>NC_043761.1:3213179-3513179 GCF_902148845.1 Salarias fasciatus | reverse complement strand
CTGCAGCAGGTTTTTAGAAGATACAGCCCCGGAGGGGTCCAGGTGGAGGAGGATGAGCCCCGACTGTCAGTGATGAGCCGCACAGCGACTCCCCAGACCGCCCAGAAACTCCGAACAGCTGCCAAGATAAAGCGCAGCTCCTCTTCTGGTAGTTTTTAAGGCTGTTGTCAAGTGAAAACGGAAAACTTTCACTGTCATTTGATTACACATAAACAAGCACCCAGAAATGTCATCAATACTAACTGTTTTGAGTTTTCTTCCAAGTGGAAGGCTACAGGTTTTTAAGCAGATTTTCTCTTTTCATATGTATTCAAGACACCTAAACAACTCAGACTGTTCATAATCTGTTTGACAAAGAGATTAAAGATGTTACATAAAGATAAGAATGGACTTTCCTGCTCTTTGAGTAATTATCAGACTCATTAGGCTCATCTCAAATATCATTACAGCCTCATGAAGTAAGGACTGATTATGCAAACAAACAAGATAATGCACTTGTTTTGTTGTGATTAGGAAAGACTCAGAAGAGAACGAAAATCTGAGATCATTAGTTTTCCCTAAACGCATGAAAAGCGCGGTCTACAAGACAAACCAAGTTTCTTTAAACAGGAAATTATTTTACAAGTCGTTCTCTCCTGAGAAGCTCTTTGGTCTTAATGACTTCAAGCTGTGACTTTTCTTTTAGAGTCTTTTCTTTTTAAATGAATGACAATAAACAGAGTTAAGGAACTCTGGAGGTCTGATGCTTGAGTGGCTCCTTTCAGAAGAAATCTCAGGTTTTAGATTCAAACTTCTGGATTTCAAGGATTCCTGATGAGCCGGTAGGGCAATGAAGCTGGTGCCAAATTACACATATTTAAAGCTGCCTTTTTTTGCTGAATGTCTGTCTTGTCCTTTTATTGGCAGCAAAAATAATTCAAAATTTCTATAATTGTCCACAAATGTATAAATAATATTTATATAATCGTCCACATTGTCCACCATTTACATAATTGTCTATATTTATTTCCACTCTGCTTCTGCCGTTTGTTTCTGTGGACGAACGGAAACAGAGACGCGACCCAGCCTGACGCACACACCGAATCCATCCACAGAGCGCGGCTGACCTTTGCGGGCGAGTCCCGGCGGTGTCTGCGGCTCTCGGGCGCTTGGCACTACGATTGGTATGCCACATTACGCGACACAAAGACTCTGACAGGGAACTACAAATAGGCTGCAGGGGGGAAAAAATAAAAAAAGCAGAGTTGTGCAGTTGTGTAATTTTCTCCATCCTGATTCTTTATCGATTGAGTTTTTGGGGTTAATATGAAAACCCAGCAGTACACTCCATCAAGACGTCTCTGCACGGTACCTGAATGTGAAAGAAAGAAGCTAAATAGCAGAATTTACACTAAAAGTCATATAGATTAGGAAACTTTTGTCGTATCGAGTTGAAACGGGGTTCAGACTTTGTTCCTATAAACCGATGGTTCCTAATCTTTCGTCCTTGGAGCGGCTCCAGACTCCCTCTCAGGAACGCTGCAGACTGGAGCTTTCCGATCTCACATCTTCTTCACTTTCTCTTTCTCAGAAGCAGTTTCACAGGGAACCAAAAAAACCAGCGGAACATGAAAAGAAGACTTCACCGCGTTTCATTTCTGTCTTCCCATTCCTCCCGAAGGACAGAGATTTACATTAATATCAACCATTTACAAAGCTGAGTATCAACAACAAATGATAACATAAAGACAAAACTACAATAGCAAGGAGGTTGGGTTTTAGTAGCTGTGTGTTTTTTTGTTTTTTTTAACCCAAAATGCACATTTTGGGATTATGGGAAAAAAAGCCTGAATAACCAAAAATGACCCTTGAAGCACAGGGAGAACATGCAGTCTTCACGCGCTCCAGCAGATTCTCCAGTCCTGCAGAAGTCGTTAGCTTCCAGCTCTCACTAAAGTTCACACGTGGCTGAGACGAGTCAGGAGCAGGTAAAGAGCCGAGTCATTTAACCACAAAGCCGCGCAGGCAGATCTCATCTCGCCGCCGCTTCCAGATTTAATTAAAATCTGTAATCTTGGTCGTCAGAGCGTCGGCTGAGTCACGGCAGACTGACGCGCCGCCTTCGCACTTCAGCAGGCAGGTAGCGGAACGGCGGCGGCGGCGGCGGCAGCTCCGGCGCCCGCTGTGGTTCGTTACTACGGTCGAACCGCAAAACGAGTGGCGGAAAGGATGAAGGGCAATTCCAGCCAAGTCCAGCGTCACAGGACATTTTCCTTCTGCTTGCATTTGAATATAATTGTTAGATTTTTAGAGTCACACTGATACAACAGCTTCGTATTCCCACCTCAGTAGAGTTACTGCATTACCATAAGGAACTTTATCCTCTCTTGAATAACTTTGCACGTTTTATTTTTATTTAAAAATCCCCTTAAATCCCTCAAAATGACGATAACCTTTCAGAGCTTTTGGCAGAAGAAGGCTTGTTCCCATAATTCAACGTTCTGACAATCCAATGTCGCCTAAAATCCGGTGGAAGATTCACTTCCTCATGAAGTCCCGCTTCATTTTCTGAAACTTGTGAAAACGGAAAAATGATCGAACATCAAACAGCAGGGAGAGAACTCTGGATCCTTCTGCTCAAAGCACCAAATAACTCGGAGTTTTGAGTGTGAAGTCCTCACCGACACGGGACAAAATAACCCGCCGGAGTGTTTCCAATGCAAACATTCAACACTTGTATTTCCAGGACGCTGTGATTGTCTCTTTCAGCTCCAAAGACATTGCGATTTGAAGTAAGTCTTCCACAGGTTGTCAGTTCTGCGGCGTGTTCTGCCACATCACGCTTCACACACACACACTCACACGCACACACACACACTCACACACACACACCCGCAGAGCAGAAAATCCTCACCTGCCTGTCGGCCCTGCGAACAACAGTGACTCACGGCGGAGTGCAGCACATAATTATGATTGTCAGAGGGGCCTCGCGTTCGGAAAAACACAGGACTGAAAGCACTTCGGATCCATTTACCACGATTTCAAGGAACAAAAAGAAAAAAGCCGCTACTTTTGACATGCTTGGATTTCAGGGGCTTTTATTCCCGGCTCACAGAGAGCGGGCGAAGCTTCTCATACATATGAAACTGACATGATGGAAAGAAAATAAATAAATAAATAAATAAAAAAAACCAGAGGGGGACTTTGAAAATGACATCCGCCTCAATCTGACGGTGCTGCTGACCGCAAGCAGCCACGGCTCAGCGAGCAGATCCGTGTATTCTTAAGTAAAGTGAAGCAAAGTGGTTCCTGTGTAAAGAGGAGGCAGCAGAGTAAACAGTGGGGGAGGACGGTTAAGGCATTGTGGGAAATACTTCCACATGTACACACAAACCGTGTGTGTTCCACACAAAAGGGTCTATTTTTACCGCCTCTGATTTCTTCTCCACGGTTTCTCAGAGAAAAGTCTTGAAACAAGGCGAGAAACTTTTTCTGAATCGAAGATTTTTTTTTTGTTTTTTCAAAGCGCAGTGACAGTTTGTGGCGAGAATCTGCCGCATCTGCAACCAAAGAAGGAGCTTGACGAGCTTTCTGACCCGCTCTACGTATTCCAGAGAGTCGGCACTGGGGTGGCGGCGCAGGTAGATTACCCAGCAGCCCCCAGGCGGGCGGCAGGATTAGTCGGACTGTGTGCAAACAGCTTCAGCTCTAAGCGGCTGAATGTGTCCCGCCGTGCAAGGAGCTGTAAACGCGCTCTTTAAGTGAAGTCCATTAGTGCAGGACCGTACATCTTGAAGCACAAACACACACACACACACACACACAGGACAGCAGGAGAGAACAGGCGCACACACACCGATCAGCCAGAACTGAAGAACTGTTGGAATGTGTGGAAATCTTCGGGTGGTTGTAACGTCACGGCCGAGCGGCGTTCAGGATTCTTACCTGTCCCGCCTCTCTGAACCACCAGGCTGGTCTCCGCCCCGACCGCGCACTCCTTGAGCAGCTCCACCACCTGCGAGTGTGTGAAGCCCTGCACCGGCTGCTTGTTGATCTCCACGATGGCGTCGCCCTCGCTCAGGCCGGGGCAGCCCTGCGGCTCCAGCACCTGCTTCACCCTCTGGCCGCCGGCGCTGTCGGCGATGGTGAAGCCGAAGCCGTCGGCGCCCTTCACCATGGTCAGGGTGAGCAGCTCGCCCTGCGTGGCGCCCGACGACGCCATGGAGACGCTGTCCGGCGGCGTGGCGCCGCTGGCGGGCGGCAGCGAGCCGTCCAGGTGGGTGTCGCCCGGGTGGGCGGCCAGCAGCTGCTGCTGCGTGGCGGCGACCTGCTCCTGGCCCGGGTCGGCCACGAAGCGCGCCGTGCGGCTCAGGTAGTCCAGGTAGCTGTCGTAGCCCGTCCGGCCGTTCACCACGACGGGCCCCTGCTCCATGATGCCCAGCGGGGAGATGATGGTGGCGGCGGCGGCGGTGTTGTTGTTGGCGTTGGCGGCGTCCTCCGGGTCGTAGGGCAGCGGGTAGCCGCGGCACAGCACCAGCGTCACGCTCTGGCCGATGGGCACCGACTGGAAGAGCTTGACCACGTCGGCGTGGGTCGTCCCCAGGACGCACACGTCGTTGATGTAGACGATGACGTCCCCTGCAGAGGACGGAGCAGAACCGGCTGTGTTACCAACATCATCGTCACCAAAACCTGCTTTAATGAGACGCAATTAAATCGTTGCTAGTTTTACTCGCTTTTGTTACAGGCGAACGGCAATTAATCCCAAACGACTGAACACTCGTCTCCACATCGCAGCTGGATCCATTAGTGTAACATGTGATCCTATATTCAGACAGGTCTAATGAATGTAGCTCTGCCCGGATGGATGAATACTTTATTGATCTCAGAGGAAAATTATCAGCCTGTTCTAAAAACAGAACTGAATACACTAAACTAACTGGATATATAGGTTGAGAAACCTGATAACAGATGGAAACAAAGAAATAAAGCAGAGAGAGACTGATGTGTGAATATGAAGAAACAAGACGAGGCTTCCAATTAAAAAAAATCAATAAACTGATATTCTGTTCTCTTCCAAACGGCTCCAAATGTTCCGGGTACTGAGGAAATGAATGTGTGAGAAAACAAAGGAAAACGGTTGGACATCGTGAGTTGAATTTACATGTTGTACGTGTCCAGTCAGCCAGAAAAGCACATTACAGCCTCAAAACAGGAATCAGAGGTGATTTCAGACGGTCAGTGTAAATGTGTATTTCTATGCAGATGATGATGTGCAAAAATAAGCAGTACAGTGTTTCTGCTGTCCTAAAAATCCTGAATCTTAAATCTGACACCGCTCAGTTTTCGCCCAATGTCAAGGTTGGTGGTTTGATCCCCAAGTTGCTCTCAAGTGAAGTTGAGCACCTTTTATAGCGAAAACTTTTCTGGGCCGTGATTGTTACGTCATATTTGTCGAAAACTCCTCAAACTGTATCGTCTCGCACGGCTGACCTAGGATTTCAACGTCAAGAAGGGACATACATATGGAAATATATGGTACAAACCATCGGTGGCCACTAGATGTCACTGTGTGACAACAGAAAGCTGCTACAGCGCCACAGAAAAACCTCCAGAATTGCTAGATGTGACTGATAAAACAAGAAAAGAAAGAAAGAAGATAACAAAAAAGGCCTATCATGGGTTTAAAGAGATTTTTTTCTTTCATTTTTGAAAAGCTACTTAAAAAAAAAAAAGATTATTTTTCTCACCTTCACTTCTCTATTCGGGTTTTATTCTACTGAACCTTCTGACTGTATTTATTGGTGACATACAAGGAATTTCTTGTCATTCTATTGTATTAAAACTTCTGATTTAATCTGCTTTCTAAAGACGTCACTTTCGAGGCCAAGAGAAGAGAAACTGAGGCACGTTTGATAATCGAGGCGGCAGTCAACACCAGCAACTCTGTTTCCCCTCAAAGCCGTTTGTCCAGATAAACGCCACAAAGATAATGTCTTATCTGCACCTTTAAGTGTAAAACAGGACCAATGACAAGCGGTGAAAATCTTCGTCTTTATGGCTTCTCCCGCACGATAAAACCTCGATTACAATTAGAGGTTGACACGAAGAAGGCCGCCCGGCGTCCCGCCTTATCGGCGCCGTGCTTTGTGATCCACCGTGGAGGAAGTGTGCAGGTTTTTCGTTATTTTTTTTTTAAACTTTGTTCTTGTGGGAACACGAGATTCAATCCACATTAGAGTCTGACAAACAGCATTACCTGCCACGATAATGAAACCAATTATTTTGTAATTGCAAACTTAATTGTGGCGCTCTTCGGAGAGAGGGCAGGGTGAGACGGCGAGATGAGGAGAAACTGAAGATCTCTCATGATTATCAAGCCGAGCATGCTCTTCCCGTCCAATTCCCTTGAAAACGTGAGCGGGAGGTTGAAACCCTGCCAACGGTCGCGTCAGTGGAGCATTTTTCTGAAACAGCAAGGTCATTTCTCATCGATCTCCATGACTGACGGCTGGAGTTCAGCCCGGCAGTTTGACCCCCGCGAGCGACGGAAGTGAAGATATCTCTGAGGAGCGAGCCGCCGCGCGCCGGCGATCTGCAACGTCCGCGGCGCGAGCTCCCGGCGGCGCCGACGTGACGGCCCTTTTAATTAACCTGTGTAAACGCCGCCGACATTTGCCTTGGGCGGCGGCGGCGGCGGGGATCAATAGCGGAGCACCTTGGTGGGAAACAAATGGCCGTCCGGCGGCGGGAGAGGAAACACGGCGGCGGGGAGTCGGCACGCCGGGAACCGCTGCCGTCGCTCGGTGATCTTTAAATGACACAATTTGCAATTTGGCTCGGCGCTCTGACCCGACGGGACGCGGCATCTGAGAGCCGAGTGAAATGTCACTGGCGATCCCGCGACCGCGGGCCCGGCCCGCGCCCGGCGCCGAGAGGAAAACGCCTTCTGGGTATTTCCAGCTCTTCTTCTCTGTAAATGAGCTTCAACCCATCTGTGCGTTTGGGAACTGCTGGTTTGGCGTGTGCAGCTCTGACAGGACGATGATTGTGCTCAGGACTTTGTAGGTTTCTTTCACATGCTTTTTTTTTTGTTTTTGTTTTAATTCCAGTCTGACGCACAGGAAGTTGCGGCCTCGGTCCCGGGGAGTCTGCCGTGCACGGCGGAGGTCGCGGCGGCAGAGAAAAGGCTGAATGATGGCGGCTGCGAGTCTTTTCACCTTCCGAGCCTTTTTTTAAAACCGCATCAACGCTTTTGATCGTGCTTTTATCCGAACCAAAGAGCCGTACGTTCTACCTCTGATTCCCATTACCGTCTGGCCTTTGGGGTTAATTGTGGAACTCGCTCATATTTTCAGAAGTTTTCAGCGGAATCTGATTTATGCAGAACCTCACGGTTATCTGGGGTTGACCAACTGTGGTGGATGATTCAGAACAAAACAATTTGGCTTCACACAAAGAACAAAACAGCTTTCCCTTTGAAGCTATGTTCATTTTATTTCTCAATTTCTTCTTATTTAGACGTTTAACAAGGCTGAATCATGCATTCGCTCATGGATTGGTTTTTCTCCCTCTTGTGAAATTAAATGAATTCCTCCTCTTTTTTTTTGGGAAAACAAATTAACATTGAACATAAAAGCAGATAAAGCAGGTAAAAGAGCTTTCAGGCCTGTTTTGATGATCAAAAGCACACAGAGACCGAATCAAACCATTTTAGGCCATTAGAGCTGAAAGGAGCCAAACACAGAGGAGATGTCTTCCCCAGATGAACTCAAACACTAAATAACCTCAGAACATAAACTTCAGGCGGAATATTTCACAGTTTCACGACATTTTCATTTTGGGTGTTTGAGACTCAGCCTGGACGGAGAAACCTGAAGCTGCTGCATCGTCGTCTCTGATAAAGAATGTATGAATTACGGTGTTGAATCCTCGAAAAAGCACAATCTTCACTCCAGAGAACCGCGCTCTGTCGTATAAATGTGAAGAGTTCAGCGGCTGAACGAGAGCTGCAGCAGTCTGAAGCCCGCCGTACCGACAGACCTACTTCATTTCCAACGCCGCCTGTGGCATTTACAGCGAACCTCCCGAGCCTTTTGCTTCGCAAACACACAAAATACAGAAAAAAAAAGCTGCACATGAAAAATGGATCCCGAGCAAATTCCTGCCCGGACGGGGCGGCGGCGCAGGAAGTCTCCGTGTTCTGAGCCAGATAAACGCTCCTCGACATGCCTCCGCCGTGTAATCGCATGGAGGAGGCGGCCGGGAGGGGTCAGGGGGTGGAGAGCAGCAGGAATCTGAAATTGGGGAGTTTCACACCTCTGCGGGCCCGGAGTCGCTGTGATCCGGCAGAAGTAGGACACAAAGTCTGAGGGGAAGGAGTGTGGATGGAGAGAGAGGAGGAGGAGGAGGAGGAGGAGGAGGAGAGATCTCTCAGATAAATCTGGGGAAAGAATAGACTGGAAGAAGAAAGAAGGGAACGGGGGACTCTCCGACAAAAGGGGAGGATGGCATGAGACGAGAGAAAGGCAAAATGCTTTATGTGCAGAATTACGTGCAGAATTGTCCGGGAAAAGCTTTATTAGTCATGAGGGGAGCTATTTTAGGCTGCTGCTGCTCCCACGCAAAAAAAAAGAGGAGAGGTTTACGACCTGAGAGAGGTGGTGGAGGAGGAGTGTATAGGAGAGCGATGGGGGGGTGTTTCAGGGAGGAGGAGAGGAGGAAACTCCCCGCTCGGCCTGCATTCTGTGTGATGAACGAGCGCGGTAAGCCGAGCCCGTGCAGCGCTGCAAACCGATAGACACATCACTGCGGAGCCAGAGCGCCGCCAGCCCGACCTTTACCACGGATGCTTCGTCTCGGCCGTGCGCATTTCCGTGCACGTGTGCTGCAGCAGCCCCCCCCACCGTGTGGCCACAGCCGGGAGTTATGGGGCTTATGAAGTCCCCTCCATGATTAATGGCAGAGCAAATCTCCGCAGTCGTTCGGGAGGCACGCGTGCATATCCTCACACTGAGCTGGCTCCGTGCACGCTCCGTGCACGCCCCAGCGCCTGCGAACGCTCCACTCAAGGAACATATGCAAACACTAAATATTTATAACATGTGAGTGAAAGAGGCTTATTTAAATATGGTGACTTCTGCATGTTTTTTTTTTTAGAATGAAGCTACAGAGAATCTCTTCCTCAGAGTCGGCGCATCGTAGAGGATCCTGACCCGGGACTCTGGACCCGATCCTGTGGCTGAGAACGCCGGTCTGTGTTAACATGCTTCACGCTGCCCTGCAGTGGATCAAGGCTGCTGCTGTCGTCTGTCTGTTGATGCCCGAGGCTTACCTGTGGCCATCTTCCCGTCGGCGGCGGCCGGCCCGTCGGGGATGACGCTCTTCACCTGGAGGAACTCGTCGGGCTCGTCGCCGCCGATGATGGTGAAGCCGAAGCCCATGTTGCTCTTCTGGAGCGCCGTGGACAAGAAGCTGCCCTTCAGCTGCGTGGGGTCCCGCGTGAACAGCGGCTTTTCTGCGAGGGACACAAACAACAGCGGTGAGCGAGAGCGCTCCGGCACGACGGTTCCGGGCGAGCGAGGTGAAGCTGACGCGGGGAAGGGGGAAGGGGGGAGGGGGGGGGGGGGGGGGGCAGGGCCGAGAGCAGAAGAGCAAAGTCGGACACAGGTGGGGCGGTGAGGCCGACAGATGCAGGTGAGGTTGTAATGATTTGGCTCCCGTGCAAAAGGTCTGGATGCAGGATCCTGGATCGGTCGTCCGTTCCTCTCCTCCCATGCCGGGCCGGGGGCGGGGCGGGGCGGGGGCCGGGCCGGGGCGGGGCGGGTCTTCAGTCCGGTCCGGGTAGCAGCAGCAGTCAGCAGACGACATGCTGTCAATCAGGGGGTTCGGAGGGGGGGGGGGGGGGGGGGGGGGGGGGGTTTCTGCAGGAAGGGGGCAGAATGGAAAGTTTCTGAGGAAGCGCCGCCAAGCTGAGCCGCACATCGAGGAGAAGCGGTCAGAGTCGCTGTCGGGAGCGATAACTCCTCATCCCATGCCAGGTGATGCTGCCGGTCGCGGAGCGCCATCACGTCACCAGTCCTTCATCCGCCTCGGGGGAGGGGGGAGGGGGGGGCGGGGCTCGCCGGCTCACATGCTTACGGGGGAAACGGAGCGCAGGCAGGCGGCCCTCCTTCGCCTCTCTGCTGGCCTACTTACTGACAAAGTGCCACAGGGAGACGGGGCTGCACACGGGCCGCTCCACCACCACCGTGCACGCCGCCGCGGGAAGCGGCGGCGGCTGGTGGTGGTGGTGGTGATGGTGGTGGTGATGAGGGCACGCATTCATCCGCCGGGTCAGAACGCGTCTGAGCGGCGAGACGTTGGCGGAGGACGGGGCGGCCGCGCGCGCGGCGCTGAGGGCGGCGGCCCGGCGGCCGAGCGGCGGCGAGCGGGACAAGTCGCCGAGGCTGTGGCAGCGCTCGGGCGCCGAGCCCGCCTGGGCGAGGAGCGACCGCGGCAGGGAGGAGCAGCGGCTGGCATCCTCCACTGGTGGGGGGGGGGGAGGAGGAGGAGAAGTGAGATGTCGCTTGAACGTACGCACAAAACCTCAACGCCACCCGTCCGGACGCCACATTTCTCCCCAGCTGCGCTGCGAGCCGGGTGAGAGTGAGAGGTGGAACGAGGCAGCAGAAAACCAGTCATTAATCAAAACAGTGAATCAGACTCAAACCCACACGCTTCTCTTTGTACGACGCCTTTCATGACTAACGAGAAACGATTATCCGGCCCTCTAAAAAACCCAGCGTGACGCCCACTCAGGCAATAAAGCTCATGTTCGACCCGCCGAACCGTCAGTCCAACAACTTTGATCTCTCAATGTGTGTGTGTCGACACACAGATCCAAGTTTTGTTCTCTTTATTTTTTTGTCGCTGCAGCTCTGATATTTTGCTGGTGAACCAGCACACTGGATACAGAGACACCTTTTCCCATTGTTCGTTTCCTGAACAGTTACAGCCGGGCCTCGTTCGCCAGATCATCAGCAGCGTGTGGGAGCGGGTTTACGCTCTGCTGGATGCGTGACTGAACGACCACGCCGACGTCAGAGACCGAACCGGAGCACGGAGGCACTGACGCATGAACCCACCGGTTCTCAGCCACAAAGGGGGGAAGAGGCCGGCCTCCGCTGGTGAAAACACTTCAACTTTCTACATAAACAGCCTTCATGAAACTCCTGATACTGATCATCTCCGATAGCGTCTGATCTCCCTCTGTTGTTTGATTTCTTCATTTCTTGAAACTCCGGGCCCCGGCTGGCTGGACTACTTTCCCCACATTCGACGCCTCTCAAGCTGTGAGGAGTGAAGAAGCGTCTCCCTGATGAACGCCGCCTATAAAAGTCCAGTCTGCCCTGAAACCGAAGCAGAGAGGCCTCCGTTCTGCCCCAAATTCGCCTGGCAGCCCGACGACGAGCCAGAAATACACGCCGGGTATTAAAGCGGCGTCTTCAGTGACAAGAAGAACAGGGAGCCGCGCGGCAGATGGTTCGACTCCCACTAAGGCCCGATCTGAAGACGGAGGAGTCGGCCGGGGATTCGCACGAAGAGAGAGACTCTGAGGCGAGACGAATCCGAGAAGGAATCTCAACTTTCAACGCTCTGCATGTGAAACTGTCTGCTGCTGGTTTTACGTGAAACTTCTGCTTTTTCTTTAGATATTCCACAGATTTATAATTTTTTTCCTTCGGTTGAATTTTGAATTTGAATCTTTCTTTTACAAACAGCATCTGTCATTAAAGCGTTCAGAGGAACTGGAGTTTAGACACAGACACTGTTATGGCCCGGGCGCCACATGCAGGTCACAGAGCTCATTTTCCAGTAATTACTGCATTAATAAGTTTATTTTAAAACTGAAATGTCAGGCGTAAAGTCTGGCGGGACAAAACCGGTGCACAAGAGGCTCCAATCCGCAAAACACCGAGAAAATGGAAAAAAATTCACAGAATATTTAGACTTTTATAAAAAAAAAAAAACAAAAAACTTCTCAAGATAATTTTCAGTCGTAATTATGAAGTTTTTTCTAAAACTAAAGACATTCTCATCCCTTCTACTTAGTGCCACTGTAAAGTTTAAATGTAAAGACGATCACGGCACTATTTTACCGGTTCAGCCCTCCTGAGATGGAATCAGGCTGAATGTGAAAAAAGAACAGAAATGTGTTTAAAGCACAGCGAGCTTATTAAAATAACACGATTCAGACATGAACAAACCCAAAGTGCTTCAAAACAACTGAAATCTAATCACTTAAAACATCGGAAGACAAATCAAAGTGTCTGAGATCATTAAGAGCAAAGATAAAGTGAATTATTTTCATATTTATTAGCAAATGCAAGCATGTAGAGAATGAAGGAGCGAGTGTGGCTCACCTCTGTAGATGGCGGGAAGGGGCAGTGAGGACAGACCCTGGCTTTGCATCTGCTGCTGCTGCTGGAGCCGCCGCTTCGCCTCCAGGACTGGATTCTCAAACTGGGTCCGCCTATTTATATGACTGCGAGCATATCAGAAAGAGAGAAAAACCCAGCAGAGGAGACATCACACATCAATCGAGCCTCCCATCTCCTCACCAGATCTCATAAACACCGCTCTCCGCCGTTCATCAACGCTTACGTAACGTCCGCTCGGCAGCTCTGGCGAGCAAAAGGACGGAAGACGGTCGGAAAATCAGTCGATTCAAGGATTTTTCTTTAACCTGAGGAAACCTGGCAACTCCCTGCGACGTTATTAATTCAGCTGGAGCAGGAGGAACAGTCACACACTCAACAGACTGTCATTTGTCAGTGTGACATAATTAGTCATCACTAGATGCTTTCCTGACAAACACACACACACACACACACACACCCTCCTTATCTTTAATGAACTCCGCAGCATCGCAGTGCTAATTACAAAACAGCTTGACTGTATTCCTCCACACACACATCATTTCAAGGTCTGGAAACTTTTAAAGAGATGTGATTTTCTGAAGATAAGAGCGAGTGTGTGTGTGTGTGTGTGTGTGTGTGTGTGTGTGTGTGGGGGGGGGGGGGGGGGGGGGAGGCAGAGCGCCTCGCACTGTAAACGACATCCTGCAGGTCAAACGCATGAAAACATGTCGGTTCACAACTTACTCCACATAGTAGCTGCCGTAAATGGGGTCATCGATTTTCTCCCAGCCGTACGGAAGCTCTGCAAGACAGGAAAAAAAAAACCACAGACAGGACAGCTGTAATGAAGCGCCGGTTTATTCGATGAACTTCCAGCAGCAGCGTATTGATCAGTCCGCAGCATCGTTTAACGGTCGCTCATTAACGGGTCTGACGGAGCCGTGAGGATCCGTGTTCCTCCGCAGCTCGCTGCTCCAGAACACGCTCCACAGATCTCATCTTTTATGAAAAATTGATGGCAACACGACATGAGATAAAAAAAAAAAAAAAAAAAACACAACATGTCTGCGTTTCCACGGCAACTTGTCAGAGTGTGAGATTTAACGCTGTGCATTAAAAAAATAAATAAAAGATGCAAAGCAACACCAAATATTGATAGATCTAGTGGCTGGATTTAAATCTGTGAAATATTTATGGCCTGTTTCTTCTCCAGGATGTAAATATTGCGTTTTGATGTGAGAACCGTGCAGAGATTAAGAGGCGGGGTGGGAAGGCGCTCGGAGCGTGGCGCCTGTTGAACCTTCACGCGTTTCTGCTCCGAACGGCGGCGGCGGAGGCGCGGCGGCAGACTCATCGACAGCGAGCGGCACGCGCGGCGTTCGTCCGCCGGCAAATGACGGACGGATTAAGCGGCGCTCGAGGCGAGAACTCGAACGACACATCAGAAGCGTGAATGTCAAGTGGCGGGACTGAGAGCACAAACCGGCAAGTGTGCAGCGTGACGTCAAACAGGGAGGGCAGGACAGGCGCGTCGCAACACACACACACACACGCACACGCACACACACTGGACTGAGCTGCTTTCAGGAAGGATTGTCTAAAAAGTGTGTAATTTTCATCATTTTCACCTCAAGCTCATCTCCCACAGACCTGTAAAAAGCTGGTTTTAGGCAGAAACTAGCAGTGAAAAAAAAAAAAAAGTTGTAGCACATAAAAAAAACCAAACATTTGAGGTGAATATGGAATTTCAAAGTGTATATTTAAAAAACTTAAAGTAATTATGTCAGTTACAATCACACAAAAGGATGAATCCACACAGCTTTATAAAGATTGATCAGTTCTTTATTTATTCTGTTTGGATCTCCAGTTTCCTACCGGTGCATCGGAACGACTTCTTCCTTATTTTACACACAAACAAACACAAATTAAACTGTAACCAGACAGTAACAGGAGGAATTGACCAGAAATGTAACTTCAAAGGTGAAAAACCCGCTTTTATAACAAAACACCTTATATGCTGCTTTGATATGAATTATTTATCTAATCATCCTTCCTTCAAAACTTTAAAATGAAAACTTTTTGAAAACGGAAGCGAAAAGTTTTACATGTGAAATCGGATTTTATTGTTTGTGCAGCAGAAGGAGAGGTCGTCTGCATACCTGCTGACTTTTACCGTAAAAAAGACCGTAAAGTTTTTACGAGTAAAATTAGTCTAAAAGCAGAACTAAAATACAATAAAAAACACATAATATACAAACATAAAAACCCATTAGGAGGAGGAAGGTCAGAAAATGTTTTTTATAACTAAGGGATTTCATAAGTAGAATGTTTATAGTGAAATGTTTGTATTGTCCTGGAAACAAACCACTGATGTCTTGACTGTTCGATGTTTCGCTCCGTTGAGCTCGGACTCGACAGTCAATCTGCCGCGTGCCAATCAGACGCATCCCTGAAATGCTGCGAGCGATGCTCTGCAGTGATGGATGATGGGAGGAGGTGGCGGCTTTCTGCTGTTGAAGCGTTGTCTCTCCTCCTCCTTTTTTTTGGCACCAAAAGTGAATCTGAAGACGCTTCCTGTTCGGACGGCGCTGCAGGACGTGTCGCCTTCGCCCTCTCCTGCCCTCTGACCCCGACGGTCATCGGTCACACCGGAGCGGCATTCTCAAAGCGGCCCTCGGCTCTCCAGCACAGCGCAGCGCCGTTCGCTTTCCAGGATACGAGCAATTAGCATTTTAAAGCACATTCCCACGTGTAAACTCCAGTGTTTTTTAAAGCATAATAGCGCAATCATTCAGAATTAAGCTGGGTACACAGCGCGGGAGGCTGGGGCGAATCTAGCACAGAGCTCGAGGGGGGACGGCGTGTTCCTCTGAATCAGACCGCCTTTGATAAGTGACAATGTGAAGTTAATCAGGATGAGAGCATAGATTACGGCGCACAAAACGCTTCTTAATCAGAGAGGAGGGAGGCGGCGAGGCGGACCCGGCGGCAGGTCGGAGAGGAGCGAACGCCCTGGACGTCACGCCGCGCGTTCAGCCTCACTCCTCGACCCACTTCGCAGGAAGTGGCAGGAAACGGAGCAGGTTCCATATGGCCGTCTGAGCCCCGCCCCCACCGCCTCACAACACACCATCAAACTTTCAGCAGGATGCACTATATTCTGCCTGAAACGCACTGTCGCCACACACACACACACACACGCACACACACACTTGGTTTGAGAGTGATATAACGGCGCGCTGCGAGCAGGTTGACAGCCCACGGGAATGCCTCCTGTGAACGCCGCAACATTTCTAAACCCATCTCCACTCATTAAATATGAAAGGGAGCGTTTCATGTTCGCACCTTTGCTGGGTGCTACACACACACGCGCACACACACACACACACACAGATTACGATGCTTTACCTTACACGCGCGAATCACTTTGCATACACACACAAATGCAGGAGATCAAAGCGCCGTCATGTATCTCAGCAGCCTTCTAATGAAAAGCTTTTCCATTAAAGCGTCCAGAGAAGAGTCTGCAGGAAAACCCGGCGCGCCGCCGCCCTCGGCAGCAAGACGGACTCCGGCAAACCTCCGGCTTTAAGGATAATTGCTGCATTGCTGTGGATTGTTTTTCTTATTTTCGGCTGCGTTAAATCTCAGAGCACGACAGCAACATGACGACGAGGACCGATGGAGAGAAAAACCAACACGAAGAGAAACACACGTGAGACTGGAAACAAGACAACTTCATCATCTGAACCACTTTTTTTTTTTTGTGAAAGTGTAACAACAATTGGAAATCTTGCGAGAGATGAAATTTTGAAAATTGAATCATGCATGTCGAAGTGTTTTGGGGCAGTGGATGGGCCCAGTGGGGCGCCTTGCTTGGCGGCCATTGGTGTGTGACGGTAAAGTAGATATACGACTGATATCACACATTTACAATCCGCTTCACCTGATCATACGGGGCCCATGTAAACAAGACAGGACCTCCAGGTCTTCTCCAGCAGGAGGCATCCTGCCATCTCTCAAAATTTTTCTCTCTTCAGCACCAGCTCCATAACCAATCCCCCCCCCCCCCCTTCGTCTTAAAACATCCTTTCATTTTCTCGCATGCAGTTTCAATGAAACCCCCCCCTTCACCCTCCCCTCCTGCATGTTTTATTCCACTTTTTCTAATGTGGTCTTGGGAGCAGGGTGGCAAAAAAAAAAGCACACAGCCCTGAGACACTGCAGGGATTTTTCTCTCCCTGATTTCCCCCCCCCCCCCCCCCCCCCCCCCATTCTTTCATTTCTTCCTCCACCTTTTGAAAAGCAAACAGGCCGAACTGAATCATTTCCAGCGCCTTCCAGCCCTGTTGTAGCCGCCAAAAATTAAAGTCCTCTCTCCTGGCGGACGGCGCGCCGCGCAGAGCTTCATTTATCACGCCGCCTCTGAATGCGGCCCAGAAGAGCTTCTCTCCGCTGATTAATGGAAGATTCCGCCGCTCGACAAAGGCGGAGGATCCACAAAATCACAAATTCGAGAGAACACAATCGGGGAAGTTTGGTTACGGTGAGAGAGGCCTGGGTGGAGATAAGTGCAGCCTAATCTCAATGATCCAAACCTGGAAAATCTCTGAAATGTCACCACGGAACAAAAGCAGGAACAAACTCCCGACCAGCACTTAATTATCTCGGGATTCTCTTTCTTAAATGTCACCGTGGTCACAGATGGAGACGTCTGGGCAACAGTTTCAGGAATCTTAATGTTTTTGATTCAGTAGAAGACGTACCTGGATGTCTTTAAACGCATCAGGCCTGAAGGATTCCAACTAATTAGTGAAGATAACGCAATTTTCCAAATGTACAGGGATTTTTCAGACTAACTCACTGTATGTCTGAGACTCATTAATATCGAGCCAGAAGATCTCGAAAGGTGAATTGCGGGACACATTTTCGGCATTCGGTGTTTTCTGTCGCAGACACACAACCTGCTGAACATGAACACAGCCGGACCACCTGTGAGCCGCGCTCCCACCGCCGGGGACATGATGAATTGTGGCATTAGCAGAAAAATGGAGCCATTCGTTCTACGATTATCCCCGGGTTCTGTGAAGACCAGCAGGAATTTAAAGGTAGGGGAAAAAAAAACTAAATAAGGAAAATATAAAACAACTGAGATGACAGAGACGTGGACAAAGCTGGGAGGGAACGAGGATCATTTTTAATTTCATAAAACCAAACTACGATCATCGACCAGTAGCTCCCGAAGATGAAGAGAAAAATCAAACCACCTTCACTTTACTAGAACTGGAGGTGAAACAGAAGATGGTCAATCGGTCCTTCGCTCCGTCACGTTTACCCATCAGCCCTCAGATGAGCGACGGCTCTGATTGTGCGTCTGACGGACGGGACGGTGAGTATCGGCGAGTGTCCGGGCTGCTGATTGGAGGAGTTATGAATTACAGGTTAACGCCGGCGGAGGCCGAGTTCATCAACACGTCCAGGTCCTCTGGAAACATCCCGTCTGAGACGCGACCTGCAACCTTCTCTCTGTACGTTCAAGTCATCGTCCCCCGGGAGAATGATGACACTGAACAAAAAGGTTTAAAGTAAATATTTTGCGGCGTTTCGTTGATAAACAGCTGAAGTATTTAGTTATTTTGTTTTTTTTGCCTGTTTTTTTCTGAGTGTGTCTTCACGACAGCGGCAGCAGACTCACAGCGAGTCCAGGACGGATGGAGATGAGGCGGAGAGACGGCGCCGGGAGCTTATCGCCAAACTCCAGGGACGCGAGGAGACGAGCGGAACCGGAACACACCACTGACTCTGCCCCGAAAGTCCAGGGCCTCCTCCAGTAAAATCCACACACACTCCGTGAAAACAGAGCAGATCCACACACACACACACACACACACTCTAATACGTACTTCTCGTCCCGCTGGGGTCAGAAAAACTCTTTAGTCTGATGTTAAACAGGATGATTATGCAAAGTGGTGCATTTAATAATAACCAGACAGCTTTATATATTAGAGTTAAGCAGATTCAGTGAATTTCTAATTCAATTATGGTCCATACAGAGAGAACAAGAAATGAAAAACAGGCAGAGGCACTTATTGAACTTGGGTTCAAAATATTAATCACAGTTTTAAGCAAAGGCAAATTTCAGATTTACATGTCACTTTTCTGACCCATATCAATTTCTTTAGGATCAAATGAACTGATCAAATCGAAATTTTCAAATAAAAGTGGATTGAATCATCCTTAACTATGATGAAAAATATCCTGTCTTAACATTTTTGTCCATTTTAAGATAAAAATTTGAATTTCTGATCTAATTTTTCATACCTGAGATGATTTTTTTTGGATCTTGCACCAGAGAATTTCATTAAAATTGGCTTTATGTTGAGACTGCAGTCATTTTCAGTCGTGATTGTCTGGTTTATGAGACAAAATAGACATTTCCATCACGTATTTTCCAGACCCAGGAATCTGATCGGGTCCACTCGAGATGAAATTGGTTTGTATGAACTAAAAATGACACCCCTGCTGCAGTCCTCCCCTCTTTAACGACGTATTTTGACGGGAAAATACAAGAAATCCAGAAAAATAGAGCGAGCAGCAACAGAAAAATGAACAAGCTCTGCCAAAAATGAGGAGTTTTTCCTGCAGCAGATGTAAATGTGTGGAGATCCTGACGCGAGAGACTCCCAGCGCTGCCAGCCTCAGCCTTACCTGCAGCAGCTGGGCTGCACGCTCTCCACTCAGCTCCTCACTCACGCGTACATAATGCATTTGTCAGGGACTATTTTTAGCCGTGGATTAATACGCAGCGGGAGCTGGAGCGAGTCTCTCCTGCTGCAGGATGATATGTGCCGCTCTGATTGTATTACCCATTAGGCCGCAGTGCCTGTGCTCATAATAACGGGGGACTAAGTGGAGTGGCTCATTGATTGTCATTAATTTTAATTGTTTTTCTTTTTGCAAACAGGCTCTGGAGGACACTTGTTGGAAGGATCAAGTGTTTGCAGGTTATTTATGGGCTTTATTGACTTGTGACCTTTGTGCTCTGACGGTAATTTTTGGCTTTATTTAATCAGGAGCCTTCGGTCGGGAGGAAGACCTGCTGATTGCCGTTTGCACGCCTCCGAACACGAAGTCTGGCAGCTGCACACATGTTTACAACCCACCGAGAGGCATCCATCTGGAGGCCTGAAGAAGACAGGAACCGATTCCGCTTGAAGAGTTTTCCCCCTCTCGCATGTGTGTGTTCAGTGTTTTCACATCACAATCGATGCTGCGTGAAAGGATTCTTCTGATCACGGCAGCGCAGAGTCGACGAAAACGTTAAAAATCCCCCAAATCATTTCCTCAGCGGTGATTTATCGCCTCGTAAATCAGCTGACTCGAGTGCAGCTGATGAAATAAATTTCTGCTGGTCGCCACACATACACACTTAATTTGGCAGCCACATGTCTTTCTCTCGTTCTCACTCACTCACACACACACACACACACACACACACACACACTGGACCTGAGGCATGCTCTGCTGGCGGTGTTCTGAAAATACATCCATCAATCATGCGGCAGACAGCTGAGCCCGCCCCTCCTCGCCGCTCTGCGGCCGACTGCTGCGGGACGCTCAAGGTGAAGGAGGGCGCCGGCTGTAATAACTCACCTGTAGGAGTACACACACACACACTCACACACACACTCACACACCCTGCGTGCACATGTGTGTGTGTGTGTGTGTGAGAACTGTCTCCATCCTCTGAGACTCGATCTCAAAGTCCCGGTGAGGCGACTCGAAGGACGACGAGTGTGAGGAAGAGATGTGCGCACACACACACACACACACACACACACACACACACACACACACACACACACACACACAGATCAAAATGCAAATATGTGCATGCGCACAAACACACACACACCCACATATACCCCTGGCCTGCGAGACTCGATAATAACTTTGTGTCTTTGGCCGGGAAGCTGGTCACATGAGCAGAATGTCATCTCTGCTCGCCGTCCGCGGGGACTCAGGGAGGCCGGAGACGAAGAGGCGGCGCGACACGATCAAAACCCCCCCCGGACCTGAGCTAGCCGGAGCGCTAATCCCTCCCCGGGTTCGCGCTCGTTTCGGATACAGTACGTCTCCCAGACAGGAGAGACGCCGACGCCTGATGAAACCGGCTGAAACAGGGGCGTCTGCTTCAAACGGGCTCATCGGGGGGGCGGGGGGGTGGTGGGGGGGCTCGCTACCTGTGAGGTGAGGAAACAGAGCTGAGCCAGTCAGGAATCAAGAGACATCGGTGGGGCCCGGCTCACTTTTCTCTCTCTATTTTTTTTTTTTTTTATTGTACGTCAACAAGTATTTGGCAGGATGGAAGGAAAAACCCAAAAAACAACCGACTTTAAGAGGGAATTAAAGCAAACAGAGAAGTTCTGTCGGAAGTCTGTCCTCGCTCGCTGTTTTTTCAGCTACTAAAGGGAAGAGGGGAGGGAGGGAGGGACAAAGATGGAGGCAGAAAGAGCGCGAGGGAAATCCAGAGCCAGTTATGTAACGACGAGGCGCCTGTGAAGTCAGCCGCTCCGAACGAGCGAACGCCGCGCTCCTCCGGCTCGTTCTGGAAGGACGCTGCTCGGTGCGAACCGCCGCCGACGTTCAACATCACACAGAACGAGACGTTTTCTCCTCCAGAGGTGAAGCGTTCGCTCAGCTCCAGCTTAAAGACGCTACAGTGCGTTTACTCATGTCAATATTTTAACACTGGAGGTCGATGATGAGGAACGTTTCGCTGTTCTGAGGCTACGTGGCGTTCTGACTGGAAAGTCGGTCTCTTGATGACGTCGTTCATCTTTTGTTTGCTTTATTCTAATCAACTACTGCAAATTAAAGCTGTACTCAACGTCAAGTCGATGAAAGGCTGAACGTTTGTCTCGACTTCGGTCCGGGTTTATCATTCTGGGCTGGATTCATTTAATTCAGATTCACTGAGCCGTAAACCGCCGTCTGACTGTAATCTCACCGGAGAACCTTTTCATTTCCGTAGTGTGCGTCGTCTCCATGCGCTAACTGATTTGGGAGCCTGCGGCTGCAGCGTCACGAACACACACACACACGCGCACACACACACACACTGGCAGACTCACACCTCCTCAACGATCGATACTAAATTTACAGAGGCAGCGTTTCTTCCCCCGAACTGAGCTCAGCTCTCAGGAGGAGACCGGTGCCACCGAACAACACACACACACACACACACACACACACACACTTACTGTTCCCCTGTGATACACTCACTTCATATCTGGTAGTCAAAAGCAAGAATCTTTAAAAGCCAGTAAATCCAGAGAGCGACGTGAAAGTCAAAAAGGGGAAACTGTGATTCGCAACAAACCCCAGAAATTCTTTTTTAGCTGATGTGACATAAAAGATCCTCAGAGTTATTGAAATTTAAGCAAGGGGGAATACAAATGTGCTATTTTTCCACACAAAACAAAACAAAGGAAGTTCTCACCATTGGCGACAGAAAGCATTAATATTCCGCCAGTGATCGTGTTGTTGTCACACATTCAGACCACTAAAATAACAAAGTGTTTAAATAGAGGAAGAAGCTCCCAAACAGGAGCAGGCTGCTGCCGAGTTCCTGAATCGGAGGAGAAACGCTGAATAAATCAGAATCACTCCGAACTCAATCTGACGTCCGGATGTGGAAGGCTGATAGAAAAGGTAATTCGCTTTATCTCCAGGATGTCATAAATAATGTCCTCCACTGAATCTATTTCTGGGTTTCACTAGTTTTTTTCTTTGACAGCGGTTCTCACTGCCGTCCAGTGAAAAGTGACCTTGTTTAAGTGGGACGGCCTCCCGGAGCACTTCATCCCAAACTTTATCACTCTCCTCTCACAAAGGACGCACCGATACCAAACCCTGCCGCTCTGCACGAGCCCCAGCAGGTGGGACGCTCACTGGTGCCGCTGGTTTTCGGGGTTTTTGACGCAGGTTTTTAGGGGTCGGCGGCTGAACAAATTCTAATTCTGACCCGGCGTGAGACGAAAGGTCGGCGTTTGAAATTCACCGTGGCTTTTAATACATAATTCTAAGCCCATGCGGGAGGCATTTGCAGAGGCTTGGTGCTGAAAACCCACAAATGTCAACTTCACTGTGCATCGGTCAAAAAAAAACCCATCAGCAGTCACTGGGATTCAAATCTCAAAGCACAGATGCATTAACGTCTATTTCAGGGGTTTCACGGCAACCCTAAACAATGCTAATGGACGTTCATCCGATATCGTGCTTCTCTGCTTGATCATGAGGAGCCACTTCCAGAGCCGAGCCGAGCCGGCGCAGCACGTGTCGATCCCTCTGCGTGCTCGTCGCATTTATTCTCGGACGAACGTACTCGTGCGGTTGAGCGTTTCCACGAATATCCACACGAGAAACACTCCCCTTCCACCGCGAGCGGGCACACACACTCCGTCCGTCTCCAGTGCGTCGATCCGGCTCCGCTGTCACCTGCCGATCTACGCTCGGTGAACGGGGGAGAAAAGGCCAAACGGAGCCGCGACACACTCGTGCGTCGATATTTCTGCATACACACTCAACACATCAACATTCATGCTTCGTCCTTTTCGGATTTGCGTGTGTCTGTGAGTGTGTGGGCGGGTAAAGGACACTCCAGATATCTCTCGGGTGAGAATAAAGGAGTCTTTGTAACCTCCAGACTCTGTGGATGTGGGCTTTAAAACGCTCATATCACGGGGCTCTCTGTTCGCGCACACCACACACACACACACACACACACACACCGACCGACCCGTAACTGCACAACTCGTGAAGAAACAACAGTTGTAAACCAGCGCTGCGATTTAGCAAAATGTTCCCCATGAAATCATGTCACTGTGCCACTTCCAGATCAACAGGAGGGAGAAGACGAAGCGGTACTGTACTCACCATCCTCTTTGCATTCCTCGGGCGGTTTCGCCTTCTTGGCGAGCCTCGGGTCGAGCCACGATGTTGTCTTAGTGTTGTGGCTGTGAGGAGAAGAAGAGAGGGAGTGAGAGGGAGCGAGAGAGAGAGGAAGAGAGCGAGAGAGAGAGAGAGAGACTTGGCTCAGGCAGAGGAGGAGGTTGGTGGATTCTTAATTCGACCAGAGAATCTTTTCAGACAAGAAAGACGAGACACTTCCGCCTCTAAAAAGAAGAAAGGGTGACAAGCAAGAATTTGTAAAGAAAAAAAAAAAAAAAAAGGAAATACCTCAGGTTAACGGAGTGGAAATCAATACTTGTAATTTGCTGACCGTCTCTCATTAAAAGGAGGAGGAGGAAGAGGATGAGGAGGAAGAAAGGAGGAGGAGCTGAGGAGGGAGACTGAGGGGCGCAGAGCGGTGCTGAGTGGTAAAGAAGGGTTGTTGAGGGGCACTAAGGGGTTAGTGAGGGGTGCAGAAGGATTACTGAGGGTTACAGACAGGTTAGAGAGGGCTACAGGGGGGTTAGAGAGGGGTACAGAGGGGTTACTGAGGGGTACAGGGGATTACTGAGAGATATGGAGGGGTTACTGAGGGGTACAGGGGGGTTATTGAGGGGTATAGAGGGGCTAGAGAGGAGTACAGAAGGGTACAAATGGAGTAGTGAGGGGTAAAGGAGAGTTAGAGAAGGGTATAGAGGGATTACAAAGGGGTATACAGCGGTTAATGACAGGTAAAGATGGGGTACTGAGGGGTATAGAGGGGTTAGAGATTGCTATGGAGGGATTACTGAGTGACAAAGAGGGATTACTGGTGGGGTACAGAAGGATTACTGAGGGTTATAGACAGGTTAGAGAGGGTTACAGGGGGATTATTGATGAGTAGAGAGGGGTTAGAGAGGA
The DNA here is from genome assembly GCF_902148845.1 of Salarias fasciatus. NCBI lineage: Eukaryota > Metazoa > Chordata > Actinopteri > Blenniiformes > Blenniidae > Salarias > Salarias fasciatus. Next base: position 3,488,946 of record NC_043761.1, on the reverse strand, counting down.
GTACAGAAGGGTACAAATGGGGTACTGAGGGGTATAAAGGAGTTAGAGAGGGGTATAAAGGGATTACTGAGGGGTATAGAGGAGTTAGAGATTGCCATGGAGGGATTACTCAGGGACAAAGAGGGATTGCTGAGGGGTACAAAGGGGTTAGACAGGGGTACAGAGGAGTGACTAAGGGGCATAGAGTGGTACAGAAGGACGACTAAAGGTTGCAGAGGGGTACAGAGTGGTGGCTGATGGGTACATCGAGGTAACTGATGGGTATGTGGGGGTGACTGAGGGGTACATGGAGGTGATTGAGGGGTACAGGGAGGTGACTGTTGGGTACATAGGGGTGACTGAGGGGTACACGGAGGTGGCTGAGGGGTACGGAGGGGTCCAGAGAGGTGAGGGAGGGACTGATGGAGAACAACAGCTGTGTTCTTGGCACGCTGACGCAGAGCCGCGGGCAGACGGAACTGGATCCAGATCAGATATGACGATGTGCCAGGGAAACTCGATGCATCTACACGGCTCGTCTGAAGCTCGGGAGCCACAATGGCCTCCCTTCATGACGGCGAGGAGGGGGAGGAGGGGTGAGGAGGGGGAGGCGTACAAAGTGTCTAAAAGAAAAACCCGAGGTGTGACGATGAAGGAGGAGGATACTGCTGAGAGAGAGAGAGAGAGAGGGAGAGAGACACCGCTTCTCTCTTTTGTCTTTAGACGTTTTCCCGAAGGATATTTTGCTTGCAACTGTGTGTCAAACGGGCACAAAGGGAGGAGCAGCAGCAATTTCTCAGTTAACACGTTAAACCTGGAGCAAACACAGGCGCGATGCAGATGTTAACGTTACTGGCACTCTTGCTTCAGTGTCTTGGGAACAATAGAACAGGCTGTAAATGTTGTTGGTTGGGGACTGTTGTAGAAAAATGCATCTAGTTACTCATTCACCAAACACAAATTAGCATTAAACCTTTGTTTTTTTTACCATGATTTACAAATACAGTATCTCTGCGAACACAGTGTGTGACCAAAAAGAATGATACATCTAGCAATTCACAAAGGCAGCCAAGCAAAGCGAGCTTCATTCAAGCTAACAAAATAATTACCATCACATTCAAATCACATTCTGTTTCGCTGAATAATTTCAATACGTTTATTTCTTTTTCACTTCTTTCAGTTCATAAACACTCCAGAAAGACATTCAGCTCTTCCCTTACTGAGGGTTCTTTTCACAGCAGGCATCGGAATATGATATTGACCTTTGTAAATGTCTGTCTTTATATTACTGCAGATTCATTAGTGATCATTGTTTCGTGATTGTAGAAGTCAGGAGTGTCAAACTCATTTTAGTTCAGGGGCCACATAAAGCCCAATTTCATCCACAGTAGAAAATGTTTTCTCAGGCTTGTTACTCTCAAAAGCTGCAGATCTGTCTTCCTCAATGAGCTGAGAACTCGCTTCAGCTTTAACATTCTTCCAAGCTGTTACTGTACTGCTAAACTCCTGTTTACTGGAGGATATTTGTCCTTCAATTCATGAATGTGTTTCTTTCAGTGGCCGATAACATTCAGATTATGGAGCATCTTCCTCCCACTAAGTAATGTACCTTCAGCTGAAACCAACGAGGGGACCAATCGGACTGATCTGCAGAGTGCTGACAGCTGAACTAACATTTCAGTCCTGCAGCAAAAGCGCATTAATAACACGAGACATTTCAACTGGGATCTTTTTCAAATCACTTTTGGACAAATGACCAAACAGCTTGCTGATAACTGGTTGTTTGCAGCACAATTTCCCAACAAAATTCACAGCGACGGCTCACCAGTACTCAATCACCCCCCTGCCTGAAATCAGACCACCAACGAGTTTTACTGCCCAATCTGAAAGGGGGGGGGGGGGGGGGGGGGGGGGAATGACTCTGCCATCTGGTGCTGGACACGCCACCTGACGTCATGGAGGCATTTCACAAAAACTTTGACCGGCGTGTTTGCCAGAAGGGGAGCGAGCGGACACAAATCGGGTTCTGCCGGTTTACCCTGCAGTTATTTCGGTCTGAACCAAAGCGGACCGGCCGAGCGGCGACTGATCCCGTCCGTCCCCCCGAGCCGCAACACAGGTCTGAGCAAAAAGATGGAGGCGCGTGAAAGAAGATGAAACATGAAAAGCACATGCCAAACAGAGAGCCCTTCAAGGTTTGCTAATGTCTCTCGTTCTGTCGATTCTCGTCCATGAGCTTCCTCTTATTTTCCCTCGTTCACTATTTATAGTACAAACACCACTGCCTCTCTTTCTTCCTTGTCCTCCCTCTCTGTCTCTCATTTTTCAGTCTTTGCTATTTTAATGGCCTCTCTTCTCCTCCCACCTCCCTCGCTCCCTCCACTCCTCCTCCTCCTCGCTTCAATGGTTGTAGGTAAACGAGCCGATCGTGTATGGACACCAATCAAAGGCGAGCGTCCTCCTGGCAGCCCATATCGCTTTGGCTCGGCATCACTTACGCCTAGGAAGGATTTTTCTTTTTCTTTTTTCCTTCTAAAAAGGCACAAATTTAGGAGGCTAAGTGAATTAGTTGTGTAACGGGCGTCCTGATGGATGGGGGGGGGCAAGGTTTCTTCGAAGTCTTCGTTTTCGTTTGGCTGAATTGCCGGGTTTAACCAACCAGAGTCTGATCAACATTCTTCTTCACTCTTGAACAGTTTAAGGAACAAACAAGTAGCGGAATTTCCATATTGTAAGTCACACCTGAGTGTAAGTCACATCTGTCATCGGAATGAAAGAAAATGATACGAGCGCGCATTCAAGTGGATTTTTATCGAAGCCAGATGTAAGAAAACAGTCTCAGCTTTTCTTTCAGAACTTTCCGTTAACGTGTTCCTCAGCTTTTAGCCTTCTTTGTTGTCGTCATCACTTCAACAGTTCCTCTGAACTCTTTCTACTCTCTGCTCGCTACATTTTTTCTTCAAGTATTTTCACTTTTGGAGACATTTTTCCTGATCACACAGTGGAATACAGCAGTAATGGAGGTTTTTCTGTAGTGCTGTAGCAGTTTTCCATGTTCACACAGTGACATCTAGTGGCCACAGATGGTATGAAGGAAATATTCATAATTTAAGCCACATGACCCGAGCTAATGAACCAAGGAAAACGAACTTTAGTAAAGAAAAAGTGTTAGTTCAGAGGTCGTCAACCCAAAAAACAAAACAAAAACAAAAATTCACTTGTATTTATGATTCTTTATGATGGTGAAAATAATAAATATATTTATCAATTCACAATTGCTATTCGGAGCTTTCCCGATTAAACCCAACTTTAAAAATTGCTTAGAAAAAAAAGGCCTTTGTTGTTATATATATATGTATGTATTATATATGTATGTATATATATATATATATATATATATATATATATATATATATATATATATATATATATATATATATATATATTTATAAACATTCTATTTTGTTTATTTCTATTTTCATTTTGCTTTTCTAATCCGGACCACAACAGTCCTGCGACGTAGTGAATTTATGAAGAACCTCCTCCACCTGTGGTTTCCTCCACACTGCTTCAAAAAACACACAGCAACTGAATTAATGCTACGTCATAAAGACTCCATGGTTTTACTGCAGCTGTAAAGCCATAACAACCGCAATGAATTAAACTTTAGGGGCTTTTATAACACAGTTCTGTGTAGCAAGGTATGGCTGGGGACCTTTAAATCTCATTAAACCACCATGCATCAATTATTGCGTGTGTGTGTGTGTGTGTGTGTGTGTGTGTTACACGGTGCAGAAACTTACTGATTAGTGATTTCCAGAGCACAACGAGGGGTGCAAAGTGAAACGTAAGGTACACTAAGGTTGGAGAAAGGCTCGATCGATGTTCTTCAACATTTCCTGACATTTTAAAAGACCGATCAGCAAATGGATTTTTATTGAGGTATGTTTCTGTGTTTTGTGGATTCGTTGAGGCCCTGTCTTCATGAAAACGTCTTCAAGTGGAAACAGAAAACGTTTGTTGCGTTTTGAGGCCTGTTTACACGGCAATGGCGGCGTCCAGAGCGTGGTGACTCCCGGTCCAGATCCTTCCTGGACTTTCAGAGTTTCTGAGAGTCAGAGTCTGATTCAGTCAGGCGAGAAAGAAGCGTGACCCGGCGGTACTCACTCTATGAAGTAGACCTCTCCTTTCTCGGTGTACGCCATCTCCCAGTTGTCTGGCAGGGGTCCTAGCTCGTCGTTCTCCTCCGGCTTGGGCAGCGCTGCCTTCGGGGACTGTCCGTCGTCTTTGGGCGGCTCGGCTGGGGGGGGCTCTGCCGGGTGGCTCTGCGGGACGACGTCCCCCGAAGCGTCCGTGCTCTTGTCCTCATGTTCGCTGGACTCTGACACGACAACAGGGGCGGAGAGGGGGGGAGGTGAGTCAGGCACGGCGTTACCATCGGGGACGAGTGAACGACAAGGGAGGCGAAGCGAGGAAAACCGGGGTGATTAGAAAAAAGGTGGTGACTCAGGGGAAAGAAAGCAGCGAGCTGAAGGGAGAGGAAGGAGTGATTGAGGTTAACAAGACAGAGATGAATAAAGCTGAGAAGACAATGGAGCCTGAGAGAGAGAGAGAGAGAGAGAGAGAGAGGCGGGCGCTGATGCCCTACTTTGAGCCGTGGCGGCGGAGGAAGAGGAGGAAGCAGGAGATGGACAGTGTTTGTTTCTTCCCCAAAGGAGAGCTGGTGGGGAGAAGCGGAGACGGGACAAACTGAAAGCGGGGGATTGAGAGATAATCTATCTGAAAGGGAGAGAGCGAGGCGGTGATCTGCTGAGAGCACGGAGCCCGCTGTGCTCTATCGATTCCCGGTCAGCACACACTCCGGCCCGTCCGGAGGCACAACTCCCTCCGAGCGCCGAGCGGCAGCCCGCTTTAGCGTCCAGCCACCCGGCCCCGACGCAAACAGCTCAGAAGGACGTCCAGCACGCTCTCTCAGCTGAACTCAAGGCTTCACGGGTCGTTCTGAGGCTTTTGTCTTGTGATAAGTTACTGGGGGAGGTCTAGTCTGAACTGTGTGAGCAAAACAAAAAGAGGGAAAAAGTGTTTCACCAATGAACTCTTTGTTGGAGCTAAAAATGCTTTTCAGCTTTAATTTTATCATTAATAATTTCATATTATTGTTATTGCTATTAGGTATAGCCATAAAACACACACACACTGGCTTTCTGAGTCTGTCTCATATCGTATTATGCATTACCGATACGGTATCTTATGTATCCTATCACACAGCCTTTTATATTTTCTATACTCTCACATTGTCTTTGTTACATCATTAAAAAAAAAAGTGTCTCTCTTCTTTTTGCGTCTTGAAAAAGGCAGAAATGTTGAAACGCAGCACACAGTGCTCCGTGTGAACCAGTAATCCAAGCAAAACTTGAACAGTCTGTGTTCATTGATTTCAAAGTCATAAAAGTATGAACATCTTAATTGTAACCTCATTAACATGCGCATAAACAGTTTGAACAACCTGAAACAGAAGGAACTAAAAACACATGTAAAGTTCACGTTCTTTATTCCTGCCGCGGCGCCGTGTCTGATTCAATTTAAAGCCATCTGTAAAGGCAAAGGAAACTTTCAGTGTCATTAAAACCTGCAGCGAGGAATTCTTTAGTGTCGGAGTTTCTCTCCTACCTTCCTTGAGCTCCTTGTGGAATGAAAACCAGAATTTCATTGTGCGACCGAACTTCCTGTCGGAGCGGCGGCTCCTTAACACTTTGTGCATACGTCTGAAATAAAGGCGCTCTATCCGGCAGTGTCTGCGGGCGCCGGGCTCCCTCCGCTTCCCCCCGCGCTCCTCTGACTCGTGTCGCGCTGCGAGAGACGGTTCTTTCCGCCTCCGGGGCCGTAAACCCGGCTTAGAGGAGTCACAGGACCGAGGTGCGGTTTTGGATTTGGAATCACAAAATCAGACTCATAATGCCTCTTTCATGGCGGCCCGTTCATGTGATCATGGGATGCATTCACAGGGGCGCGCTCTGCTCGCCTTGTCAAGCACCACCTATGTGGAGTTCCTGCAATAACAAAGTGAATTGAGATAAATACTACAAGCATCATTATTATTTGTTTTTTAAGTTTTTCATTTTTTTTTTTTGCAGGGAAGTTTCACCTCAAGTGGGCTGGACCGGTAAAACACTGCCCGAATAACCTTTAATCTGAAACTTTAAAGTTTTCCTTTGATGTGCGACAAGATTTCTCTGATGGGAAAGTCTGTAATTTCACAAAAATAACAAAAAGTTCCAACTTTCCAGGACATACCCTGTGACCTCTCGCACCTAAAATGACAATCAGACCCTTAAATTCAGCAATAATTACCGCCTGTACTGACAGTTTCCCATAAGATGCGCTAGTTTTCCCTTCAGAAGTCATCCGAGTCGTAGTTCTTTTGCGCCACACACACCTGGCTTTGCTGTTCACGTCTCCAGTCAACTGCGTTTCCTTCTTCGAACCGGAAACACCCAACAAGATCTGCGTTTCTGAGACGATCCATTCATCTCGCCATCATTTTTGAGGGCCAATTCCAACACATTCACCCTCCAGCTGACAAGTGCCGCGATAAAGAGGCAGTTTAATGGCGTCCACTTCACCCGTCAGGGGTCATAATGTTATGGCTGAGTGATGTGTGTGTGTGTGTGTGTGTCGGGGAGACAGCATTTAATAATGACACCTAATGACTGATTCTGGATTCTGGAGAGCGGCGGCGCTAATAGTTTAATCACGGAGTGTTTGGACGGCGGAGGTAATCACTCATGTGAGCGCGGATTGTAATTTGCAGTTCAACACCGTGTCATTAAACTGCATATAAAGATATTTGTGTAACCAATTAAAAGTGATAATCTGCCATAAAAATCATTTCCCGGGAACGTGAGAGCGGTCTGTGGCTGCCTCTGTCGCTAGGTAACCGGCGGCGGTAACGTCTGCGAGCGTCGCTGTCGGGGGGGCCGACCTGGGGTCACGGCGACGCCGTTGCCGTTGACGACGGGCCTCTCCTCCTCCTCCTCCTCGGGGGGCTCGATGCTGGCCTTCTCCATGTTGCTGACCGACTTGTTGCGCTTCCTCTTGCCCTCGGAGCTGGGTCTGGCGCCCGGGAGCAGCTGGTCCGTCACATTTAGCAGCAGAGCGCTGGGCTCGGCCGGCGGCTTCGGGGTGCCGTAGAAGTTATCTGCAACCAAGAAGGAGTTCAAGATTTCATTACAACATACGCACATTCATGCCGAAGTCACGACGAGCGTCGCATTAATTGTGTTGTGACTTTGGTGCGCAGGAGAGATCTGGAGTGGAGCCGCGGCGTTTTTCTCTGCGTTGCTCTATAAATAACATTAAACTGAACCAGGCTGAACACAAACCGAGCGCGCTGCCTCTGCCGTCCGCAGGTAAATTAAATTTGACAGGTTGTTATCGGGTGCTCCTTCATAAGTGTTTCTACCACCGCTGGGAAGGCGTCCAATATTTATCAGGAAAACGGGTCTAATTAGAAAAAGCTGTGAATTTCCTGCGGCCCTGTTTGCACAACAACGTTTCCGATGATAACAGGAAGCTCCGGCTGCTGCCGGGTGTCCGTTTACACGAGGACAGTGAAGATGCAACTTTTTGAAAACACCGGAGCTTGGCCTCCGTGCAAATTGTGGAAAATGCAACTTGTGTGTGGAGGCGGCAGAAACACTGCACGGCAATGAGGCTACAGCTACACCGTTTTCAGCATTTCTGTGTGAAACAGTTTTCAAAGCCTTAATTCAGCCAAAGTAATATTTGTTTTCTAGAGTATCAGAGTGTAATATTTCATTTTGTAATCAGGTGATCATCCTTTAATAAAACTCAGATTTCCATTGAATCTTAAAGGAAATTAGCTTTAAAAATAACCTGCTGTTCATGCGGCTGAGAGGAAAAAGGAGAAGTGGGTGGACGGACGGAAGCCTGACGCCTCGGCAACATCTGCAGGGTCCAGGAGGCGTTTCTGCTCCCGACGCCGGGCTTCGTGTTCCAGCCAGACGTACGTGGCGCCCGTTCAGCGGAGACGTGTTGACCTGCTCGCAGTTCGCCGTCAGCTAATTTCACTCCTGCTACTACGCTCCTCCGCCGCCTCCCCTGCACATCAATCACTGGGCGGGCGGCGCTCGCGCCTCCCCGGCACGGAGCGGAGCGTTTCTGCACGACTTGGACTGGATAATAAGCGTATCTCTCGCTCGGTTTGGGTCTCTGGTCTGAGCCAACCGCCTTCCTCCGGGAGCTGCAGTTTCTTCCACTTGGCTCCGACTCAACCGTCCCTTCCACTCGCTTCCAAGAGGATTTTTACATTTTACTATCGCCCCATTTGAATACTGGCAGCGGTCCAAGTGCCTCTGACAGTCTCCATCAATCACCGTGAAAATTTCATACATTCAAGTTGACGCAGTGGTTTTTTTTTTTTTTTTTTTTTTTGCTTTTTGCTTGAATCGGGGCTGTTGAGATTTTTGTTTTTGTGAACTCGTCTTCCCAAAGTTTTGGAAAACCGCTGCCAGTTCAGTGAGTGGATTACAGAGCGTGATCTCTGGAGCCGAGATCTGAAACGATGAGCCGGTCGAAGAGAGTCTACCTGCTGAACTTGACCGTTCTGATCCAAAGAGGCTCCGGCTTTAGGAGACGATTCATTGAAATCGCTATAAGTGACGACTTCTGGTTGAGAGAAGACTGAAGGAGGGACCTGCTGGGACAGACGGGCTACATCTCACTGTCGGCTGCTCAGATAACGAGTGCATATTAACTCTGGAGGTACATGCATTAAAGATCAGCCTATATTGATCTTGCATTCACACACGTGGAAGCTGGTTTATTAAAGAGGAGCTGAGGATGATGTAAAATAACACAGAATGAGTGTAAGAGTGTGTAGCATGAATATGGAATACCAGGCCTGTGTGGAAAATTGAAATAAAGATGCTTGATGAAGTATTTGAAGAATCATTTCCTCCACTGGCCCACCATGACTTTTATTTCCAGACTTTCTACCAGGATATTGTACTTTTATTTGCATCTATTTCGATACTCTTGCTTGTGTCTTTTCACAGCTTTAACTTAGTAACAGATCATCTCCCACATTACATTTCTTAAATTCAGATTTATCTTCTGACATCTCTGATTAGTCCAACTCCATGGTATCAACAAACACAGATTTATAAATTAAGTTTTTCCATCCTGTAAAAAAAGAGTCTATTTGTGAATGTGTAGAAAAGGATGTGCATGGTTATTAAAAAAGATTTGCATTTGTGAAAAAATTTCCTCTGCAAACAATGTGCTTGATACAACGTATATCCATTTAAAAAAAAAGAACTCGGGCCTGTGTTTGTTCAATAAACTAGAAGTACGTTCACCTTAAATGAACTAAGAGTGATTATTGTTCATTTAATGGTTCATTTACGTCTGTTGAACATCAGAACTTGGATGAATTAGCTCCACTCATGTCACTCCAATGAGGAGGTCGATCAATGATTCTCCTGAGCAGGTGTCTCTGTTCCATCAGTTCAATGTGAAGCAGCCAGATATTTATATGTTATTCATTCATTTATTTCAATAGGGTAAGGGTTAAATTATAGTTATTTGACTTGTATGGCACAATTCTCAGACCGATATTTTTCTGCAAAACACAGGTTTTATCGTTGATGTGTCAGAGTTAACAGTTGCTGAACTTTGACACGGCCTTAAACATTATTTGGAGCACTACACTGTTCGGACGCGCCTCTTTCAGATTTCAGTCAAAAGAGTTTTTTTTTTTTTTTTTTTTTTTTTTTAAAGATTGTTTGTCATACCGACTTCTGTAAAACGCTCCTCTAACATTGGCCAAAAAGCACTAATCCATGATTGCTTCTGACCATGGGACACCTTCGGTAGTAGCTCATGAATGCAGTGAACCATGACGGAAGTGTATGCTGTAAGGAAGGATGGGGAAGAGCCCGGAGACGACCTGACTGAAGGTGTCCGGGTCCTCTGTGAACTCTGGCACATTGGGACAGTTTGAGCTCTGTTATTTGGACTGAGATACAATTTGAACCTGAGCGAACTCACACGCTGCTCTGAAGTCCTGCGGAGGATTCTGCTGGATCTGGACGGACAGAGATCGTCTGCTCAGGCGCCAATACTGAAAAACAAACTTCTTCATTCTTGACTCTGGAGGAGAAACTGAAGCCTTTGGCCAAATCTGTGCAAAACAGATATTTTGTTCTGCTCTTTTTGAAATTTGAAATAAGAAAAGATCCTATAAGGTTCATCACAATATGCCATAATTACCATTCTCTGTGGAGAATACGCTCCAGATTGTGTGAAAATAACACTGATATATGTGTTCTCACTTGACTCAAACAGGGTCAGCTACATTTACATATTTCATTTTGTAACCTTGTGTATTGTTACACCCCTGACTTGTCGATATACATACATGCGTTGAAGCTTTACTTTTGCACTTAAAATGTTGAAACTTGTGATGACAGGTCATTAAAGTCCTGAAAATATGTTCCTTTTATTAATTTCCATCCAACCGTTTGCAGAGCTGCTGCATGGTCAGTGTTAAAAACCTTGAAAAACACTTTGCATCAGTGTTTTGATGTCTACTCTGTGGTTATATTGACATAAAGGGTAAAACCTAAATTAATTCATTCAATAAGACCAAAACAAGTAAATCAGATGAAACCCATGAGTCAGTTTGGACAACAAGGCTGAATTCTGATGAGTTAAAGCGTTTGGTCAATATAGACTGAATGTAAATGTTTGTTGGAGGGATTACGGCGACGCTGAGGGAAATCAGGGACTGGAAGAGGGGTCAAAACACTGATTTAATGTCTCTCCGTGCAATAAAAAGAATTTTCTGCCTTTCAGGAGAGAAACCCCCCTAAAATATGTTCTCATCACTAATCATCAATCCTCTTGATGGCTTTTTGCACACATTGCTGGATCACGTCGTCCCACAGCCTGACAGATGTTAATTCAAAAAGGAAATTCTACGATTTTTTTCATTCAATCCAGCGGGAACAAAAAGTACAGAATGAGTTTTAAGGAGAAAGAAGCCGATTGAAGGTTTGATGCTAGATTAGCTTGTAGCGAACCTCCGTGTCCCCGGCAGGGAGATCAGACAGGAGAGGCCGACATGTGCGCAAAATCCATCGAGATTATTTTAATTCGCTGCGCATTAAAGGCAAACCGCCGGGGAAGACGAAGAACAAACGAAAAGATTTTAAAAAACACATCAGCTGGAGTCTTGGAGGAAAGATCTACTGAAACATCTTGAGGAAAACATGAAAAGTGGAGGAGAGGAGCTGTAACGAGATTACGGGGGATGAGAGTCCCCGAACCGCCGACGCAAATCCCGGCGCCTTAACGAGAAGGAAGCTGAACCCAAACAACCCGCAGCATCGCAGGAACCCGGACTCTGAAGTCGGCGTGTCGCCACAGACAGCCGCCGCCGCCGAACTCTTCCTCCAGTCGAACCCACGCGCCGATAAACCCCACTCGAAATAGACGATCTCAACTAGCCGAGTCGACCACAAGTCATTCCTGGAGAGGAAACATTCAAAGCTAACGCCAAATCGGGATTCAAACACCGTTTCCGAGTATTTTCAGCTCATCATTTATATCAAGAAGGTGTTTCGCAGGTAAAAAGTTTCCCCCTATTGTCTGAATAGAAAGAAAGTCAGACTAACATGTATATAATGAGGCTGACACTAGAAAACTCTGAAAACAAAGATTTATGCTGCGTTTTCAAGTGAAAATAGAAAAGTTTTTGGGTGCGCACTGGCACAAGACGGCATTTACAACTTCAGATTAAAGAATACACAGCAAACTCCTCAAACAGCGGGTAAAAAAAGCTCATATATGATACTATAGATGGAGGAAATGCAGTGGTATAGATCGGTTATAGCAGAGAGGTGAAAACTTCTAATCAGCGACGCTAATCGGGAAGAAAAAGGGCTTCAATTAAGCAGGGAGCATAAAGATTGTACTGTGGAGTTCTGAGTGTGTGTGTTGTGCAACAGGTAGCTGTTCAGGCCGGTTCTATTACCTCAGCTACTGTAGCTGCTGTAAAAAGAGAGTCAGGAAAAAAAAAAAAGAGTTCTCAGTCCGGAATAATTAAAAGGAATGACCAGAGCAGAAAGCTGCGCGAGCGTTAAATTAGCAGCCAGACTGCCGGGTTTGGGAGCGGAGAGAAGGCCGTAATTAAAAGTGCAACTGGAAATGGAAATCCGCGGCCAGACGCACGGCGGTTGTGTGTTTTAGCTTCGGCGCCGGGCCGTGCTGCCGTCAGACGCTCGTCTTCCTCGGGATTCAGACCTCCGGCGCTCTCGGTTCTTTGTGATAACGCACGTCTTCTGCCGCCGTCCCGCTCGCCATTCATTCCCTCCGTCCCTCCCTCGCTCACCTAATTGGCCATTAAATTATTAAAATGTACGGAACCCCGAATGATGGCCGAGCGAAGAGGAGAAGAAGAAGAAGAAGAAGAAGCGGAGTGTGCCTCTCCCCACGGACGGATTCTCCCATCGCCCAGAGGATCTAACACCGCTTCCGGCAACCGACCAGTAAATTGGCCATCTGCAATTTCAATGTTTTTTTTTCTTCTTCTTCCTTCTATCTATCCAGCAGTGGAGAGTGAGTGTGGAGTCAGGTGGGAGAGGATAAACTTAGCCGCTGTGTGTGTGTGTGTGTGTGTGTGTGTGTGTGTGTGTGTGTGTGTGTGTGTGTTATCTATTTTATGGCAGGGGTCTCCGGAGAGCTGGAGGTGGCCGGGCGGACCGGACGACGCATTTTTCAAGTGCCTGAAAATCCCGCCCTGGAGGGAGGGAAGACGGATGCACGGAGACGGTCTGCTTGTTTTGATTAAGCAGCCGAAGCGACTCCGACTCAAAGCCCGAGCCGAGGGGAGGCCGCTGCGCCAGTCGACGGATTCACCAATCTAGCATGTTTTAAAAGCAAAGGGAAGACGCAGCGCCGCCGCCTTACAGCTTTTTAAAAACCATCGGTGACATTCTCCTAAACAGGTCGACTCAAACAGAGATTCATTGTTTTCCTCAGGGACGCTTTCCCACAGGGACAAGCAGAGGGTGGGATTCAACCACCAACCTTGGGATTGAAAGACGACCCACTCCAGCGCATGAATCAGCGCTGCAGCCACACAAAGCGCTCCCTCATTCAGAATTTAGAGAGATTTCCTTTGAGTTGCCGGGATGACGGATGACGCGCTCGTCGCCACAGAAGTGGAAGGTAGCGTTCATGCGGGGAGTGATGAGCTTCCCTTGTCTCGCCACTCATTCAAACCGCCATCGCTCAGTCAGAGAAGGGAAAGCGCCTCAAGACCCCCCCCCCAAAAAAAAAAAAAAAAGAAAAGAAGTGAGAAACAGCACAGAGAAGAGGGACTGCAATCCCACGCGTGTTGAGCCGAGTCCTCACCTTCATACGTTCCACTCTCTAGCAGGGCGCCGCTTCTCTCCAATTCCATAAACCGGTCGACGGTCACGAAGTTATAATCCACCCCGGGGACCTCCCCCTCCCTGGGCTGCCTGGTCGTGCCTGCGGGGAGATAAGCAGAGAGGACGTCAGGGCTGCCGGAGACGCCCGGCGACGGAGTCTGAGGAAAAGATGAAAACATCAGCGGCGCTGAAACACACTGACCCCGACCCGGCTCTCCTTTATTAAATGCCCCCTTCCTTCCTCCCTTCATGCCCCTCTTCTCCTCCGTGCACAGCTGAGCCTGAATATTAGCGAGCATCGACGGGGGAGGAGGAGGAGGAGCGGCGAGGAGGTTCGAGGAGGTAAAGTGATGCAATTTGGACACCGAGGGGAGAAATCAAATGGATTAGCATGGAGGCGACGGCGTGCCGAGGACTCCCCGACAGGCGGGATGCGAGCGTTTCACCTGTCGGGGGGCCGCTTCGCCGCCACGACGGTCGCCGCCACGCCAAGCGTGAGAGGGTGTTTACGGCGTTAAGCTGAGGTACAAACGACTTCCTGAAGACTTCCTCAAAGCCGCGCGCTAATTAGACTTGTTAAAAGTGATCCCAGCTGTGAAAACACGCCGCACGCTCCCCCCGAGGCGCCGAATGGGTTTTCTCCACATCTGAGAGAGCGGCGTTCGCACCGGAAGCCGGGCCCGTAAAACACACTTGTTAGCCCCTCACTACGCCGTTTAGAGCCTCCGTCTGTGTGTTTTAAAGTTAACGGGGGAGCGATGTGCTACTTATCACCGCTGGTAGGCAGTTTGGGCTGATTTGACTTCATATAAGTCCAGCTGACGTCCCTGGAACCGGGCCTGCGGCGCAGCAAGACTCAGACAGCGGACGGCGGTTTTTTTTTTTACTCGCTCAGCCTGAGATTCACTCGGACATCTGCAGCCTTCAGTGGGCGTGTTTTCACCCGCGCACTCAGGCTAATACAATCCCAAAACATTTGCCAGCTTCTGCTGCAGCATCTTCAGTGATTTCATTAGACTGTTGTTCAGTTTTGTTTTGTTTTGTTTTGTTTTTTTAATCTGACGAACGCAGTCAGTAGCTTCCATCATCCGGTGAGCATCTCGCCTGTTTCCGTTCGATCCGGTGTTATTTTCTAGAGAGGGAGGCCAGGACGGGGCCGCGGCTTTGACACCCCGTTCCAGTTGAAATGAAGACATCAAAAAACACGGGGCGGCCATCTCCTGGCTGACACGGCCCTGCAGAGCCTTTGAAGTTGGCAGGCGGCCGTTCTGCAGCGGCGCATCTGAACTCTTTCCGGAGGTTTCCTGCAGGATTCAGGTCGGGACTCACTGATGGCCTCTTGAAAACAGCCCAGGTTTTCCTTTTCAGGGACTTCTTTTTGTCGTCTTGTTTAAAGGCCGAGGAACGTTTCTCTGACCCTGACTGACACACGTCTACGAAGCCTTCAGTTTTTCTCATGTCCAGGTGTAACCAATGCCTCCAGCAGCAGCGCTCCACAGCCTTCACGCTCTTTTGAAGCAGCTCCGCTTCGCTGTTCTTCTCCAGCTTCGTTCGGTGACCTTTGAACCGACTGGAGAATATTTGACACTTGTTCCCTATTTGTCCATTTCTTCTTTTTATTTTAGCTGTGCTGTCCTTTCTGACCCGATTCCTGCTTGGTTTGAGCTCAGTCGAACATTTTTTTTCATTTTCACTTTTTCAATGTTTTCATTGCGGAATTCACTCAATCCAGAGAATCTGAACTGTCCTGTGATTAAAAGTTTTTTTGAGACCTCAAGAACACTCTGGGCAGAACAGAGAGGGAGAACGTGCTTCATATTTCTTCTCATTTGTGTTTCAACCACATACTTTCATCGTGATATTTGGAACAGTGAGTCACTACATTCACTTTCCCATTAGAAATTTCAGGCTCTTTCATTAATTACTCATAAAACGAGTGCCTTAAATGCACCCTGTACTTTTTAAAAAAATCTGTCAAGCACAGTGGAGTCCATTGAAGCACTTGATACAAACAGACTTTAAAATCCACTCAGTTTTTAACCATCTAGTTTTTGTGAACAGTTTGGACTTTTGAAAAACGTCTCAAAATTCTACTGTTTTCTGTCAATAATTGTTCCTTTTTTTCTTGATTGTTAATAAAAAGTGACACAGCACAATAAATCCTACAGAAAGTTACTGAAACTGACTCCCTGATCAATTTTATGGCTCAAAGCTTTAGTTTTACAGACACAGAAAAGAAATAAACAAGTTAGAAAATACACTCAGCGAACGCAGAGCTAACAGGCAGGTTTATTTTCTTCAGACAAGCTGATAAAATCATTTTCTTAAAGCCTTTATAGTTATGTACAACATGTTTTGTGTGGAAATTTGACAACGAGTTGGTTTATTTGCACTTCTTTGCATTTCAGCTTCTCTAAAATGCACCTGAACAGAGCTCCATCAGTGAAGTCAGACCGGCTGAACCGACCCTCTGGGTAAAATGAAGCAACTTGAGAGCTGGAGAGGATAAAACTGCTCTTTTTCCTTGGTTAACTTCAAATATAAGAGAGAGAGAGAGAGAGAAAAAGGAGAGGACAGGATCAGTGGGTCGTCTTCATCTCACACAGCCTGAAGGCTTCGGTATACTTCACATTAAAGGCTGCAAAACTGGGGAGATTCTGCAGGCAACCAACTGGCCAAAGGACGGCGCGTCTGCACGGCGTCTCTTAGATATTCCTCATTTTTAACTGACAGCCCGGACGATCGAACCCACTCGCACGCGGACAAGCGGCGAGATTTGTAATATTCTATTAGGTAATAAAGCGAACAAAGCTTGAACTTTTTCTCTCAAGCGTCACTCATCCATCTCCCAAAACCTTTAATACGCAGACGTCAGCGGCGCTTCGCAGACCAGACCGTCCAAAAGGCTTTTCTCCGTTCTGAAGCGCCGCCAGTTGGATCAGGTATAAACAACTTTGCATTTAGATGATTGATGTCGAGTTGCAGAACTTTTCCCTCAAACTGGCGTCAAACAGCGAGTTTTGACTTTGTCAGCAGAGCTAAAGAGCTTCAGAGGGATCCACCACGGCTGCCTTCAGTCAGTCAAATAGGAGCCGCTGAAGCGAGGCTCCATTTCCATTAAATGAAAACGATGTAGTTGCTCTGTTTGAACCACTAGTGGGCGCTGCTGTTTGTTTTGTAATGAAACCACACACATGCACGAAGTAAACAATAAAACATGAACAAAGGGACAACACCGACGTTCATATTTCTGACATTTTCCCCTGTTTCCATGGAAACGGAGTCAGCGCATTTCCAAAAAGTTGCATTTTCAGTGACTCCGAGCGCCGTCGTCGTGTAAATGAACACACACAAATTGCAACGGGAATTTTGTTTCCACTTGACGAAGCCATGCAACTTTGTCCCATATATTTTTTTATTCCGTTTTCTTTGACTACTTGTATTTCCACTGAGAAAAAAGCCTCACAAAATTTGATTAAAGCCGTGGTATCACAATAATAAAGATGATTAATACTTTAATTTCCTGAGCCCAACAATATAAACACAGTGGGGAAGGACGTGTCGGAGTTAATCCACCTCACTAGAAGAAACCCTGTGAAAAAGGAGCGCTGTGCATGCAGATATCCTCCACGTCGGCGCAGGAATGATTTATTGTGCGGCCCAGATATTTCCCTCAGACAACATCAAATAGTGCAGCGGGCAGAAAATTAATCTAAACTGGGCCATCAAACCTTTTCAGCTATTAACATGCAGATGAAGTGGTGCTCAAATGGAGAAACTAACCCTCGAAAAAAAAAAAAAAAAACCCCTAAAGCTCGGCGCCGTCGTGTGGCGGCGGCCGCGTCCGCTACACGACGGCGCCGTGCCTCCGAGGGCGACGCCGTCCTCCAGAAACATCAAACCGGAAACCTGCTGACAGATTCATTTGTTTGAGCTTATAAAAGCAAATGAGCAGCAGGGATGGTGCAGGGAAAACCTGTGTGTGTGTGTGTGTGTGTTGCACCTCCAGAGCAGAGCTCCTTGATTGTGTCTGTCTGCATGGGGCTTGTGTACCTGTCAGATTAGCCTGCCTCACAGGCAGAGCCACTGACTTTGCATGCACACACACACACACACACACACACACACACACACACACACGTATTTCAAAGCGTCGCTTTGATGTTGCCAAACTATATTTAGCAGCATCTTCTGCTGGGGACTTACTTCTCCAGGGTGACAATTTTCTGAAAGGAAGCAACCACAATGCCTCTGCGTTTCCAGAGCGTCGTGAAGTGGGTCATGATCCGGGTTCTGCTCGCAGAGAAGAACCACGCCGTGTTTCCAGGAGAGCCGATAAGCAGTTATTTAGCGGGTTTTGATTACAGGGGACCGGGGAACTTATTAAGGTTAAATACCACGTCCATCATTTTCTCAGTTTCCTCCAGTCTCGCTTCTCGAACGCCCCCCCCCCTCCTCCTCCTCCTCCTCCTCCTCCTCCTCCTCCTCCTCCTCCTCCTCCTCCTCCTCCTCCTCCTCCTCCTCCTCCTCCTCCTCCTCCTCCTCCCTCAGGTGCGTTTCTGGGCCAAATCAGGAAAAATGGGAACTAAAAATAGCAGCGGCTGAATGCTAAATTTCAGGCACAAACAGGCTTTGTTGGTGTCTGAAGTGAAAAAAAACAAAACAGAGGAGTGAATAAAAGCCCTGCAGCAAACATATGTTGATGCACATTACTGTTCAACCCCCCCAAAACATAGCAGCGCCGCTCTCATTAGTTATCGCTCCACATCTCAGGTTTTAATGCATCATTTTGTTCCACCATCCACATTCAACACATTCAAATGTATGCACGGCGCGCAGAAGGCACGGGGGATTTGAGGGAACAACTGGGATGAAATTCAGACGACTAAAAGCCTCCTTTACATGCACAAACACCGTACCGGCAGCCACAGATGCACACTCTGATGCCTCCACTACAAGGAATGAATTTTGATACAGAATTAAGCGCAATAGTTATTATTTATTCCACAACAGACTGCAGTGAGAAACTCATGTACAACTTTTTAAGTTAAACATAACTGTATGATCCAGTTACTAGTTATAAACACTCACACAACAACAAACTGTAACAGAAAAAAAAAAGTTCCTGCACAAGATCCTCCTGCAGACTATCAAACGAGTGTGTTTTTCCACTAAACTTTTAATCTTTTACGATTATTATTAATTTCTTGGCAGCCGGTTCCCCTCACAGCGGTTCACTGGGCAACACAATTCCCGTAATCATTCTGTAAAGCCAACAAAAGGAAGTGAACTTGGTGGTGTATTGTATAATTAAAGCAGCGATATGGCCTGATAATGCACGACACAGTTCAGCGGCGCTGCGCGCAGATAAAACACCACGCCAGACCATAATTAATTCCAGCACTCGAGGCGTCTGCGCGCCGAACTGCTGTGAACTATTAAACAGAAGTATAAATCCACCTTTGCACTCGAGGGCATGTCGGAGTCCTTTTGGAGGCGGCGCAGTAAAACAAACGGGGGGGAGCGGCAGTAAAGCGGCGGGCCGCTCGTCTCTCTGTGTGGGAGAAGCCGACTCCAACGCCACGCAATCGCAGGAAGAGAAGCATGATGGCGTCTTATCGGGAGAGGAAATCCTGATGTAGGAAGGCAACCCATCAGAGTCAGAAACAAAAACTGTTTCCAAGTGAAAACGCAAAACTTTGATTGCATTTTGAGACTCCGTTCACACGATAACGGTGCAACCGTTACCGTGCATGCGCCGCTCGACGGACGGCAAAAACAAAGTTTTCCTCTCAGTCCAGATTCTCCTGGACTCGCTAGTTCCAGAGTTGACAGTAACCATAATAACAATCCAACATATTGTTCTCTGTACACAAATATGTGTTTAACTGCAAAAAACCAAACAAACAGCAGTACCCTCTAGTGGCCTGGCATGAAGACTACACCATCTGACACATTTCTATCATCTGTAAACAGACGTCGTTTTAAAAACGCTGCCGTCTAAAAATGAAAGTTTCATAAAACGACGCGCTTTCATTTGAAACGTCATCGTGTAAATGGGACCTGACCGTTAAAGCAAAAAACAATAAATAAATAAAATCATCAGAGAGTGACCAAGGAATTACTTATTAAACATATTGAAGCATATAAACGTTAGTTTGACACTTCTTAAAGTGCAAACCAAACTAAAATCACATTTTCCACCTTTTATAGAAACCAAAACGAGCTCCGCTGCCTTTTAGATATTTGGTCAGATGACTTTATAAACTCACAGCTGTTTATTTTCTCTTTTCCGGGCGGGAAGCACGTGACTCTCCCCACAGAAGCATCAACGCACAATTACAGTTCGGCCTGCTCCAGATCTCCACTAACTGCTGTGAAATTGCCTTAAAATTGCAGAAATGTGTGAAGGAGCGCTCATGTGAACGTCTGCGACGGAGGGATGGACGTTTGGTCTTCTGGTGAAAAATGCATTGATCAATCTGAAGATGAAACGGATTCTATGACAGTTGGAAAAAGACCCTGATCCACCTTTGACCCTGCGGTCGATCCGGACTCCAGTCCAGTTCTCGCTTTCGGACCGTCGCCATGTGAAGCCGACCCCTGTGGACGCCTCGCCTCCAAAACGCTCCGGCACCGCCTGGGGCTATCTGTATGTTAATAACATCCACCGGATTAAACCTGCGACCTCTGCGTCCGCCCGCACAGCGCACACGGGGAAAAAAAACTGAATCGCTTCGCAATTTGAACCCGGCTGCGGGCGATACGAGGCGGGCTCTGCCGGGACCCCCGACAAACACTGGCCTCCGTCTGGAAGAGCGGGTTTATAAGCAGAGGATATCCTGAAGCGCCACGGAGGGAGACCGCACCGCGTGTTCACTACAGGCGGCGAAAAGCCCGGCGTCGACCCGGAGGACGAGATTACAAGAGCGGGATTCAAACAAAACGTCTCCTGCGCACTTCCACGTTAACGCCCGACGCTGATCTGCTCCGCGCTGAGTGAGGAGCGGAGCCTGTAATGCAATGTGCTCCGGCTATAAATAGACGCAGGGATACAATAAAGGATGTGACGCGTGTCTAATAAGCCGGGGGCTGATTTAGGTGCGCTTGCAGCCGGAGCTGAAAGTTTTCAGGAGGAAATGACAAATCAAAGACTGAGAGTGAGCGAGACTCGTCTGAAACGCGACGTCGTCTCGGCTGATGATTCTGCACACAGCAGAGCAGCGTCGCTTCAAACTGAAAATACAGGAAACGCAGGGAGCCGGAGAATCCCCACACACAGCTCAAGTAACTAAATAAATAAAAATCAACATGCGTTTGCATTTCTTCTGAATGATATGCTTATGTCAGCCTCAGTATACACTGCGTTAAATATTTATTGTATTGATTGTTCGACTGAATTATTCAGCATGATGAAAAATGCATAAAAATGAAAAAGGAGCTATACGTATCGCAGCGCCGGATGCAACAGTTTCTCCTCAGACGTACGAGCAACCTGTGGCAGAAGTGCTTCACTTAAATCAAATAAAAACCTACAACTCCTCGTATTTAACTGTTACTGCCGTAGCTTTGGGTGGACATTAACGCTAAGCAGCTTGTTGCCGTCGCTGAATTAATGCGTCTGTATCCTTCCCTCTGGTTTAAATACACAAACAGTAAAACACAGGCCTCAATAGACATTAACCAGCCGGCTTAGAGCAGCATGCGGAAGCTATGCTGTCCATCTGAACTCAGAAACATGTAAACCAAAGACAGCATGTGGGTCACAGCACGGGGCTCTTCGTGGCTCCTGGACTGAAATGTGTTCGACGCCTCGACTCACCGAATTACCAAACACCGAAAGCCATTTCAACAAACCGCTGGCCAGAAAACGAGTCTCGGTTTCAGAGGGCTGAGTGGTAAACATCTGGCACGCGTCCGACCGACACGAAGCGAGAACCTGGCCATCAAACAGCCCTCAACATCTGGCAGAGATCCAGCCAAACATCTGGTTCGGATCTAACGTTGCACCTGGCACCGATCCGGTTCTCGTCAGGGGCACATCTGGCCCACGTCCACGCCGTAGTGGCTGATTATCCGGCACGGTGTTGGCACACATCACAAGCACCGCTGGACCACATCTGGACCGCTGCTGCTCGCCCAGATCGAGCCTCTGGCACAGATCTGGTCCATATCAAATACAGACCTGGCACACGCCAAGCGAGGATCTGGTGCGCATTTGGCCTGATCTGACAGAGACTGGAGCAGCTGTGGCCTTCATGACCTACAGACCGGACCCACATCTGGAACGCCACAAGCTCCGTGATAGGCAAACATCGGGTTTAGATCCAGCCCGTAGCGGGCGCTCATCTGGGCACCGCCGTTCGGTACATTTGTCCACTGCTGGGTGCACATCTTGCACGTTTCTGGCAGACATCAGATCGCTGATCGGGCCAAATGAGGCTTTCCAACCATCAGCCACACCTGAGTTCGCTAAGTGACATTAAGCTGAGTGATAGGAGGGGAGGGGGGGGGGAATGTGAGGATCGAGGCCACAACTGGGCCAGATATGACTGGCTACCAAACATCAGCCAAAAAATATCTGTTTTTTCGGAAGACTTTCCATTTTTTTCTCTTTAACTCAATTTCATGGTGCCAAAAGCCTCAAAAAAAACAAAACAAAAAAAACAGGATTCATTCAAAGTTTTAAGGAAAAAGGACACAGAGCGACTGTCTTTACAGCCTGTTTGTAGGCGTCTTTACTGCAGCGTCCATTAAAATAAAGGCAGAGCGGTCCGTCTCCTTTTACGCTGCTCATAAAGCCAATGAAAAGGCTCCCGTTTAGAGGTTGTGTTTGAAGACGGGCCGAGCGCCACTTCCAGCCTCCAGCAGAGTCTTTTGTGCTGCTACAGCAGGCCGGGGTTTCTGGACAATGGCCCCGGGCTGGACACAGATGACGGGTCCCACCTTTTGTGCCCCGAAAGCCTCTGTTATGACGGGCCAAGACAGTGTCAGCACGGCCCATTGTAGCCGTCCTAATCTCGCCATTAGCCAATTAGGAAGTGACGGGCAGCTGTAATGCCCTTGCATTAGAGGGACGGATTAGCTTCCCATTCAGCGCCCGCCTGCCGGCGGCGGCGGCGGGCGAACGGGCCGACGGAGGACGGTGAAGCGACGCCACTGAAAGCTGCTTTCACTGCACTTTGCCTTCACAGAAGAGCAAACGTCGCGAGGCGTTTATTCACCGATTTCACGGACGGGATGAAGGAGGGTCAGGTCTGGAGCTGGATCTGGACCCGGTTCCTTTGTTTTACATCTTGTTTGACTTCCAGCTCAGGGTTTGGCTCAGAGCTCTAACGGATTCAGGACTATATTGGCTTCCAGTTGGATTTTCTGGGTGTTTTCATCCACCTTGAAAACTTTGATGCTGATTCGAGTTAATGCCAAGTATTTGTTGTCGGACTCGTGCAATAATTCATTTCTCTGGGAGCCACGCAAACTTTTCAAATCAGAGATGTGAGAAGGAGACTGCAGCTTTTTTGTGAAGGACGAAAGTGTTGGGAACCGCTCCTGCAGCTCTCCAAATGAGATTTCAGCCTGGGCCGAGTCGGGTCCGGCTCGGAGCGCGGCTGTGCCGCCGCCGCTTATTGACAGCCAGTAATGTGGCATAGATTGGAGGAAGCCGGGCACGGCGGCGCGCTCCCCTGCCTGTTGGCCCTCTGCCGCCCTTCCCCGAATTCCATTAATAGCTCTGCCCTCCAGGAGGTGCTAGGTGGACCGCCTGCAAAGCAGCCAGAGATATTGATGACTGCTTCCTCCCCCGGAGGAGGGGGGGGGCAGAGAGGAGCGGAGCCGATAATGAAAAGAGGGAAGTTTTTTAAAGAACCACTGGTTCCTTTATTGTCATATGAATTTCACAAAACATTTCGCATGATGCTTCCCTTTGCGAACGCTGTAAACACCAAAACATCCACGCCGACAGGCTACCAGCGCGCTTCAGGAGCTGCGGAGACGCCGATATCCCAGACACGGTCGCAGTGGGTTCATGTGAGAAGATCAAGACGAGCCCCTCCAGATTTAATGAATCCAGTCACACGTGTCTGGAGCAGGAGTCTGGAAATCCTGCCAAACCGTATCAAGGTAGCGCAGGTCGCGGCTACCGATAATGTAATACCCTGTCAAAGTGTGATAAGATTTCCCCGCAGATGGGCTGGAAATACATTAATGCAGTGAAACGATGTGATGCATTAATACAGCCGGCGCAGAGTTTCACTTCATGCTGTATAATGGGTTCAGCAGACCCGGTGCTGAGGAGACTCTCACACTCAGGACCGCTGTAAATAATTTGCAACGGAGAATGTGAAAAAGACGAATTTGGGCTTTTTACATTTTCAGATGCACAGCTCTGTGTCATAAAACGGCACTTCTACCTTCAGCAATAACACATTAATAACTCAGCGCGACTATAAAAGTGGTAATGCAGGTAAAGTTACTCAAGTTCTTGAATCCTGCGTCTTGTTATTTTGGCTGGAAATGGTTCCAGAGGTGGAAAGCTGCTGTCCGTCTCGTCTCTGATTTCATCTCTTGTCATCTGTTACTATTTCTAATCAATCCTGTTTACTGGAGGAAGAAAACTCATCACTGACCAAAGTTGGCCCAGTGTGAGTAACATCAGCATTATGATTACAACCATCCCCGTCCTGAAGAAACAACTTTACAAGCCTGGAAACAGAGCCTCTAAATAAAAAAAAAAAGAACAGCTCAACATGATTGATGCCTTATTAAAACGATTGCAGAGTGATTAAGGTTTGGCTGCTTTAATTGCAACGCTCCAGATGACACCGACGCATGTAAATCAGGAGACGAGAGGCAGCAAAAACATCCTAAATATCCCCAGGAGTGGCCGATAGTGACACCTCCGGACGCGGCGTGAATACTGAGCTCCCAGACCTCACCTCAAGACTCCACACACGGCAGTGAAACACTTAAGCGAGTGATAAACTACCATAAAGTCGGCGACAGTGACAGATTGGGCCGTCATCTCCAGGAGCTCCGGCTATTGATTAAATGCTGAATTGAACATATTTTTCGGGGGGGAAAAGACGTGGCGGCGAATCCTTAAAGTTGGCAGCAATAAACACGCCCGGCGTTCGGGTTTGTAACTCATCTGCCGGCGAATCCCACACATGTCACACAGTATATGCAGAGGATATAAACACTCAGGGTGTTGAAAACAAACCTACCCCTACACAGGGATGTCATCATGAAAGCTGCTATCATGGAGAACGGAATCAGAGCGAGCGCCTCTCCCGGATCCTTTCATTGCTTCTGGAGTTGCTTCTGTCTCTTCTCGCTCCTCCATCCACTAAACAAGATCTCCTTTGGTCATGCGCCACGTCTCCACTTCCACGGGGATCAAAGCCATCGTGTTTACAGGGGGGGAGGTGGAGAGAGGAGGGAGAAAAACACCCTAATAATAATTCAGATCTGAAGAGGAGACCCCTTGACAGACAGCAGCCGAGCCAACGCCGGAGTCAGCCCACTTTAATCTAGAGAGAGCCCGCAAAAAAATGCCAGAAGAAGAAGAATAAAAAAAAAAACAGAGAAAAAGCCGGTTTATTTCCCAGGGAGGGCTGCTTCATACATCCACATGCAGCACAGTGCCGAGCAGGTGAGGAGGGGAAAGAGGAGAAGGCAGAGATATAGAGAGATTAGGGGAAAGCTGATGTCATGCGTGGGGACGGCGTCCCGCCGCCGGCCGGCTTTCAGGGCGTGAGGATGTGGACGTGTTGCTGTGTCAGCCTAATCCCCCCGTTCAGCCCGGCTCCAGCACATTACCGCCCAGTGACACAATCTGTTTATCAGGACGGCGTGTGCAGCGCCGGTTTTTTTTTTTTTTCTTCTTTTTTCAAAACTCAAAGCTCCGTCATGACCGAACCCAGCAGCTGCGACGTCGGGAGAGCCGGTTCCAGCGTTTCCAGTTCATTCCTGGGATCGAGCCCCGCCGGGTCGAGGAGGCCGGAATAATCACGGCGCGCCGCGTGGCGGTAATCATCTCAAACCGGGACCTCTCGGCCCTTTAATACCGCCGGCTAAGCTGTCTCGCGCCGCCATCACCTCTGGCCTTTCCGCAGCGATCCGACCCGCCGCCGCCCGGCGAGAGCGAGCGAGGCGAGGAGGGAGACGTCCGACAGTCTCACCTCGACAGTGAAAAGTGACACCAGAGCAGGAGTTCAAGGCTTTGCAATCCTGCCGGTGTTTTCTCATCTTCTCCTCCAGTGAGCTCTCAGCCGGTGAATCTAAATCCCGACAGATTAAAACCTGCTACGGATCCCTTCTCTGGTCTCCGGATTCCAAAATATTACAGCGAGGCCGAAGATGTTCAACATCCAATTTCTAAAAAGTAACAGCCTCGAAAAACCTGCACTAAATCCATTCTGCTTCAGAAAAGTTTCACATTTATAAATAACACAAATACTAAAAACCATGTAGTTCTCATGTTGGGCCACTAGTGGGTGCTGTTTGTCACTCGAATGAAACCACAGACTCATAAACACACAGACCAATACACTATAAACAGGAAGAATGATGAGTACGTGGACAGAAAACAAGCTGCATAGCAAAAAAAAAAGTTGAATGTTGAAAAATGGTCGGATATTATGATTTTCAAGTTTCATATAGTGGATTTCATCAAGTCTCGCAATTGTTATAAATTCCGGAAACGGTTCACCGGTTACAGTAAATCCAGTTTGTGCTCATTGTGTCTGAACACTGTGTTTTGAATTAAAGCTGCGACTGTCGTTAGAAAAATCAGACTGCAATTTTTGAAAATGAGCCTCAAATAAAACATCGGCGTGACGGGAGGCGGCAAGGAAAGAGACAAAGGCTCCGCGTCGTTCGACACGCCGGGAGTTTTTCACGCCTCCACTCTAAAATTCACACCCAAGTCGTCTGAAAGATTGTTTAAGCATCCGAGCTAATACAAAGCCGTAAATAATGAACCGTCATTTTTTTTTTAAAGAATGACTCTAAATTATTCATGAATTCTATCTTCCTTTCTGCATCTTGCTCAGGGCAAAAAAAAAAAAAAAAAGACAGAAAAGTGTTCCTGGAAGCTTCCACTGTCGACTCCGAATAAATAATATTCCATAAATAATAATGAAGGTCGTGTTTTGATAATCTTGTTGCTCTGAAGGACATCGAGGAGCAGCAAGGCTCGTCAAGTGGACAGTCCAGACAGAAAAAAAATCACCACAAAAACTAAGGACAGACTAAAATAAGTAAGATTGCAAAAAACTGGAAAAAAAAACAACATCTTTGTTTTAAACTATTTCTGTTTACAGACTCATACGGTCCTCCTGAAGCTCAATTTTAAGTCTAAAACATTGAAAAAACCTGAGTAAACCAGCTACTTACAGCACAGTGTAATACCACGGAGCTCCACCAGGTGGTCTGTTGAGAGACTCTACTATTTGCAGTTCAAGTGAAAACGCATCACTGTTCAGAAATGTGTCTGTTTACACAGTGATGTTTTGAAAACTGGATGATTCAATTAACATTAACCACCTGCTTCATCATGCAAGTCACGTCTACAAGAGAGTGGCATTTATTAATGTTTCACAGAAAATCAGAGACGTGTCTAATTTAAATAATTCTGGCCATTTTATCGCATGTAAATGACATATTAGGATATTATTTGTACTTTAAATATCTTCAAAACAGTTTATGACTGACATTTACAAGTATTTTTTGATGATACATTCATTATAATATTAATTAAAGTCACCCTTCATTACCTTTTATATTTTAAAGTTGAATGAAATTCAAGTGTTTCTGTATTTTGGCATTTAAAAAGAATCTGACAGATTAAAAACTACATCATAACAAAGTGCTGGTTGTTTTGCCTCATTTATTTGTGCTCTTTTAGAAAAGTAATTGTTTAATGGACGAAAAGCCAGTTGGAAAACAGCAGTTTTCCCGCAGGCCTCAGTCCCTCCAGCACATTTAACGGCGCTGCGGCGAGAAGTCCTGCCTGAAAATAAACACACAACGCGACACGTGTGTTTCCTCCTCTCCCCCCGTCACTCCCTCTTTGATACAGGCGTCCATTAATTCAGGATCCAATTACTTGAACTGCTCCAGAGTCCCTCCCACCTGCCATCCGTCTGCGGCGGCTCGGCCGATGTACGACTCTCGCCGCGCGACAGATCAAATTCCACCTCCACAAATAATCCCTCTCCAGAACGCCGCTGCACAAACTTTAATTGGATCCTTTTAATAGTGCTCACTATGGCCACTTTCAGCCATGTAATTAGGTTTCTCTTCCTATAGGGTTTAATGGCGGCGGGGTGGGCGAGTCAACCGTGTGAGAGAGAGAGAGAGAGAGAGAGAGAGAGAGAGAGAGAGAGAGGGGGGAAAAATAAAAGGCGAGACTCTTCGCTTTACACCAGGCTTAATCCAATTTCACCCACAGAGAAATCATCTCACGCCATATATACTGTTTCCAATGGGGTTTTATAGGCCACCATAAAAACCATAGACTGGTGTTGGAGGACCAGCCTCATTGATTTTTTTTTGGGGGGCTGCGAGCGAAGTAGCTTCCCCCTCGTTCTTCCACCTTCTTCCAAATCCGCCTCGCGCCCAACCTGAGGGGAGTCGATGCAAGCGACAGGATTTCTGGGACGATTAACTTCGACCACGATTAGGGCGAGTCGATCAGATGAATAATATATGTATAAACGCTCCATCACGGGGGACGGGGAAACACTAAGAGGCTTAATGAAAATAAAAACAATGAGAGGATGGACGGAGTGAGGAAGGACTCTCTGGAACTCCAGGTGACTCTTCTGGCACTCCATCTCTCAGGGCTTAAAAAAGAAAAGTGGATTTGTTTACACCCGAAAGTCAATTCCAAACCGTTTTTTATCAGGAAGACTGATCATGTTGGCCTTAAAGCTGGTTGAAGCCCAAGAAAGAAGAAGAAAAAAACTCCCAAGAAAAGAACAAATCACTGGTGAAGTAGAAAAAAAGAGATTCTAATAGATTTTATTCTTACAGAATCAAGAGTGACAAAACTGGAATGAACTCAATGAAGTGTTTATACTTGGTTCTGAAAAATATCATGTATTGCACACTTGTAAGATGATGTTGTCATGGAAACAGCATCCTAATCTTGAGTGACGGCCGATCCTGATTCAACTCGTACGGGTGGGTTTTTTCTGTTTAGCATCCTCATGATCAGATCTTCTTCTCATCTGATGAGTTGGATCTTTGAAATTTGAATAAATAATGACCCAACATGACATTTCGGCTTCAAACAGCTTAAATATCGCAAGAAAAACTGATGTTTTCAGCCTCTTTGCCTTGAAAAAGCACATTTTACACCACAAGATCACTTGATGAACATTTCTATTCAATACATCTAATCAAGTAGGAGCAACTGGAAAACTATATATATATTCACAGTAGGTGAGTGAGTTCAGCACTGTAATGTGTAAATTGAATGAGTTCTAACGGAACTCCAGGGAGAAACACATCCAATGCAGACACATAAATTAGAAAATACAAGTGAGTTTGATAATTTTGCACAATCTCACTGATTTTATTGTAATTAATCGGTGAATTCTAGTGTTTTATATGTGTCTGTATTGTGCATGACTGCCAGAAATCATCAGTTTCCACGTTGCCAAGCTGCTATAGATACACATACATATAAGTAGTTATGCAAAAACGGAAAATGCCAGAATGGAGGATATTTTTCTGGTCCATCTTCAAAAGCAGCTGCAGCCACAAACCACATGAATACAGATTCTACCTGCTGAACCTGAGCAGTTCTCACAGTGTTCCTTCACTCTTCGTATGTTGAGGTTAACTATTGATCACACGACACAATTAACTTGATGATCATAACTCAAATCTTAGTGAATAATGTTGGCTGTTATGTCATAAATTACAAATGTCAAACAGAAATGAGGGTCAGCTGGAGCCGCATTCTACTGAAAAAGTTAAAAATCAGAGGTTCCATAAATAACTGGAGACAGGTGGGAGTCAGGGAGGAAATATTGTAATCACCTGTGCTTTTCTCGAAGGGATGCTTGTGTGGTACTGAGAAGAGAGGAGGAGGAGGAGGAGGAGGAAGAGCAGAGCTCCAAACTTCGACAGAGCATTTAAATTCCGCCCCACGGCCGCCGCCACATTGAAAGGCATTAGGGTTATAATATATCCGATAAAACATGCAGCAGCATAAAAATCACCGGCAGGACCATCTGGCGGCGCCTT
Organism: Salarias fasciatus; assembly: GCF_902148845.1. NCBI lineage: Eukaryota > Metazoa > Chordata > Actinopteri > Blenniiformes > Blenniidae > Salarias > Salarias fasciatus. The sequence goes on along the minus strand of NC_043761.1, from coordinate 3,459,250 downwards.
AATTAAATACACTTAATCACTTTGGAGCATATGCGACACATTCACATGCCGCGGCGGTTTAGCGGCGAGGGCGAGGCGCAAAATAAAACCCGTTCTGATCGGGACGAAAGGACAATTTCCGAGCGGCACGAGACATCGTAACGGCCAGCGGCGTGACGAAACACTGGCGGCGATTCATTCATCTCTCACCGCGATGTTAACCTTTACACCCCCCCCCCCGCCCCTCGCCGTCGCCCACCTGCTGGAAACCTCCGGCTTTAATCTGCCTTCTCGCGGCGGAGATAATGACGGCTGAATGAAGAAGCAACACTCCTGGATGGACGGCGAACACAATTAAAGAGTGTGTAGTCCTTCATGGTGATGCATGTGGACCTGAGAGCAGGGCGGGGGGAGAAGAAAGCTCCTTCTCGTGTGAGAATTATCTCATTAGGGCTTGTATGTGCCGAGCGTTATACCCCCGACTGATTTGTGCACACAATAAAACTGATAACACCTTAATGACTGAGAGGTTGAATCACACGTTTGCATTACGAGGCATTTTTAAAAAGCGATTCTGAGTATCTATCATCACGCGACAACAAAATCAGCAACGAAACAGAGCGTTACAAGCACAGGTAGAACATGCAAACTACAAACAGCGTAGATGATGAGTCGTAACACAAATCAATGAGTGAATTCAGAAACATATAGCACGTAATTCACTTTTGCTGAACATAAAAACCGCTGTAGAGCTGCTGTCTCTCTATTTAGCAGCACTTTATCATTTGAGGCTTTTGTCTTATTGGTTACTATTTTCTAAACTCCTTACAAATCTGTGCACTGAAATGACCATAAACCAACGCACCAGCCAGCAGAGACTAGCATGCATCTTATTTGCAGTTGCAGTTTTTTCTTTTACAGATTATCTGAAAAGCTTCATGTGATATAAAGCAAAGAAAACCCAAGACGACGATGCAAATGAGTCCACATGTCTCCCGAGTCCCTCAAGACTTCCAAAGTGTAAATTATAGTTCTTGTCTCCGCGTTGTAATTATCATCTTGTGCTGGTGTCTCTGCTGGCTGCACATGCCTGGAAACCCGTGCTCCGCGCACGGGTTTGTTTACTCCCGCTTAAGCATTCAGAGCGCGGCGGCCTCGGTCAACATTTGATCAAACAAAGCGAGAAAAGACACAAACACCAGGAGCTTCTACCAAAGTTTGACAAAAAAAAATAATTTTATATATATATATATATATATATATATTAAATTGAATGTCTGCAGGCACAGATGTGCATTTCAAAGTGCATGCATGCGCTGAGCAGCTCGGGCCGTACATGTTTGCGGCAGATAACCGTGCAGCGTGCGGCTCGGCGCTCGTCTATCCAGCCCCACGTGGAGCCCAAGAAGCCCCTTATCGCCGACCCTCAGAGCCCCCCGACTCCCTCAACTCCCACCGCCTGCAGGAAGATGAGCCAACAGTAAATAAAATATGCAGCAAAAGGAATAATAACATTAAAAAAAAAAAAAAAAAAAAAAAAAAAAAAATCGGCTTAGAAATGGATATTTTTTTCCCTGGCTGTGTGGCATGCATTCAGGTTTGTTTATCGGAGAGTCTGTCTAGACCTCAGAGTCCCGGATGGGTAGAAATGAAGAAGAGTTGTGGAGAGGCAGAGAGGATGGAGCGAGGGAGGCTGCAGGAATGAAATAATCACTCTTGGTTTTCTGATACGGAATGAAGTCAATACCAGCTGGTGATGAAAGGCACTTAGGAGCCGAGGATGAGCTGGAAGCAAAGAACGAAGAAGAAGAAAAAAAAAAAAAAAAGGCATGCAGGATGAAGAAAAGACAGAAATAAGGAGAGGAAAATGGTGATAAATGCCTGTCACGAGGAAGTAAGCACCCACAGTGTTCCTGTACGACAATGGAGCCTGAGCATCGCTGGCTGAGGTCGGCCAGGCGTTTTCCTCACTGCGTATAATCCCCGTGGGGGAGGAGGCGCCGAGCCGAGGATCCTGGGACGCGTTCTTCCCTCCATCCCCGCGGACCAGGCGGCTTATTTCCACCTCAGAGTGGGTTTGACTTAAAGACGGAACAAAAGTCCAAGAGCGGCCGCTGCGGGCGAAATAAACATTCATTAGCTCTGAAAACCGGGGCTCTTCCTCACATTAAACCGCTTAAATGCAGTGAGGCTCAGTTCTCCTGCTCTGGACTCATTTCTTTGAGGTTTTCGACTGAAAAACAAGGAAGCCGTTCCAGAACGTTGCCATATCGGCAAGCTCCTGTTCACCGGAGGCAAACCTCCACACAGAAGGGCGTGAAGATTCACACGACCTAATTATCCGGGGAATATAATCCAGGTTGGAGCAGTTTGACAGAACTCCATGATGGGCGGCTGTCTGTCAGAGTGACAGATGGCAACAGTCCCCCTCAGAAAACTGATGGATATGTGCTAAAAAAAAACACACACACACACACACACACACACACACAGCTGAAGAGAGTTCCCCGGAGACCGCAATGTGCCAGGCAGAGACACCAGGAACACACACACACTGCAGCCACACTTACAGTTCAGGATGAGGTTTAAATGCTTCTAGAAAGACGTAAACATTTGACACCATCTGACAACAAAAAATAAGTTTGAAAATGTAAACACGAGAGGCTTCTTACAGTCTATTTTAAGACGATTCTTGCTTTTGAGACGCAAATCAACATATTTTAATGCTCATGCAAACAGAAAAGTGTAAAACTGTTGCAAATTACACACCGTGAACAACTTCAATTAGTGAAAATCACCTAATATTTCCTATGGAGGATTATTGATGCATGACTGAGAATGCATTACTACATTATAATGTACTTTTTCCCAACAAAGGAGCCTTGATTCAGATACAGCGGCGCTGGAGAAGTTCCCACTGTTGGATGGATGTTTCTCAGGAGTTAAGAAAACTGAATAAAAGAGAAAGTGTAAAAAGGGCAGCAGTGAAACGGGGACACGGGCGCCTGATGAGCACTCGGATAAATGGCGGCGTGTTGATGAGGCCTGTTGCGGCGTTCCCTGTTAGCGTCTCGCGCCCTTGATGCTCCGCAGCCTCGGCCTTGATGTCGGTTTGTTTTTTTGTGTGTGTAATTTCTCCCTCTGAGTGCCTCCTACCCACGCTCGCTGCGGCGATGCCTCCCCACACCGACGGCAGACAAAAGGCCAGAATAACAGTGGAGACTAATTAGGACAAATTCTGGGATCTGCACAGGGAAGATGAAAGCGGAGAGGAACGCCGCAGAAAGGCTGAGCCGGGCTTTTCTGTTTTGGACCAGATTCCTTCAAGTGAACTGTCAGGTTTTTCACACACAGCGATGAGAAACTTTCAGGTTGTGGATGTCGGCGGATTCACGGATGATGTGGGTCATGATCAGAATGCAGAGCCAGCAGAACCGTCACGACAAATTAAGTCGGAACTTTTATTTTTCCCCAAATACGTCTTTTCATTCGGCCTTTCTCACAAGATATAGCTCAATTAATCCTCAAATCAGTGTAACGACTGAAGCTACAGGGAGGAAGACGTCGACGGCTTGTTGAATTGTGGTGTTAGCGAGTTTTTTACACAATCCAAAAACATTTAAAAAAAAAAAAAAAAAAACGGCCACAGACGGATGTTGCTATGGTAATGTGACTTGAAAACACGCCACTCACCAACACTGGAGGAGCACATCCATGATTAGTCTGAGGAACGGTACCGGCCGTTTGCGTCATCGCCGCCGTGCGTGACCGTGTTTAAATAAAGTCGGAAAGCATTAAGCTTATCTCAGCTGGATGGGAATACATATTCATGCCTCTCGTTATTTCCCATTAATCTACTTCAGGATGGGGAAAATAAAGCTTTGTGTGTGTGTGTGTGAGTGTGTGTGTCACGGGAGAGGCTACTCACAAACACACAAACAACCTTGGAGAGGCAGTGAGGGGCGGAGAACTGCTTTATCGCCGCTTCCCCTCCTTCTGATCTCTTATTGAGCAGGAGACGCGTCTGGACCGGCGAGCGGGAGGAAGACGCTCCGCTGCGGCGGGGCGGGGCTTCTACACGGCGCTGCTCTTTGCTCGCCGCGCCCGCCGTCAGCGGCCTAACGCGCCGTGGCAGCGAGGGTCTGGCCCTGCCGCCGCGGCTTAAGCTAACCTGCACGGCGGCGGCGGCGGCATATGCTCGCAGAGCTCCTCTTGAGCCGGGAAACAAGCGAGCGCTGGTGGCGGGAGTCGTGCTCGTCCTCGCAGCCGTCTGCCGGGAGAATATGCTCCAGCGTGCGCGTGTGTGTGTGTGTGTGTGTGTGTGTGAGAGTGTGTGTGCCTCTGCGTGAGTGTCAACCAGCCTGTTAGAGGGAGAGAACTAAATAACGGCGTGCAGAGGATGCGTCGGGGAGCCTGTTGGCAGCCGCCTCAGCCGCCAGACCAGCGAACAACGGCAGATACTCGCAAATTAAATTCTTTCCATTTGGCAGGGCGGAGACGGAAAACAAACAACTCATCCTCTGCCGCTGCTTTAATTTATTATATCTGATTGACACGCGGCAGCTCAGGGAATTTGTGAATCGCAATTTATTGTTCATTTAATACTTTTCAATGGTTAAAAACAGCTCCTGTTCGCAGCTGTGTATCTGTGCAAATAAAACAAATTGCTGTCTTTGTTTTTACACCTGGTCGGACGGAAAACACAATTTGAAAGATGTGAGGTTTGGCTTGGAGCTCCAGTAGATGCTGTTAATATCATCTGAATTTCACCGTTTCTCGGTTCTGGTCTTGACTCGGTCTCAGCCTCTTAAAGTCTTGGTTTCTTCTCGGTCTTTGGATGTTCTCACCTCGCTGTGGACTTCGTCTCTGCCCCTTAACATCTTGATCTTGGTCAGTTTTTATTAATTTTCCTGCTTTTGTGCCAATTGACAATGCTACATATTTTATTTTGAAAATCATTCTTTGGGAATTCTGTTTTCTAGACGAGTACAGCTGGCAGAGAAACCAATCCCCAGGAACATCTCAAGCTAAAACTTCTGATCTGATCTGCATAAAAAGCACCGGGGACAAACCTTTACTGGTAGGGCTTCGCGTGCTGGTGAGCTGACACTCATGCCAGCTTGCAAAGGAATGTATGAATCCTATATGAGACGTGTTTAAGGCAGACAGGTGCGAAGACGAGGACGGGAACTTTGTTCTTCCCTTGCAGGCGCGCCGCCCTGCTGCGCCGCATTAAGTCAGACCGAGGAATCAAAGAGGAGGGCTGGCTCGAGTGTTGACAGTTGACAGGGCCATTGTTCATTATCCGCCTCTCTTTGATGAGGATCTGCTTCCTCTTTTTCAGAACGGAGCAAATTACGCAAGGAAACGAAAAAGAAGCACCCCTGGATCCGAGGGGGGCCGAGGCGCCATCTTGCAGGAGGCCGTGAGGCGGGGCGTCGCCTCGAAGTCGCCGGGCTGAGCGACCCCGCGGCGCGGCATCTGGACCGTAACGGCCCCGGGCGAACAGGGAGCCGTCTGCGGCGCCGCGGCTTCTCTCTGATCCGGCGCAAACGACGCTTTAATGCCTTGACGGAGGCTTCTCCGGCGCTCTGCGGAGCGCGCGGGTCAAACCGTCCAGACGGACGGGGACGAAGAGAAACGGGCGCCATTAGACGCCGGAGGGGCGAAGTGCGCCCCGGAGGCAAATAGACACACATCAGCCAATTACCGTCCGTCGGGTGGCCTGCGGGGGACAATGACGCGTCGGATGGCGTGGCGTTTAACCTTATTACAGTCCTCCAGGCTGTAACGCCGCGGTCATTACCTCAGCGGGGGCTGAGGTCTGACAGACGGATCGCCATTATCTGTTATCTGGCTTCGTCTGTCACAGACCGGCGATTTGATGCGGGCACAGGTGCGGAACGAGCAACAAGTTTCCATTAACGCGGCCACAAACACGCGGTAATCGAGTCCTGATGAGCCTCAGAAACTGGGTTTTATGTCTACATCTGATGTAAAGGGCAACGCTCACTGCCCAGTGCTGTTCCAACCATCAACCCATCGTCGATTCTCCTAGAAAAAAATAAACAATGGCTGCTTTCCTCATTAAGAAATATTAAATATTTGAATCTATTATTGCAATTAAAAATGAAAAAAGCAGCTTTAATGGGGAGCCATCAGCATTCTTTTTGTCGTGATGGATTTCTAGTGTTTCTATGAGTGACTGGGAAGAGGAAAAAATACCCCGCAGTGTGAGAACGATCTCATTTCCCTGATGGAAACATGTATCTTCATGAGAAAGCTCTCCTCCCGTCAGCAAACGCGTAACGTTGATAATTTACCGACGATCTTTTTTTTGGGAAACTTGTGGTTTTTCTGCGAAGGCTCTGGACTGGGAAGCGGGACTTTCCACGGGGAAGTTCCATCTGAAAAGACGTCCCTCCTGTGATAATCTACTTCATTTCCTTCGGTTTTCTGCATCTTTATGAAGAAACCAGTAAATGAAGGGAAACATGAAGCAGTGTGATTTCTCTCCCACGTCTCTCTTCACTCACAAATACACGATCTAGATTTATCTTTACGCATTAATAATTCACCAAGGTAAATTTCTGAAGAGGCAGATCAATACATTTTAAAGAATTACGCCGTGAACACAACTGATGAGCCAACTGGGGGCGCCCAAAACCTTCACTTCATCACTCAACCTTATCGATTTGAGCCCGCTGCAGTTTAGAAAATGAAACTTTCAGCCTTTCCTCACGGGACGAGAAAGTGTCAGTGAGGGCATTTTTTTTTTTTTTTTTATGCGCTTACTTCATTTTTATTCACACAACATCGCCATAGTTTGAGGAGAAGTGGAAGTAAACAAAGAGGCCTGCGGCGGCGGATCCTTTTAATCTCGCCGCGGCTCCCCTCCGCCGGTCGGATCATTCAAATCGAGGATGAAAACGATGAGAGCGTCTCGGCGGATGAAGACAGGGGGTCACAGCGGGCGGGAAACGAAGACGGGTCAGGGTGCGTGGAGAAGTGGAATCTCCAGCCTTCGTATATATTCAATATGTCTGTAAAAGAGCCGCGTGAGAAGCTGCGCTGCTCATATCACGAACAATCAGATATTCTGAGGCTACACTGCATTATATTCTGCATTTTCGGGGCAACAGTGACCGTTATCGTGTAAATGTGAAAATCCACACAGCTGTTTATTTTGTCCTAGATACCGAAGAGCGGGCATTAAGCCGGAGGCTCGCTCGCCGCTCAGGTTTAACCGTCCTCCCCTCGTCCTCTTTCATATTTTCAGTCGGAGGAAGCTAATGAAAGCCTGGAAAGCGGCGCTCTGACGAGGCGACGCTCCAGTCGGCTTGTGGAAGTGAAACATCTGAGGAGTCTGGGGACGAGCTCTTCTGGGGATGCAAATGAAGACGGAGAAGTCCCTTTAAGTATGCACGAGCTCGCGCACACACACACACACACACACACACACACACGCACACACAGAGTTGAGTAATAGACCATGAAGAAGGGAGAGCTGGAGAACAAGCGAGGCTTTGATGTGCGGTGATGGACGGGGCCGAGGCAGAGCACACACTGCCACATTAGCATCGCTTCCAATCGGCGGCGGAAAAAGCAACCAAAACAGCGGGAAAGAGCCCAGATGAAGGAAAATAAATATCGAGGAGGGATTTACGAAAAAAGCGGGAAGGGGGTCTTGGAGCTGGATGCAGATGAGAAACACTGGCGATAAGGAGAAGAAGGAGAATCTGCTGAGAGGCTATTAGCTTTACACCTAAATGTTTCATAGGAACAGTCACAAACAGCTCTCATGCATAAGCCATGGCCCCAAACACCCTCCGCTGCATATTTCATGGCTTACATCCACGCTGGAATCAGGAGGACCGGCCTGAAACTCGTGAGTCACCGTCGGAGAAACGCGGTCGTGTCGCATTAAGAGCGGCGGCCCGATGGATGTGACAGGGCGGCGGGGGTTAAGAGGGGGGCTTAGCGCCTCCTCGCCGACGCGGCGACCGCAACCAGCCGGGCCCCGAGCGCCGGATCCTCATCCGCTCTGACAGCGCTCGTACAGGAGCCATTACGCAAACATCTCCCGCGGGGCCGACCCCACGGCGAGGGCCGCCGATCAATCTCAGCTTCCCACAATCCCCTGCAGGAGGAGGAGGAGGAGGACAGGATTCACCGTGAGACGAGTCGGTTTATCATCAGCAGGCATCAAAGTTTCAGCTGAAACATCAGGAATACAGACCAACGTTGGGTCTTGTTGTGGAGGATGTTTGATTTGGAAATGAGACGCTACACAACAGAAGTGAATTAACCCGACCCTGGATGCTGCAGGTCTGCGTTCGCCTTCGGGCGAAGCCGCATGAGGCTCACTTTCCTTTTCTTACATGTAGATCCTCCATCAAATCGCCGCTTGTTCCCAATTTAGAGTGAAAAGACGGCGGGGGAAGATTGGCACTCGGCACAATGCGGCTCTTGAGAGGAGTGCGGGAGGTGAGGCGAATGATCAGAAGGTGAGAAAGTGAAAAATAACATTTTAATAAGCTCCTACCTGAGGTGGAGGGGAGAAAGGAGCGGGGAGTTGCTGGTGAGGGCTGAACAGAGCCTGACAGGTCTAAATGAATGTTAGCCTTGGCCGGCTCTATGAGCTGAAGGCCTACATCTCATCACCTGAATAATTCACCTGCCGGGCGCCCGACTCGCCTCTCGGTGGCGGCGCGATACGACCCGTCTCTGCCGGCGCTACAGTCTCATCACGGCCCAGACGGGAGGAGTGGCTCAGAAAAGTAAAAAGGCCCCGAGAGGAGAAATATGACTTTTCCATTACAAAGCCCAGATGGGATTGATATCCAGAGTTATGGATAGTTTCATCCCGAGAAAATAAATCTCTCTGCCAAGCCTGCTCCCAGCTGAAAATAATTATGAAGAAAACAATCCTTGTTAGGGGAACTATTTCTGACAACTCAATCTGGAATGAAGAATGCTTTGAGCGCCGTTTGCTAACAAAGCAAAAAAAATCAAGATCTGTCAAACGTGAAACAAAGCGGCTGATTGATGCGGCTCCCGATCGTCTCGATTCTGCCTTTTAAATACGTGACACACGCCGGCGCACGGATAATGCGGACGCGCCGGCGAATCGACGACGGTCTGAACCCAGGATTCAGGTCAATATCGAGCCGTTGGCGAAAAACCGGTCAGTCACCGTGAGCCTCATGCATAACGCAGCGAACGATCAACAAGGTACAGATTATTTATGGCTAAATCTAAAATACAGCCGACGGAGGAAAGAGAAGCAGCGGCTGATGAAGATTTAGAAACAGAAGGAAACAGTCGGTAGCACCTCTTCATCAGCCCTTCACGTTCGCTCGCAGGTTCAAATGGATGAAAGCCAGGAGCGCTTGTTAAACTAATATCACAATTACTCTCGCGTAGACGGAAAACGTTGGAGGAAAAAAAAAAAAAAAAAAAAAAAAAAAACGTTTCTCCCGACGGCGCTGATCAAACGGGCCGTGTTTTCATAACGGCGACGCGCCGGTCGGGCGAACACGCTTCATCAAGGCTTCCAGATGAAAAGAGCTGAAATCTGCTCACAGAGAGACGGGACGGAGCGACACGCCAGGCCCGAGCACTTCTGATTAAAGGAGCAGTTCGATAAAAAAAAAAGAAGAAAAAAAAAAAACGCGACAAGTGGTTTTACCACGCGGACGCAGGAGGAGGCTACAGCCCTGGAGTTTATTGATTTTATAGAAACCGACTCTCACCGGTTGGAATCAAGAAGTCGTGAATTTCTTCAGCGTAAATCTGAAATCTGCTGTCCGAAGGTGAAACTGCAAAGCTCTGGCTTCAGACCGGAGGAGTCGGAGTCCCGCCCGGATGAGAGCCTCCCTGGCAGGGTGTCAGCGTCAGGCTGCCGGAGGAGGAGGAAGCTCCTCAGAACGCTGACCGGCTCTTCTCATCACTCGGGGTGAAAGAGCAGCCGGATCTATTGCAATATTATCATTCTGCTTATCGTCACTTTAATCAGTCCGGGTCCATTATCGACACGAAGGCTGTGACGGCGGAACTTTCTCCATCGAATCCAACATTTTATGTCACACACATCATCGAGTGAGAACAGGCAGAACTGAGGTACATTTCGATTAAAACTTTAAAACATTAGGCCGAGGTTCGATCACTGAGGTATAAAATACCACAAAACATCCTCATTCAGCTCAGCTCACACAACAATTAGCCGATTATAAAGCACTGAAGGAACGCTGAAAGCAAAGTGCCAGAGAAAAAATAATGAGGTTTCTTTTACAACTCATGACAAACAAGCAGGGAAGCCACGACTTTAAATCATCTCTTTTTTTCAGTTTGATCGTCTTCTCTAAATCACATATGTTCAACTTTTCTGATTCAAATGCAAATAAGTCACAGCTCAAAAAGATGATGAAAAAAACTAAACATTGAGGAGGAAGAAGGATGGGTTTACAGTGTGTGTGGTTTAGCGGTGCCGAGCCGCCTGTCCCCGGTAAGGCAGGAGAAGCCGTGACAGTCGGAGTGTTCTGGCGTCACGGACTCAGCCGTCAGGAGACCAAACTGAGCTGGACGCCGCTCTGCATGCATTTTTCATCAGAGCACAAACTACTTGACATTTGGACGGACCTTTCCTCCTCCTCCTCCTCCTCCTCCTCCTCCTCCTGACGGAGGCGGAATGAGGAGAGAGGCAGGAAGGATGCTGGGAGTCGCGGGCCACCCCGGCTAAATGATCCCATCCTGCGTGCAATCACGGCGCGGTGGCGGCGGCGGCGGCGGCTGATGAAGGCTTCCTCTCATCACCGCTTCCGAGACGGCTAATTTTACCTCAGACGTCTGCACCAACAAGACGTTGACGCGCCGCCGAAAACAAGGCAGGAGCTGGCCGCCGCGCCCGCCGCCTCCCCTCCACCATCCATCAGACGGCGAGGTGTAATAACCTCCCTCCTACTCCTTTGTCTTGCTCGCCCTCCTCCCCTCTCCGCCCTGATGGAGGCACTCAGACCTCGGGGTCACACGGTGATTGAAATGACTTCACCTGCTCAGATCTGCTCAAACGAGCGCCGATTCACAAGGAGAAGAAGAAAAAAAAAAAAAAAAAACAGTCGAATGAGACAAAAACAGCAAAACGGCCATTAAGCAAGCAGGAATAACCACAAACGCGGGAAAACACGAACGCCGTGCGAGCTGCACGGCGCTGAAGCTACGTTCTGAAATCCACAGCAGAATTTATTCCAGTGTGTGAGCAGCGACCTTTAGAGCAGACCACGTGTTCATACTTTAATCCACTTCTTTCAGCGCCACACTGGATTCAGTAATAACACAGCTCTAATTACCAGCGATCCTCCGCTCGCCACACACCGGCTTTGCAGATACCAAGATTGAAAAACACCGAATAGTTGTTTCCTCAACAAATCATCTTTTTTTTTTCCCTCTAAAATAAGTAGTACTTCCATTTCATGTAATATTTGCACACAGATTCCAAAAAAAAAAAGCAATTCGTCCTCCTGAAACGTCCAAAATAAACCCTTCACATTACCTCCAATTTATTCCCAAAGATATTTTATTCATGCTTTTGCCTGATTTTGCACAAATAGATCAGATCACATTATTTGAGAGTCAAGCCGGGACATGGCGGTGAAACGGTTTCTTGCTTGTCGGACATTTCACTGTCTGCCACCAGAATGTGTCGTTAAAGTTGACTTCATGTTGAGATTTGTGCTAATTTTCCATTTTAATTGTTTGGTTTCTGTGAAATTACAGATATTTTCATCACATGTGCTCTGGAAAGACTTCAGAAGTTTAAATTTATGGGATGGAAAGGATCAAGTGGGAGAATTCAACCTCAGCTTCCTAAAAGTGTTTCTGTTTATATTCCAGGCCCTCCTCTTCCTCAGGGCCTTCATCCTCCTCCTCCTCCTCCTCAATGACCATCCCTCCCTTTCCTCTCCCTCCGCCTCTTTACTCACTTCATCTGCCATCGACTTTCTTCTCTTGGCTTTCCAGCTTCAATCAGCCTCCTCGCATGTCTCTTTTTAGCTATTTTTTTTTTCCCTCCTCCCCGCACACACACACACACACACACACACACACACACACACACACACACACACACACACACACACAAGCAATCTTCAGAGGTCCAGTCAGTCTGGGAGCCGGTGGGGAGTGACGAGGCGACTGATATCCGATCGCTGTGACTGATGTTCCTGTTGAAGGCGGGGAAAACAAGCGCCACATCAAGGACGCGCAGCATCCGGGAGCGACGTCGTTCATCAGCCGCCATCGGGAAAAGTCCGTTAACGGCCCGGAAGCCGCAAAATCAAACTACCTTTGGTCTTTAATTATTTTTTTTTTTTAAAGTCATTTGACACATTTCTGGCGATAAAAACAGGAGAAAAGATTCATCGCTCATCCGGACTGACAGTTCCCCACAATGTTTCCATAAATATGCTAATACACACTCTGAACACACACACCGGGTTTGTGTAATGGATGGTTTTGAGAAATGAAAAATACCAATAACAACAAAAAAAAAGGAAAAAAAAAAATAGCGTGTCACTTTCAGGCTTACAATTTTGATGTTGGTTTGCAATTTTCTATTTGTGAAACGACGCTGGGAAATTGGACGACAGGAAAATGTGTGCGGCGGAAAGGTTTGGTGAAAAAGCTCCGGTTCGATTCTGCCGCTCATCCATCAAGCAAAAAACACTGAAGTGACCAGAAATCGTTAATTATTCACGATCACGTTTTCCAGCAGCGTTTTCAGTGTCTCCGAGCTGAAACGTCACTTCTCAAGATGAATGCTGGAAGTTTTAGTTTTCGCTCCATGCTGACGGCTGGTTGTGATTCTGAATCCGGGGACCGTGGCCTTTAACGAGGCGGCGGTCCGGCGAGACCGGACAGCGCTGAAAGATTCAACAGACTCAGCGGGAAAGGCCAGCGCCGTCCTCGGGGCGGAGCCAGCCAGGCCGAAAGTAGCCGGCGACGGTGTCAAAACCCGTTTTCATCAGAGAGAATGTCTCCGCAGAGTGTTGACCAGGAGGACAGGTTCAGCCAGAGACGAACGGCGACGCGTCCCTCCTTCCCCGGACCAACCGCTTTCTGCTAAAGCTGAGCAACTTCACAACTTCTCAAGTAATGAACAAATAAATCCAGTTTCTTTTCCATCGATGTCGGGTTTTTCTTTCCATCCATCGGGCGTCTCGCGAAGAAGTGCCACCGCTCTCTCTGAAGAGGACGCGAGGCCGAACAGTCAAGCTGGCAGCGATACAGTCGGAGGGAAGCCGGTGAACCGTGGAGGAAGTTAAGTCTTCAAGAACGGCGACGCGTGGAAGAACATCGACACACAACAAGTCTTATACGAAACGCCACATGCGATCCAAATGACGTGCAGCGAATTAGAAAATGAGAGTTGAGCCTGAACTGAAGCGCCGGGACGTTTCCCACTTTCAGATTCCTGCCACTTGCGTCCTTCATCTAACTTTTCCAGTCATGATCCAAGTTCATGGACAAAAGGTGGAGCGCTGGGAAGAACGGCCGCTGGTGAGGAGAGAGCTCGGCTTCCTCCTCTGCATCACAACTACCGCTGGCGAGCACAAGACTCCAGGGAAGGAAGCGCAGCGTGAAGCGAAGACGAGGAAGAACCAAAACGAAACCGGGAAGCATTAGAATTACGCCGAGACCCTCAGCAGATCGATGGGCGAGTCGAGGGGTCGAGGGGTCACGCAGTCAACTGGGACGTTGGTTAAATCCAGAAGAAAAATCTGTACTTCCTAACTTTTTGAGTCAGACACTCCGTTTCCCAGATGTGCTAAAAATGTCCCCATTTTCACTTCTCGGGAACGGCCGCGCAGAGCTTCAGCCTTCAAAAAGCTGCACTTCAAAAGAAGCATTTTATCGGCGCTGTGTACGGACGGATGGGGGTTTGCCGTCATAAGGAGGTGCATTATGCTTTACAGTGTAGATTATGGGGGGAGCATAAGGACTCGTACTGCACTCCAGAGCCACCAGGCTGCTTTTTAAAGGTCCGCCGAGGCTTGTTGGCTTTTGGAAACTGGAGCTAAGTCTTAAATTAGAGCATTGTTTGCCACGTCTCTTCGCTGACATGTGGACAGAGCTCCTTTCTCTCGGCAGGAATTACCACACCACCATACCTCTGCTCATCATGAGCCGCATAATCATATTCTAAAATATACAGCATCCCGTCAACGCGGCTGTCAGGAGAAGAAGGGACTGGAAATGTGATTCCCAGAGAAGTGAATGAGCTACAGTGAGCCGTCACATTAAACACGCTCATTTAATTTGCACGGTTCACGGCGGCTGCGGCTGAGGGAGCGCAATAAAAATGGCTGTTTATGGTAAACATGCCATTTCCTGTCGAGACTCCTCCAAACTGATGTGACGACTCCATTTCTTCACTTTAAGTCACTGACGTCTACTTTGCATTATCTGAATGCGAGTGATCTCATCAGTGCACAGTTTCCTTCTTATTCATATTTTCAATGCTTATTGATAATAAATGTTGCGTTCATGCAGCAGAGAGAACATTCACATCAGGACAGATAACGGTTCTCCCAGTGAATATCTGCAGAGAAATGATGAATAAACATGATCTGTGTGGAAAACTAGTCTGCATCTACAGCAGCAGTGAACAGTTTACAGAACTAGTGGAAAAATAAGACTAAAACAGTCCTGGAACCATTTTCCAGTCCTTAATTTGTTAAAAAGAGTCTTCAAGTACTTCATAAACTTTCTTTAAATAGTCCTACATCTAAAAACTGTCCAAATGAAGTGAAAAACCAGTTGAGAAATGATCTGAAGCCAGTTTATGACAGTCAAGTGCTCCAAAACCAGTCTACAAATAAGCTAAAACCAACCGATAACCAGTCTGCAAGCCGCAAAGAGAAACATGTTTCACCCTCAACTCCACCTGTGAGTCTGGTTCTGCAGGGTTCTTCCTGTTAAAAGGGTTTTGGAATTCTGAGAAGTCTCCCAGATCTACCCCCGCGGCTCTGCCACCTCTGCAACTCATCCCACAAATAAAGCAATTCAGAAGCAAGCGGCCGTCCGTCCGACACAGCCGCGTTCCAGACGCCGGCGTGGAGCAGAACGCCGCCGGAGCGTCCCGGGCGAAGCGGCCTGATCCGTCCCGACGTGACCGCCACGCTCTCACACATCTTAAGCAGCGGCGCCCGGCCTCCGGACCTCGGCGGTTCCATCTCTTGTTTTCTGCTCCTAACACAGACGCCGACCTTGTGGGAGCCAACCGGCAGCCCAGACAAATGAGTCGCCGCCTCCGGGCTTCAGCTGGGAGCCGCCGTTAAATAGATGTGTTCACCAGGTGCTGAGGGCCGGGGCCTGCACGTGTGTGTGTGTGTGTGTGTTTGACTGTTTAAACTCTGTGCAACAGTGTGGAGCTCTTCTTTCAGCATCTGATGAGAGTATTTCACTCCTTTTTTCTTTTTTTTTATTTTTCAAAATAATTAAGACTGGAAGATTTGGAGGGCCAGTTTTCTGGCAGGTGATGATGAGCAGATTCTCACATTTGCTCAATATTCCTGCAAACAGCGCTGACATTTCCCTCTCAGCCGATGGAGCCGTCTTCCTGCTGCTAGCTGGTCTCACTTCCTTCGGGGCACGACTGACGGTTCTGGACGGAAGCGGCGGGACGGACGACGGCGGATGTGGAGCGACGGACGGAGAAGCTGCTCTGGAACGAGTCTCTCCCCGACAAAACACCGAACACCGAGTCGCTGAGCGAACAACAGGTTTTCTGTTTCTGTAACTGCATTAAAGGTGCTGTAGGCAGGATTACCTTCGCAAGATGGCGATTTGAAACCCGTAGTTGGGGCCGGCAGAGTCACGGCCGCCTGCGCCGGCGGGTTGATTCACCTGTGACCTTTTCACGGCGGGCCTGGGGTCAAAGCCTTTTTTTAAGAACTACAGTAGAAACAGACGGTGTCCTCCGGGGAGTTTTGATGATGTTATGTCCGATGAAGCAGGTCAATATGCGGGCCTGGACTTCCTTGTGTGCGTTCACTAGAAACAGAGCTTTAAAGCGGCGCCCCCTCGACCAATCAGGATAGAGCCTCAGGGGCTCTTCTGATTGGTCAAAGATACCTGGAGCAGTCGAGATTCCTTTTCAGCTCAGAACAGAGACAGATGCAAACGCTGCGCCCTCGCGGTACTGCAATTATGCTACACTCCTAAAGGATTATCAATGGATACTTTAACATTTAATCCAAAGAAAACACAGAAAAATTAGCATTGACTAGCAAAATCCTGCCTACAGCACCTTTAAGTGTTGCAGAGCAGAGATTGAGTTTGTTACTATAAAAGCGTTGGCACTAGAACCAGATTATAGAGCGTCTTCCTATAGAGCATCTAATGAGCAGCATCTCCGGGCTGAACGTGTCAACTGTACTTTTTTTTTTGCTTCCGTTACTTTCAAATTGAACAAATTGACTCAGGAGGCAAACAGCGGAGGCATGTTTCAGTATTAAATTAGCGCAGATGTTTGTCTCAGAGGGAACAATCCCCCAGAACAACAGGAAACACTCGGGCTGACGCGGAGCTGGAGATGAAGTGGTGACAGAATAACACCGCCACTTCCTACGGATGAGCTGAAGTCTCCGGCAGACGGGAGGGACGTGGTGGAGAGCCAGACCCCGGGCAGTGGACGGAGGGGATGCGAGGACAGCGACACTCTCTGCTGTCCCCGTTTCTCTGTCACAGAGATCGGCCTCCGAACGTGAGCTGCCACTCTAATGCCGGCCCGAAGGTTTCCTCCCTTTAAGGTTTGGAAATGGCTGCGAGGCACGGCGGAGTCAAACAGCCGCTGGAGGGGCTTCACTGATTATTTCAGGCTCGTTTCCTCTTCAAAGGAGACATTTCCACCACAAAAAAACTCCTTTTCTGAACAATCTCCCCTGAATACGAATGTCGAGACAGTGTTTTGATCACCGACGTGAGGATATGAACCGAAAACAAGAGACATTATCGGAAAACTGAGGAATGTGAAGACATTGAGACGACGCGTTGCGTTGCGTCAGGACGGCGGCGGGCCGGGCCGTTTCCGCTGGCGCTCGCACCGAATTAAAATCCATCCTCAACCACAAACACACTCTGAAGGATCGATCCCTCCGCAGGAACCGCGGTGAATCTAAAACATGTTGCCTGTGGGCGAGTTTTGGCCATTATTCGGGCCTGCGGCGCTTTCCAAACAATCAGGTACACACACACACACACACACACACACACACACACAGAGCGGATATTGAGACACATTACTATTTAAATCTTGGAAATCATCTCAAAACTTGAGAATGGAAGTTTAATCATCCAGATAGGACGACACCTCCCACTCATATCCTCCTGTTTGTTTGCTTCCCTCTGGAAAGCCGCTCGCCGCTCTGCGTGCACACTAAGCCGGTTTACGCCAGACGTGACGAGGATTGTTTTTCTCCGAGAGAAGATGTTATCGAGCAGGAGTCTGATGAGAGCGGCGGGGGGGGGGGGGGGGGGGGGGGGGGGGGCGTCAAGGTCACGTCTGGCTTCCAGGATTTTTTGCCTGGAGTTTCTGATGAGCGGCTGAGAGAGGAACAAACAAACTGAGCGCCGGACGACAACTTTTTCTCTCCCTCTGAACGGGCTGAACCACCGAGCAGCTCCTGTTCACAAGCTCGGACACTTGAAATCTCAGATGATACACCTATACTGTGTGTGTGTGTGAGTGTGTGTGTGTGTGTGCTCATCAAAGAACAGCAGCAGAAGGTTGAATCAGCTCACGGGAGCCGTGAAGAGCGGCACATATTCATCATTAGCTTCCATTCTGCAGCACAGACACACAAGTCTGCACTATACGTGCACCCACACGCACACACACACACACACACACACACACACGCACACGCCGTCATCAGTGAGCCCTTCTCCGAGCGGCGGTCCTGGAGGACCCTCTCCAGTCGTCATCAGTCAGCCGGGTGTCTGCATCGCTATGGCGATGGCCTAAATTCCTCCTCAGTGTGAAGAAATGTATGCAGGCGGATCGCTGATCTGCATCCATCTGTGTTTAAATTAACATTTCAAATAGCGACGTGCAAGGAGTCCTTTAAAAAAAAAAAAAAAAAAAAAAAAAGGTACACAACACCTAGTTTAAAAGTGGATTTTCAAAGGACAGCTGTGATCTGCGA
Organism: Salarias fasciatus; assembly: GCF_902148845.1. Taxonomy (NCBI): domain Eukaryota; kingdom Metazoa; phylum Chordata; class Actinopteri; order Blenniiformes; family Blenniidae; genus Salarias; species Salarias fasciatus. The sequence goes on along the minus strand of NC_043761.1, from coordinate 3,441,065 downwards.
CCACATCTCATTTAAATCCATGAAGGTCCAGATTATAGAGCATCTTCCTCCCACTGGCTTATGTAACGTCAGATTACAGAAGCAATTAACGGTTTTTCTTCAACTATGAGCTACAAAAGCAGATGAAAAAAAACAAACACTAAAAACACTTTTGCGATATTATTAATATTAATGTGACCTTCTTGGGTTGGAGTTCTGATTTCAGAGACTGCGGATGAGTAATTGGTTTGCTCCGTCGCTCCCGCCTGGAACCGCGGGTCACTGTCGGCATGCGAACGAGCAGCATAGCGCCGGCGTCTCTCCGGAGAACAGCATTAGTCCATTATTGTCTGTAGTACAAGATGGCAGCGGAAGATACTGCGCGCGCCGTCGTGTTTGGTTAATGCGGCTGCCGCCTCTTTGAACCGGCGATCCCATTAAAACAACACAGGGAAACAACAGCAGCTCTGACGCCGCACAGCTAGGTTATCCGTGCATGTTATTAATACTGATTGCAGCCGCGGCGCGCTCGGATATTATGCACATTTTAAGAGCGTCTTGGAGGTATATTTACAATTCCAATACGCGTCCCTCTGCAGGGAGAGAATGCCACTTGTTGTCTAATTAATTTACCTCCAGAAACATTGGCGGCGCGCTCGGAAAGGTTGATCTAAAGGCGCTGTGACACGGAGCAGACCGAGGACGATTTCACACAGCGCTTTCATCCGAGCAGATTCAGAGAGGCATGTGTGGGATAAACACTGTGCTGCAGGTCAAAGCAACGCCGGAGAAACAAAACGCTCCATCCAGGCAACAATAACAGAAAAAACTGGGAAAAAAAAAAGAAACACTTTCTGTCTGACGGATGAAAAGAAACGGAAAAAAAGACTTTCAGTCTTAGTTGAAGTATGCCAAAGCATATAGCAAATTATATTTCGCAGAAAATTGCTGAGAAGGTTAAAATGTGAAGCAGATTCTCCGTTTGTCTTGGTGGTCACTACAGAGACCTTCCAGAAACAGAAAATCCAGCACCTCAGTTTTTTTTCCTTAGGAATCCAAAAACACAATAACAACCGTCTTCAGTCGGGGAGGCTGACACACAGTTTCTGCTTTCACTGTTCGGTCTAAGACTGTTCGACCATTTTCAAGTGAAGCTGCTTTAGGTTTAGACGCCTACTTTCTGACGTCAACAGCTGAGGCAAATGTTGGGAATTGGGAAATTCCCATTTCTGAGTCGGTAGTGTGTGAACGGTAGATTTGGTAGGGTTCGCCCAATAAAATCTTCAGATTACCAAAGTTAGTTATCAAAATAAACCAACACAGACTCTGATTTCCACACAAACTCAACAGTGCTGTGTTCTCTGGCCTATTTCCACTGTTTCACAGAATATTATTAACCATCCTGTGTCATTGTACTCCTGAACATTTCCCACTTTTCCAGTGGGAATTTACCAGACCGACAGCGTCCAGACGGGAATTTGGAAGAACGTTCATCCTACATAATCATACTGTACCAGAATTCATTCGTCACATTTCCCCAAATTTTCCCTCCAACAGAATTCATGTCGAACAAGCAGAAGAAATATTCCTCGATCTTGTAGTTCCCTTGTTTGCGTGTCCTAAATCCAACTCATTATCCACTGTTTAATCTTCAAATTCAACTTCTGTGTGCGTGTGCGTGTGTGTGTGTGAGAGAGAATGAGAATAGATGAAAGGGGCGAAGACGCCTGTTCAATCTCGTTGTGTTTGTTCCACTCCGTGTTCCTCACAATCGAACATAATGGCGCTCTCCCACCTGTGCTTGTTGCAAATCACCCCCTTCTTCCGCTAAGCCTCTAAATAACAAGTGACCGACGCCTGGCTCCCCTCGCCGCCAACGCCAGCCAAATAAGATGCTTTTGTTCCGTCCCGGAGCCTATCGATCGCCCGTCCTTGAGAAAACACCGGCTCCCCTCATTGGGTGCCAGGTGGTCCACCTTAAGGTAATGTGCTCTTTAATGACGTTTCGGGTTTACAGTCCCGGCAGGTCTCCGCAGACCAGCGCTGACATCACGTCTGTCTCCATGGCGATGCGGAGGAGACGCAGCCCGCCGCTATCTGGAAGCCGAGCGCCGCGAGGGGAGGAAGGGAGAGACAAAGATGGAGAGGGAGGCAGACAGAGGAGGGGAGCGTCGGAAATCCTCCAGGAACACAGCGTCAGGAAGCGACCGGCTCGGAATACTAATGCCGGCCGCTCGGGAGACGGACGGGCCGCCACGTGTGTGTGTGTGTGTGTGTGTGTGTGTACGCACACACAGTCTCCCTCAGTTTTGTCAACAGTCAGGAGGTATCAAGTGAAAAATAGCCTTTGAGCACAAATGTCAGCAGAGCCAGCGGTGACATTAAAGCCGATTGGACTAAAGCTTCAGGCCGCTCTCTCCACGGAGGAGCGGCGGCAGATGAATGCGATAACCTCTGGAAACGCGCGGCTTTGTGTCGGGGCTCACACCTCCGCGGAGGAAACGTCCGGCGAGGCCGCGGTCCTCCAAACTCCCCCAGTCACCCACAGCGATGAGAGGAACCGAGATCCTTATCATACATCGTCTGTCTGCTGCTGCTGTGACATTCAGGCTTTAAGAGGCGTAAACTATTCCAATTCCTCTCCATCACACCTGATTGAACTGATTTAGGATCCATTCCACTGGTAATGGAGCACTTTCGCAGTGGCTTGGGCGTCTGTTTACACGATAATGGCCACTGAAAACACAACTCTTTGAACACAACGTCTAATCAGGATAGAAACGGCTGGAAAGTTTCACCTTGGGAGCCGTTTTTATTTTGATTAGATGTTTTCGGGCACAATAAATTATTACCTTAAAAAAACAAAGAAACGCTCGGAGTAATAAAATGGAGAGATTCAAACAGACTGCTTGCTGGACTGAACCCACAGCGGCAGAAAGTCAACATTTCTTATTCATCAGTCCCACCGAGCAGGCGCTGCACATGATGAAGGTTCGGTTATCGTCTTCATTCTTCCAGAAGCCCAAAATAAAGCCATAAAACGAGAGAAATAAATTAAACCGTACGGTTTGCCCCTCTGCGTGGAAGCTGGATTGATGCTTTGGCAAATTTTCCACTCCGGCGGTCGGAGCCGAGCATCAAGACGGCGATACTTTTGCCAAGCGGATCAGTCAGAAGTCATCCTGAAGGGCTTTCCCCGCCGGAGCCCGGCGCCGTCTGAAGTGAGCCGCCGGGCTCGGAAACAGAAACAAAGCAGACGTCCAGCGTGCCTGTCCAAGTGTGTAAGAGGAGGTTTTATTGGAATCTGAGGGTCTGACGGGCGGATACACATGAGACCGCCACACAGAGGAACTCCCTCACTTCCTATTCCAGACGCACGGCTTCGGGTCTGCCGTTCAAAATATGTTTTTTTTGCGTTTCCGTTTCAGAAAAGTTGTGCGTTTCCATGGCCATGTCCGTCCTTCATGCTTCATCACTGTCACCGTTTCCAGCGCGGCGTGCACCGAGACGTGCGAGACGCGCACGGAAAGCTCAACATTAGCGACTCTCGGCATGCATGAAAGCACATCTGGGAGTTACAGGTGACATGCTCTATTTTTCCGTTTTATTCCTGCGGGGATTTAGTTTCTGGGCCGTTCTAGGATACCCGGCTTCCTTTTGTCAGTCAATCCTGGCTGGATTTGACTGCGCGTCTTGGCAGCTGCTAATAAAAGAGGATTTAATGACGGATTGGGCGGGCGATACAGTAAAGACTCCAGCAGATTTATGTTTAGACCTTGGATTCAACCTGAATGTAGAAGAGGGAAACCAGGCCAGCCATTCAGGCTGGGCTTAGGGCTGCAGGAGAGTCGCGAAGAATCCCGTACAAAGTACATCTTCTCCCGCGTTTCTCAACAGCTTTGACCTATTTGCTTAGTAAAGTCACTCATTTAAATACAGGCAGTGGAGGGGAGAGAAAAAGAGAGAGCCCCGATCAGGTTCACTCCGATTTCAATCCACTTATTCCACAAAAAAAAAAACAGCAAGATATGGAAAAGAAAGATGAGAAGCGAGCGAGACGAAGCAATCAAGCAGCACAGCTCAATTAGCAGAGACGCAGATCGGCACGGGGAGCCTTTCAAACACAGAAATCATGTCACGTTGTTTTCCGACGGCCCATCCCCTCCTCACCAGAACTCTGCTTTAATCAGAGTTTAGAACATGGAGGGTCAGAACAGTGGATTACAGCCACACTGTGGAGACAGGCAGTTACTTTATTGAAGCTCTCCAGGAAACTCATAATTACATATACACACATAAACATCGCTTCTCTGCCATCACTGTCCACTATATCCTTATATCAAATCTGAAATTTAAGGCGAATGCAGTGATGAAAGCTATGTAAGCGTTCGTGTTGAGTACTGCGGTTCGATCTGTGTTAAATATAAACACTTGAGTGACTGGTGTCAGTGTGTTTCACCTTGGAGATTTGTTCTTTCAAATAACTTGCTTGCTTTCTAAGTGCGATTCACATCAGACTTTATTTTCCGTTCACTTTTTTTTGCGGCACTATTTTCATGTGGAGTGAACTGCTACGACAAACAACCAATAGGATATTTCTCTATATATGTGACTTTTCATCCTAGCACATTGGTTGTTGGTAGCAGGCTTGGTTATGATCATTGATCCAGACACACCTGCCCACAGCCCAGCCTCAGAGCGATACACGTCTGCTCCAGTAGGGGGCATCTCGAGCGCAGGTGGAGATAAAGACGAATCAGGAAAAACTAAACAAAGACTCTGTCCAGTCAGTTGGACAACACAGGTTCAGTGTGTCGGCTTGAAGCTACTCTGCTCAACACTGCCCTCACAGGACAGCAGTGGTATTACGACACATCTGGAAACTCCTGCTAAACAAATGAAATCACAGTAATGAAGCCAGAAGACGGACAGAAGCTCCGTCTGCTGTCAGTATTTAACGCCAAGCTCATTTTGGTCTCTCAGGATTAACAGACGGTTTCTTTTCTGTCCAGATCTTCTTTGCTCGTCTCTTCGTTCATCACAATGCTCACTAAGCTAACTCAGAATATACAAATCAAGGCAGCTTGCAGGCGTTTATTGCAGCTACATCAGTTTTTCCCCCGATATTATGAACAATGCACACACTGATACTGGAATTCTGTGACTATCATCAAGTTCCAGTGACTGAGGGACATGTGGCCGTCCACCTGCACGCTCTCTGTTGTCGTCTCCATATATCAGCAGGCTGCTCTCGCAGTAGAATTATGTTTCCATTTTGGGAATGTGCTGACTGTACCGTGCTTGTTTTCGGCGGTTGGTTCATCAAAGGGTCCTCCGCAGGCTGTCTCTGCTGCTCCTCCGTAACGCGCGGAGCTATTGATTCAGCTGCTTTGTTAGCCTTCCTGGATAAAACAACACCTCCTTCGGTTTACAGCCGCTGCACTTTAGGCCAGGCGCTCTCTGAAGAGTGGGTGCATGAAACAGCTCAAGCTGTGCATGTGTCAGGATGCTGGTGCAAAGTAAGCTCCTGCATATGCTTGTTGCAGGACTTCTTGTACACTCAAACTACTTTTCTTTCTTTTTTCTTTCTTCCTCCGAACCCAATAAGCTTGTGCACCTAATCCAGTCCCAGTGCTCTAATTGGCTGCTGCAGCCTCTTGCTCGGCTCTGGAGAGCGTGGAGATTAGGGGAGGGGGCGCACTCTGAGCTGGCCGGCGCCTAAATGAGTCACGCTGTGGCTTCGGCATCCCTCCCAGGGATTGATGAAGCACGCCTCCGCACACAAACACGGCGGAAGGCTTCCCGCCGAGGCCGGGCTCTAATTAAACTCCGGTCACTTGCAGCGGCTGGGTGTGGCAACATGTGGATGATCGATGAAGGCAATAATCTTCAGCTGTCATCGTTTCAAATGCAGGCTGCAGGTAATTTGTCACAAATTAAATTTATTACAAAGACGGCAACGCTGTTCGACACTGTGGTCACCTTTATGAGAATAATTGAAGATTACACGCATGTTCTCTCACATTTATGGTGCAAGTTCTGTAAAACTCTGAGACTTAATCAAACAAATGTGTGAAGTGTGTTGAAGAAATGGTTCCCAACAGTTCTACTGCGCATGTGCAACACGGCTGCAGCAAACAGCTCATAAACACAAGCAAGAAACAGCAACCTGCAGGGTTTCTGCTGCTTCCATCGTTGCTGGATGTCATAATGCTGACATGTTAACGTGAAACCAAAACAAAAACGATGAAAAAAAAAACCCCTGCATTTTCAGTGAAAAAGTTGTGTATATTGAGCCTCGACGCAAAGTAAGAAGAAATATAAGCTGTACATTGAGATGCTGATTTCGTTACTCATCAATGCAAATGTGTGACTGAGGCACAATGAGGACAGCATTCCTCTGGGGGATCAGAACACACACACACACACACACACACACACTGAACGACAGACCGCCCCTGAGCCGACACACCCGGTTCTTGATTTTTTCCTCCCCCACTTGCCTGATGCCACACACTGAAACCGCCTCATCAATCGGGCCGAGGCAGGAGTTACACGCTCTTACCCGATCCTACCTGAACACCGCTGAGAGGCATCCTGGCTTCATGTAAATATCAATAATGCAAGTCGCCCGCAGCTAAACACCCAGTTACAGCGTTCCCGCCGCCTCGCATTACCCCCCCTCCCCACGATCTGCTGGATGCTGGTCCTGCAGGATTAAAGGTGGGCATCAGCTCATGCACTCTTGCTCCTTCACGGATAAAAAAAAAAAAAAGAAGCTATTTTTAGCTCCAATTTTATCTTTCAGAAGACACAGGCAGTAATTGAGAGACAGTAGTTTCACGCTACAATTAGTGAAGCGCAGCTGTCACGTTTCAGCGCCGAAACCAACCTTATTAAAAACAAACTGGTGCGAACCAGATGTCTCCTGATCTGCATGAAATTCTGTCTGGGTAGCAACAGCTAGCAATTTACTAAAGCCACGCGTGCCACTCTGACAGCAGCTGATCAATCATTCAGTCAATGGACAGATTAGTAATTTGCAACAATCCCGACATCAAATTCATAATAATTGAATCAGTCACCAAGTGGAACGTCAAACATTTGGCCTTTCAGTGGCTGTAAATTGATTATCTTTGGATGGTGATTCTCGTTAAAGCTACACCGAGGGCAGGAGGGGAAAAAAAGATCAAACGTGGGAAATGACGTGACCTGAAGCTCAGTCGGAGACAGAAATGTAAATCCAGCATTTCCTCCTTCTTGCCCTATGAGTCACTATCTGACGAGGAAGCAATGACGAATCCCCCCATTCAAGCTAATGTGTGTAAAAGCATTTGTCCTTCAGTATAGATTATAGAAGGCAACACGGGAAAACAGACTGGACGCTTTACCGGGAGCAAATAAGCAAGCTGTTCCTTCGCACTAATCAGCACAGCGCAGAGAGATTGTCTTCTTAATGCTGCAGCAAAAGCAGAATCAATGGAAGACCAGTTAGGAAGGAAAACCTTTTAATGAAAATGCTGTAGAGACGTAATTCAGAAATATATGCATTTAGGGTTCGGGACGTCCGTGTGAAACAGCACATTCAGATTAAAATAGTCCATGGATTTAAATTTTTACAGTTTAATGGAGTTCCTGCCACGGTTTACACACCTGACACACACTCACACTCGCCAGCAGAGTTCATATCTAATGACTTTCCAGGGCAGAGGCTATCAAACCGCGATCCACGCCGAGGGACGGGCTGATCTGTTGTGGTCTGGCAGCGGAGCGGGCCAGATGTAATAGGCCCGCATCCGCGCTGGTTTCCAACACACCTGTGTCCTCAAAGAGCGGAGAAGCGACCAACACGTCCGCACAGGCGGCACAAACACACTCGGACAGGCGGGGCGCCGCCGGAGGTCTCCGGGCGCGAGCGAGGCGTCGCGCGGCGCAGAGAGCTCATTTCTCTGGAGCGCACCCCGGGGAGAGGGGGGGAGATGTGAGGACAGGGACACTCTCCGCTGTCCGTGTTTCTCCCATCAAAGAGCTCCACCGGCGGACGTGAGCGGAGGCTCTAATGCCGACCGCCGCAAAGTCACCCGGCGGAGCTGGAGAACCGCCACGAGGTGCTCACGGACCATTTAAAGCCCTCTTTCCGGGCTTCGCGCTCGCAAATAAAGAGCGTGTCCCTCGTCACACATCTCTGAAACGCCACCGCCTGCCGCGCCGGGCGAGCGGTGGAAGTGTCTCTGCGCTCCAGTTTGAGGAGGAAGCGCTCCATTTGCATGTGTGAGGATCTATCAGGAGAGGTACGAGCTATAATCCCATTAATCAGCATAATTGGCTCATAATTGGCTCTCATCACGTCCCCACAGATGCCATCAGTCAAGCCTCAGAATCAGCACCGGGCTCGGCTCCCCCCCTCCCCCCTCCCCCCCGCGGGGGGCCGATCCAGGTTGGGTCTGATTCCCGCTGCGGTGGAGAAACGGGCCCGTCACGTGCGCGACGAGCCGCCAGCTCTGACGCCGTTATCCTGTAAACAGGCGGCGAGTAAATAATCCGCCGAGACGAACAACTTGCTCAAACACTCGAGAAGCAGACGCTGCCCACGGATCCAAAAATAAGATCTGGAGCGGCGGCGGCGGCGGCAGAATTCAATCAGTTTGCGGCGGCGTGCGCGGGAACGAAAGCGCACCTGCGTGCAAGCAGGTGGGCGTGTGACAAAAGACTAATGAAAGCAGACATGTACACCTCACTCCGGTGACAGATGTGCTGCCGTGCGCCGCCCCGGGGGAACCGGGCTTCTCTGTTCTCCGAGCGCTAAAACATGGCCGCCGAGGCAGAAACCCGGGCCACTTAAGGCGAGCTCGGATCCGCGGCGAGAAACACACACTCGGGGCCGAATCTCGTCACGGAATCGTCACAGAAACAACTGAAATCTGCGAGCTGGAGCTGCGCCACTCCGGTTATCATCATGGTCTGACATCTCAGATGTAAAGGAAGGAACATCCTGTCGTCAGCAGGACAGCGAATCCCAAATACGTCTATATGATCCATGGGAAGGCTTTATATTTCCAGAGCAGCAGAAAGAATCAGATTTACAGTACATCAAGTCACAGCATGGTCCAAAACACATGAGAAATGATCTGAAAGCATCCAAACAACAATCAATAAACCAGTCCAGAGCCCAGCCCATGAATAATCCAACAAAACAATAAGACAACCAGTCAGAAGAAATCAGTCTAAACATCATCCAAATAACAGTCAGGGGAATGGTAAAGAGATCAGTCCAGGCATAATCCAAAATCCAATTAGAAAATGGTCCGAACAGTCAAAAACAATCAAAATACAGATCAAACAGCAGTCGGGGGGATTAGTCAGGAGAGCCGTCCACGCGTGGTCCAAACGCTACTTGGAAAAATGTCCAACGATTAAAAAACAATAACTTAAAAAAAAAATAAAGTGTAATATAGTCCAAGCAAAGGCAGTAGGACTGGTCCAGAAATCAGTCAATTCCTTCAAAAATAAATGAGAAAACTGTCTCACCAAAAGTCCACATACCGAGAGGCAGAGATCAACCGGCTCAGGCTCAGTCCAAAAAGCAATTAGTCCGGTCAAAAATCGTCCAAAATCAACCAACGTCACATCCGCCAAAAAACCAATCTCAAGTACAAAAACCAAACAATTTAATACATCCATAAGAAATAAGTAATAATAAGATCTAAATGATAACTTGTCAACGACGGAGCTGGAATCCAGGTAGGTTACAGTACAGATGTGTGTTTGATGCCCATGAGCGCTCAGATCAGTGGAAAACTCATCATCACATGTTTGTCTGGGGATGTGTACGGCTCGTGTCGAACAAAAGCAAACACGCGCTCCCTCTTTGTTGATCGTTCTCACAGTCTAACCTTGAGCAACCGGAGCATCTTCCCGAGCATCGAGGCGCTCGGCAAAAACAAAGCAAACAAGAGCGAGACGAGCGGAGAGGGAGGGGGAAGAGAACTCGGGGAAAATAAAAAGCTTTCCTCACTTAACCGACGGGCAGAGGAGGCGGAGGCCGGAGCTTCCCATTGTTCAGGCAGTTACCACAGACTCCTCTCGCGCTCGCAGGAATCAAAGTCTCTTTTGGCTGGCGTTCTGCGAAAAACTGAGTGAGAAGGAGCGAAAATCCAACACCTGCCAGATCAGAGTGGAACAGAGCGAAGCTGGGCAGATAAACAGAAGCACCACCGAGGCACGGGACGCACACGGCGAGCAGAAAGAACATCGATCTCCAGCTCCGGATGCTCATTTATTGAGCTCCATGTTCACCACTCTGATTTCTCCTGCATGCCTTGAAAGATGCACGAGGCGTCCGAGGTCCTGAGCGGCCGCTCAGAGGGGTTGGGTTTGTCAGGACGACGAGGTGAGGAGATTATCTGAGCCTGGAACAACAAACTCTCCCGAGGGAAAGGTGCTGAATCTCTGCTGTGCTCCTGAACGGGCCGATAATCCTGACGGCCGAGCGGGTCGAGGATTTAATGCCGAACTTCTGGGAAGTTGTGGAGCTTGGAGATATGTTATGAAGAGTCAGGAGCGATAAAGGAAAGGCCGATACTGCTTGGAAATACTTTGGATCGTATTAACATCCCTGAACAAGGATCTCTGCATATGTTATATAATCTGAAGGCTCACGCAGAGCAGATGGCACTACGGTATGTATCTAACCCCTAAACGACACCTTATGCAAATGGTGAACGGACGTACTTATACGGCCCATTTTCTCCCGCTTCGTCGGTCTCAACGCGCCCTCACAGTATCAGTCAACATTTATTAATTCACGCACTCGCTCGTGCACAGAGTAATACATCGGTTGCTCACGCAGCACGGGGAGGAACATGAGGTTAAGTGCGTCGGCCAAGGACGATGCGACACGCAGTCAAATGAAGATGGGGGGAAAAAAAAAAACGTGAATATTGGCATTGAAAAAAGAAAAATGGACCAGAGCTGCGTTGTGTTTCAAGAATAATTGACTTTCCTTGCTTATTTGCAGTCAAGATTGGACAATTAACTCACATTAGTTCGGTCACATTCTGAAGAGCACTTGTGAAGTTACAGAATAGATTTTTCTGAAGTTGAAATTCACATCATGAGACCGTTCGAGCAAGGCAACTGGAGGCAAAAAGGAAGTATGATAAACACAGCCCAAAAAGCAATTAGAAACCAGTGTGATGGGCAAGTCAACCAGATCCAGAAAGAAACCGGAGACCAGTCAAGACCAGCCAACACCACGTCCGAGAACGAGTCAGAGCCTGGGCCAAACAAACGAGGGAAGAAAAATGATAACATTACACTGCCGAAAGACTATTTTCAACACTTACACTTTCGGTTTTCTCTAAGAATATTATTACAAGAACTGGGAAATTACTGTGAATTCATCAACCTGATCATGCGGTATTGCACACACGTTTTAGAACCGTTTCATACAGTGGAAGAGAAAAACTTCACCTCCACTGTGGCAAAAGGAAAAACTGGATCTGTGTGAAGACATCACAAGAAACGTTTGAGAAAGACGTCAACGTTCCTACAAATGGAATGCCATTAAGCCAAAGATTCTACCATGCTAAACTGGGACATATGTTGAATCTTGGCCAAAAGGTAGAAAACCAAGGTTATTTAGAGTTTAGCACCTTTTGTGCCAGTATGGAGTCTTAGTCAAATGTGAATTCTGTAAAAAACTGATCAGAAAGTCTCAGATCGCGACACTGTGTCGATGGAATCGAGTGAAGACGTTAAAAAAGCGTCAGGAAGTCCACCGTGAGCCGCTCGAGCAGCGAACTCCCAGCAGAGCCGCTCGCCGCGCCTTGTTTGTTTCTACTGACAGCTCCGTCCTCGAGCATCTGAAGCTACATCGCGCCTCGCTTCCAGACACTTTCCCTGCGAAGCGGATCACGAGTGGCAATATTAGGCCCATCTGCTCGCCACCTACAGATGAAGACGTCCACAGAGTCCCTCCGGCGATGTGTCACCGCCACCAACAAATGCGAGCCGCCATCAGACGAGCAGAGGGACTTCTTTCTGAACGTGCCGGCGGCTCCTGGATGGTTGGTCGGCGTCTGGATTAACACTTGGACCTGGACGGGCTGCAGACGCTCCAATGCTGTAATCTCATTTGAAGATGAGATGGAAATTTAATCACCCCTGAAGGCAAAGTGGATGTGCCAGATAATAAATGAAAAACCAAATAAAAAGGAGGGCGATAACACAAAAACAATCAAAGGGAATGTAAAAGTTTATCATGTGGGTGCAGACTGCTGCATTGCACCATGGGGCGCAGACTGAAGCAGGCCTTCGCCTCACATGTGAACCCGGCTGCATTTCATCGGCCACAGCCGGCGGGCACCTCACATCCTTCAGACCTCGATCTGCGCCAGTGGAGGAGATCGGAACGCGCTTCAGCGGCGAGATTGTCCCGGTGCGTTCGCTTCCCACCGTAATGTCATTACCCTCCAAACTGAATACTTGCAGTGTCAAGCTAATGTGAGCCGATGGCCGTAAATAATGACACGGACGGTCCGACAGGCCCGGCGGCGTTCCCTCATTCGCCAGGTCACACTCGGAGATAGCTTAGCCGCCTCGGCACATTCAATTCCCCGTCCCACTGATGTGGCGAAGATGGAATATTTCATGAGGGGGCTTGGATAAACAGAATCAGGACCGGCGGAGAGAGAGAGAGGGAGCGCCGCGCAGACTAAGCAGTTGTCTCGCTATTACCTAAAGCCGCAGAGAGCGGCGGCGGCACAGATTGGATCTGTGATTGCTCAGACCTCCACTGCTCAAATTGTTGCCTTGAATCTGTAACGGAGACGTGGGAGTCGCGGCGGCGCAGCGGCGAGCGCAGCAAAGAGGTCCGGGATTGTTCTCGGGTCAGGGCTTATCGGTGGGAACGCTGCGTGTTCTGTACCTGAGCTTCCTCTCACAACAAAACACAAAAGACTGGTTTCTCTTGTTAACAAATCCCAACGGTCCACCAGGAGACGGACTGATGACCTGAGTCGGTCCAGAACCGACGGAACGACACGGGTGTTGACAGATGCCGAATATGTCGGGATCTCCGGTACGTCAAGTCCTGTCCCACACGGCCACGGACAAAGACGCCGCCACTCTCCATCCCACTTTGTCTGGACCGAAAATACTGGGAACAAGCATATAATCACTGGAAATTTTCCCATGAGCACACAAACAGTACAGAATTCGCTTTTGGCCAATAAAACAGAAAAAACTCTGATCTGCTTTTCCCTGGATTCCGTTCTGTTCCTCTGCTCCTCAATCCCTTCCTCTGCTTCGGCATCCAAGAGGAGCCAATTACTCACTCGGCCCCAGTAATTAACATGAGGGATCGCGGCGCCTGATGCCGCAACGACTTGAGAATTGTGACAGAGAGACCGTCTCTAATGAGCTGGACCCCGGGGATTCGCTTCCCTCGCTCGTCTCCGGCCTCGCTGGCTGCTCCCGTCGCCGCGATGGATGGCGCTAATCGCTGCGACTGAAACTGTGTCGAAGAACAGCGGCGGGGAAGGCGGCGGCAGAATCCTACAGGAACCGGAACGAGAGCGGGCGGCCAACACTTCAAGTCTTCCAAAGTCACGTTGGGCGACGTCGGCCATGGTTACATAAGACGGGTCACATGGCAAATGAGGAGGAAATGGATTCATCAGCTTCACTTCAGGCCGTTCAAAAAATAAGGTGACGAGCTTCACGATGGATGTTTTTCCCGGGGTGAACGCCGAGCTGCTTCCTGACAGAAGTAATCAACATATCGATGAATAACCGAGACGTGCTAATTCAGTTATTCCTCCTTTGATTAGGAGATAAAATGATTAGGATGTTTCTGTGACGCTGGCTGTAATCGGAGCGCTCCCTTCCTCCGGTCGTAACAAAATTACTCCAGCGAAGGTAAATACGTCGAGTCTGTGCGACGGAGGCGGGGATTTGCTCCGCGCCCGGCCGGAGGAACGCTCTTGTGACCGCGGAGGCTCTGGCCATGAATATTAAGACCGCGGGTCAAGAGTGTCCCCGAGCTGCTCTGTGGAGCGAATCAAACACACCTCTCTGCCCTGCGGCCGGCACACGGGGTTTGAGGCGGGGTGACAGGCGTCTCCTTCGACACACATGGTCGGCCGCGGCTCTTTGGTGGAAGTTACACGTCTTTAAAGAGCGAAGTCGAGGAGAGTAAACTGTTTTCTCTGAACCTGCCCTGAAACCGACTGACCGATCAATCCTGGGAACAGAAAAGGAACCTCGGAGCTGTGGATTTCCACACATATACTGACACAGCTTTAGTCTTTCCATACAATAAAACGTAAGAACCAATCAGCTTCGGCACGACTCCGGTTAAAATCAATGAATTTGGCCGGAACAGAAACGCAGCTGGAGATATTATTCAGGTTTGATGAGGACATCTTCAGTAATGATGTCTGAAAGACAAACTTGCTATTTTCAGCCATAAAAACAACCCTAAAAATCACCCATGGAGGCTGAATAATAGTTTTTTTTTTTTAATTATTCATTTCCATTTCAGTGGTTAAATTCAAGATTTTTGAGATTAATTTGTGTCAAAAAGAAAAAAAAAAACTTTCTTGTAGTTGCTGTTCTTTTCTTTTTCCTTCTTTTTGTTCTCTTGACCTATTGTTTGAGATAAATTGAGTAAACCAAGTGTGCGATAATAGAACATTTGACGATGACAGCGAGCGAGAATACAGGTTCAAAGGCCTTTCGCTCATTTTTCAGCTAACAGGCTTACAGGTTTATTTGATGATGAATAATGAGTGAATAGTCTCATTAATCGTTGCGTATTAGTGAGCTGCTAGCTTTACGACACAGGTTACTGTAAACGGCGTGGGCTTCTCATTTCAGACGCGTTCGCAGGAATCCTGCTCGGTACAAGTCGTTTGGGAACATTAGAAACTCAGCTGGCGTCTTCGACCCACGGAGACGGGCTTAACGGTCTAATTAGCATTAGCTTAATTAGCGTTAGCTTAATTGGGAAGATGCAACAGATAGTCTGAAGTGAGAGTCGCTATTTGCGGGGTATCTGGGAAATTAGACTCAACATGCAACATGTGCACGATCCATGTTTGATTCAGAACAACCAGAAGCTTTTCCTGAAAAATTCCCCCCAAAATATCTGCTGCATCATTATTTTAGAAAGGCGGGAGCGCGGCGGACGATTCTGCCAGGTTTGGGTAGGTTTTAAACCGACAGCCCGGGGCGTGCAGGGCTCCAGAGATCAGTGCAGAGCACTTTCAGCTCAGCAGTCAGCGGCGGCGAGCCGTTCTGCAGCGCTCTGCCAATACCGGCATTTAAGAGAGAAGAAGAAAGTGCTGGGAGTCGGGCTTCGGCGAGACGCTGAGGGGACGACGGCGTCTTTAATGGTCGGGGAGAAAAGGCGGAGGCTTAATGAAAGGGATTTCTCGACCTGCTGGTTCAACGAGGTCCTCCGACGGGCGGGTAATAAGGACGGCGGCAATAACGGCGGCAGTCGGCCAACGGGAGAGACGGGGAAGTCCAAACGCTGTCACACAGGTCACGTCTGTCGGGGTTCACGGCTTCTTTTTAATTTAGTGAACATTTGCACGTGAGGTGTGGAGATCGAATGAAACAAACAAAATTGAAGTAGGATGATAAGTTTTTCAACTAAAAGCATTGAAAGGATTACGTAACATCCCAACATAAAATGAATCCATTTGATCTGGTCGACAAGTTTCTCTTGGTAAAAGGGGAAAAGAGTCATTTTGAGGAATCCAAAAATTTAGTCACAAATGAGAAACTGCAAAGGCAGGAAATGAAAGAAACTTAAGAGAAAGGTCAAACATATTTATTGTCACTGTGGGTTCCTTCATTTCCTCGTTCAAAAGGAAGATTTTGTTGCTGATATAAAAAAAAAAAAATTGTTTGGAAGAAAATTGTGACATTTTTTCCTTGATCAAATAAAGCAAAGTGGACAAAAGTTGTTTCAAGGCCAAGATGTTGAAAACCACAAAGTAAAATTGCACCAAATCTTTTTTATGAGCATTCAGCACACATTTTGTCCTTACATCCAACTTTTAGCTTCTGATATTGTTAAAAAACAAAGAGCCTGAACACGGGGAGGGTCTTAATTCGGCATTTCTCTCACTGGTTATGCAAATAGCTGTCCAACGTCCAACACTTTAAAATCTGAAGAAAGTTTTCACAAGCCTGACTGGGGAAAAAAAACATTTTCTTTCCTCATATCAGGTGACCTTTTCGTCAACGTAGCCCTCATGAAGGATGAGAAAGTGATCAAATTGATGTTCCGACGCATCGAAAGCGCCCGAGAATGCCGCGAGCGCCGTTAAATCAAAAGGTTTGTGTACCCGGCCCGACGTGCGGAGAGGTGTGGCGGCGTTTTATTGGCTCCGGCGCCGAGAGGCTCGGCCTGCTTCCTCTGCTGCCGAGGATCGTCACGCCCCGCGTGACGCGGGAAGCTCGGCCGGCGGCGGCGTCCCGGCGAGGTGACCGCCGGCGGGACGCCTGACAGATTTATCTGTCCGGCTCCATTACTGTACTGCAGAGGGTGTGTGTGTGTGTGTGTGCGCGCGTGTGTGTGTGTGACGGACGCCGATTAGCGAGCGGATCTCACACCTCGCGCCGCTTCACGCCCCGAAGGCCGCGTCTGCGTTGAGTCACGCTCGCCACTTTCACATCTGTGTCCCGCCTTGTCAGTCAGCCCTCCTTCCTCACCTTCATCCCACACACACACACACACACACACACACACACACACACACACACACACACACACACACACACACTGTTACTGTCACGGCGCAAAGCATGGTGGGACGGATCCGCCGATAACCAGATTACGGTCTGATCACGTGTGGATGGAGTAACCTGGTCTCTGTGTCTCGCCTCGTCAGTCTACCCAGCATGCACCTCATGGGTGTCGCTTCCAGTTTATGAGTTCAGGAAGCTTCAGGTCTGACCCCGTGACCTTTCTGACCTCCGGCCTCCGTTTGGGAAACCGAAGCGCGACAGAGAAGGTAAGCAGAAGAAAGTGGGCCGAGTTTCTTCTTCTTTCTTTCTTTCTTTTTTTTTTTTTTTAAGAGCCGGCCAGCCTTTTGACGCAGACGGGGAGTGGAAAACCGTTGCCATGGAAACCCCACCCTGCCTCTCCAATGAGTCAATGAGTAAGTGAGGGAGAGGGAACAGAGAAAAGAGGGCGAGCTGGGTGAATCGGAAGGATAAGACGAAGCGACTGAGGGCGTTTGTCCGATCGGCTTAACCTTCGTGAAAAGCAGGAGGAAGGCGAACGATCCAGAGAGAGGCAGACGCTCCCGTTTACCCAGAAGCAGCTCGTCCTGTGGGGGTCACCTCAAGTCTGACTGCTTCTGAAAAAGCGCCGGCCTGATTCTCATTCACACTCACGCCGAGCTCCTTTTTTTTTTTTTTTATGTCCGGGTTTCCGCCATTTATCGGGTCTCTCGCCGAGACGCTAAATAATGAATGGCGGGACGCGGGGGAGCCGTTAGTCTTTTTATTATCCTGATTATTGCTGTCATCCATCACACATCAGGCCATTAAACAGAAACACAGACATGTGACGAACTGAGGGAGGCCAGGAGGGGGGGGGGATCAGAGATACCTGGGAGATAAAGCAGTCTGAGGCCAGGTCAGTTCACTTCCGAGGCGCCGAAAGAAAGAGCCGAATATGTTAAAATACAGCAAATAAGACAGGCATGAAAAGGTTAAACAGCTTCATAAGGTCACATGTTAAGAAGCTGTTGAAGACTGTGAACCAAGTCTGTGATTTTCAAAGCCCCAAACGCTGATTTGTGCAAAAACTCACCCGTTTTCAGATCAATTTTCTATTTTTGGACTCGTCGAATGACAGTTAAAATCTTTATTTAGACAAGAGAGAAATTAGCCACCGCAAACATTTGTAATACAAATGAATGATAAAAAAGAAGCCGCAGCAAAACCTCTGAGGTTGCATAAACTCCCGAAATACAAACGTAATTCAGAATTCAGGGTTCTTTTAATGCTAATTCGTCACAGCTTCTGTGGACACAGGCTAACGAACAGAGAGGGATAGAAACTGGAAAAGCGATGAAAGCTGAAGGCCCTCTGGAGAAAGTATTAAAGACAAGCAGCAGCAGCAGGACTGAAGAGAAAGACCAGCAGATGTTCGTACTTCCTGCGATGCTGTCACACTTCGGTACGATCGCGACTGATGACCGTGGCTCGGCAGATGGACGTGGAGCGTCTTCCTCCCACATCAGCAAACGCCGTCGGCAGTTCTGCGCAAACTCGGCGCCAAAACTCCCATTACCCGGCAGCCTCTCAGCGGACGCTGGACACAAACGCGTGCAGACATGCTCTCGCAAACTTTAAAGACGGACGTGGGAAGATCCAATCACACCCTTCATAAACTTTACGTCTCCATTAGCGGATGTTCACCTGCGCGGCGGGTTTTAGGAGGCCCCACCTCCGCAATCAAATCACTCCCTGCAGAAGTATGGCGGTGCGAGGTTAATGGCGGACGCCGGGGCCGGCCGGATCGACCGGAGGGAAGTTCAGCTGAGACTTTGTGTTTGGGCTGCGTCGGAGAGAGGTGGACTGGTCCAGCCGGGCCGATCCAACTGAGCTCTCTTTGGGAATAATTCAAGTCTTTCTGGTCCAGATTTGGCATCTTATTTCTCCCCGTTAGCGCCGGTCAGGAGTCGACGGCCCGGTGTTGCTCCGGGTCGCTCCACTCACACGTTCGGTTAGAAATCAAGAAAGCGAGGAGCTTTTCCTTTACCTGCGGCCGACCTCCGGGTCACGAGCTCCATTATTTACAGACTGTCAGAAACGCCGCGCTCGCTTGTCACTAAGTGCTTTACTGTGTCCGCTGAGCTAAAACCAGAGGAGGAAGGCTTCGGGACGAAGTGAACAAAAAGAAGGGAGGAGGAGGAGGAGGGGAAGAGAACCAAGACAGCGAACAAACAACAGGACTGACTGACTTTTGAAGGAGATGACGCATATCATTTCATAAATAAATGGAATTTCCCAGCACATATTCATAATTGATTCAGCATTTTCAGAGAAAACATGAGAGGGACTTGTAATTTTAATCTTTCAGTTGACCTTCAAGTTATTTACTTGGAATGTTGTAAACACTTAAAAATGACTTGAAATATTTAGGAGCTTCCAGGTCTTCCTCCCGCCCCGCTCCGGAGTTTTCACATTAAAACACAGTCGGGGGGCCAGATCGCAAAAATCTGTTGAACTGCTGAGCTTCACCCCAAAGATCCAGAGTTCTGAGCCGCTCCGGCGCTTTAACTAGTCTGCTCACACGTTTTGCACCGGGCCGTTTCTGCTCCCATCAAATCTGTGTGGATTACCCGGCGATAGGCTTGATTTCACCGGGGCTCAGGCTATTAACGCCCTGACCTTGGATTTCAACCAGGCAATTTGTCTGAGAGCCGGCGCGGCCTCAGCCGCCCTCGCCGACTCGGCCCGAGCGGCGGCGGCGGCGGCGCTCGCCGTCCGCCCGCCGGCCTCCGCCCGCCCCGCAGAGACGGCCTTTCTTTACCACTCAAGGGTTGTGTTTAAATTGCTGTGATGAACTACTCCACATCCATCACTTGTAATTCTCGTTTCTCTCTCGGCCCTTTAGTCTTCATTAGGTTCACCGCTCGCCGCAGACCTCAGCCGGGCCCGGAGCGGCTCGTTCTGTAGCGGTTCGAGACGTGTTTCGGCACTTCGCCCCTCATGCGGCGAAAAGTCTTTCATCTTTCAACCGCATGTGGCCCGTTTTAAAGAAAACAGCCTCAGTATCAACATGCTTCGTTCATATTTGGGATGATAATCACTTCTTTGCCTCAACCGGGTTCCTTCTCTTACTGGGATAAATAACTCAACAGCAAACTTTTTCACAGCTCAAGTTCCTTTATTTTGTGTTTCGGCCATTAAAACCCAAAACAACCACGCGGTTTCCCTAAACGGGGCCTTAATGTCCACTAATGTCTAACATCTGCACTCAACCCACCGGCGGACGCATAAGGGAGCAAATTATCATCTAAAACTGCAAACGCCACATATTTTATGCAGCAGCGTGGAAGCCTGTTGGCCCAGAGTCGGAGTGGAGCTGCTCTGATCTCCGGTCAGACACACTGCTGAAGCCTGAAGCATCGTCTCTCTTCCTCGACACAATCGTCCATCTGCAGCCCGCTGAAGCGTGTTATTTACATCCCTATAATCAAGTCTCTGCCCTCCCACCTGCTTTACGTTCCTCAGCCTTTCTGCGTCGGTCCATTTCTTCCCCTCATGCTCTGAGTGGTTATCAGAGAACATTATGCTGGTGTTGCAAATACATAAAAGTATTTATTTGGCTTTCTCGTGCTGTTTTCTGTACCGAGAGGGGGACAGGAGAGCGTTCTCAGGGCAGTGCACCTCCATTAGGGATTCAGAGGGGGAGCTCGCCACCAGACAGCTGGGCCTAATGGCACGGCGAAGGCTAACACACACTCTCCACACAGATAAGAGCCTGTACACACACACACACACACAGACACACACAGACACCTCTTAATATCACCGGCCGATGCCAACGAGCGCGCCGTCAGCAAACAAAAGCCAAACAGGCATCAGAAGAATATAGATGAAACATCAGAGTCTAAGCCTGCGTGAGCATTGCTGGTTTAATAAGATTGAGAAACGTGCGCACGCTCACACAGGCCTCAGCTCGATAAGCTTCGAGTTCGCAACGCAATCCTGAAGTAAAAACAGCGAGTATCAATAGCTGAAAGCCCTCCAAGTCTTATCTCCGGTTGTCGACAGCACTCGCTCACCACTGTGCGCTCTTGCGAGGCGGTTAATGCGGCTAATTAGAGACGGAGAGTTGCAGTCAACACTTGATTTTTAAAGGGTGGAAACTTCCAAGCGGAACTGACTCCGCTCCAGACGAACACTCCAGCAGCTAATCGATCGGCGCGCCGACGGGCGTCCAGGAGATCCGGGACCTGCAAACCAGCGATACACGGGGAGAAAATGTCACGGCAAAGCTGCTCATCTCAACAGGAAGATGAAGAAAAAGAGGAAGAAGAGGAGAAAACAGCTCAGAGAAGCAACGAGCATGACTGAATCGACGGTCTCCAGAGGCTGCACCAGGCCTGGACGGACGTTTTGTTCTACAAGTTCCACCAAGGTTTCCACCAACCATGTGCTTTCAGTTCCTAAAATACGACTATTTCAGTGATTTTAGACGTAAAGCACCCTGCTTGTGACTGAAAATGACTTAAGAGAGGAACAAGCTGAATCCTATCAAATGATTTCCAAATTCAGGATGACCAAACATGTTGATAAGCCTGTCCCTCATCCCAGCAGAGCATCTTGCCTAGATTTCAAAGTTTTATAGGTGAATCAAACAGGCTTCCAGCTCCCAGTTTTTAACAGAGTCCTTTCAGGATCAGACTTTAAACCCTTCTATCTAACCAGTGATAGTCTGGGTTGGATAAGGACCATTTTCTCGGTTCTGCTGCTGTCGGTTTGAACTGACCTCCTCACTCCTGCTGTACTAACATCACACCGTCTGGTGGTCTGTGGCCTCTGCACCGACTCATCCCTGCAACACGTCTCTATTTGATTTCAAGAGGCTAACACAGATCATCTTCCTAAACTAAATTTAAAAATGAAATCTGGTGGAGCTAATTGTTTGAGCAGACACCATTTCAAAGTTCTGCTGCTGCAGGTTTAGGCTGGGAGACTTCATAGAATTGAAACTTTGCTTGTTTTCACTCACAGTCCAAACCTGTCTCACTGCATGGCCTTAACTTTGCGTCTCTTCTTCGCTCTTTTCAGCCTTTTCTCCACCTGTCAGGAGGTACCTCTCTCTCTCTCTTTCTCCCTCTCTGCGGAGCTCAAACCTGTAATCAGTGCTTCCTGTCCTCCTGAGTCTGAGCTCTGTTCATTATTTTGTTGTTCTCTGTTCTCTTCTCTCCTCGACATCCCCTAATCCTAATCCCACCTCTGTCTGCTGCTGTTGGAGCTTTCTTCCTGCAGGAAAAGGATTTCTCTATCCTCTCGCGAAGTTCTGAGGAGTTTCTCATCTATAAATCCATCCTGAATGACGCCATCGGCGGCAGGCTTCTCGCAGGACTCACAATATGTGAAAAAGCCGCGTTGCAAACTCTAAGAGGTTCAACAAAAGCATGCATGTGAGGCGAGCTCGCCCAACACGTTCATTTCAGTCGAGCTTCCCTGCTCCTTTTGTCGCCGCACCGCACAGCCGCCTCGACTGATAATCCAGCCTTGGCGAAAAGCAGAAAAAGAAACGTGTCTGGAAACCGGAGGTGAGCCGAGGTAACGGAGACGGGGAGGAGGGAGGGCGGCCGAGGACGGAGCCACTCACAGGGAACGGTGCGGAGGTAGAGGTTGTCCCGGATGATCTGCTGCAGCTCGTGGTCCACCGAGCCTTTCTGGAAGCGCAGGTTGAGGTAGTGGCGCAGGTCCTTGTCTATCACGCCCCCTGGAGGAGCACAAAGGGCGGGAATCAGCAATCAGGGCTGGAACCAGCAACTTCAAATCAGGCTTTCGGAGTGAGGACAGAACCAGTCCAATCAGGCCTCCGTCTGAAACAAGGACAACCGGCTGTGCTTGTGAACTAAAAAAAAGGGAACATTCAAACACTGCAGTGACAAATGACCCAGAAAACACTCCAGTAAACAATCTGAATTTGCTAAAATCCTACAAACAAGCAGGCGACGCTGACGAACGCCCGAGTCTGAGCGCAGCCTCCGATTGGTGGAGGTTCTGGCTGAACGTGTGGAGAATCGTCCACCCAGTGTCCTCCCCCAGGGGCCGAGGTTCCTCCCTCCTCCTCCCTCACCTGAACCCCCCCCCCACACACACACGCACACTGCTCCAGCAGCCCCAGTTCTCTGAAAGGACTTCCACTTAAACCAGTAAATCTCGCTGGCTCAGCAGGACGGAGGGACGGCGGGGGAAGGGAAGGGGGGGGGGGCTAACACAGGACTCCACACGCTCTGGAGATGGAGGCAGGAGGAGCAGAGTTCCTCCGCCGGCGTGACCGGAGGGATTCCTCCCGACTCGCCGCTCCCGGTCGCTCCTCTGCATGCGAGCGAAGCGGCGGACGGACCGGAGAGGCGTTCGTCTAACCTTCAGCATCCAACTTGGCACGGTGCCGTGCAGCGTTTACCCCCCCTACACCCCCCCCCCCTCCGATCCTGAAGCAATGACATCCAGGCATGACACGACGGCGAGCGCGCACGCCAGCCTCCCAGACAGCCCAGGCGACGCGCACACGCGCATCCCAACATGCGACGGTCTCAGACAGGAGGCGGGCGCACGAACACAACGAGCGGCCCATTAATTCACAAATAACCCAGTTTGGAAGTTTTCTGTCATTCCGGAGGCGGGGGAGATCAATTATTGAGCGCGTTCTGGCTCACGCGCTCGTCTGTTTTGGCGTGCGTGCGCGCGTGCGTGCGTGCACACGCGCCCAGGCATGCATTAATCCTGAACTAATTCACGGAGCGCTGCGCTGCGCTGCGCTGCGATCGTGCACAAAGCCCCTGAATCGGAGGCTGGTCGCACCGGACGGACGTGGAGCGGCGGGAGCCGCCGACCTCCACATCTGCATGAGAAAAGAACGCAAGCCACCGAGCCTGCATACTGAGAAGGTGAGCGCACTCCAAAAGAGAAAAAAAAAACCTCACGTGCACACACACACACACACACAAATGAAGACAGTGAATGGCACCTCTTGTGCGGCCAGCGGTGTCAGTCCTCTTTCCACAGGTTTCTTTTTTTTGTGATGCAAATACGTCTCCACTGAAGGGAAAAAAGATCTTTATACTCCTGCAGGAATCCCCCCCCCCCCCACCCCCCGACTCCAAAACCCCCGGCCTCTCCCGGACTGTCCCGGTCCCTCGGGTCCTCAACTCCGCCGCCGTTCGCCCGGAGAAGCCGGCGCCAGGCAGCAGGATCCCCTCTCCCGGCACTCCAGCGAGGAGAGACGAGGCGGCAGAGCGCGGCGCGATGAGTGGCTGAGGAGGAGACAGGGCAGAGTGTGTGTGTGTGTGTGAGAGTGTGTGTGTGAGAGAGAGAGAGAGAGAGAGAGAGAGAGAGAGAGAGCGAGGGAGACACAGCGGGGGAGAAAAGAGGAGGGAGAAGGGAAGAAGTGTGTGAGCGAACCGCTGAGGCTGGGCTCCGGCGCCGGGGACCGATCGCGCTCCGATCCCTGCAGGTTCTCAGGTCCTGCGACGCCCCCCGTCTGCAGCGCGCGGCACTGCACGTGTCCCGCTTTCAGACGCTCGCCTGCCCACCCGTCTTCCGCACGCCGACTCCAAACGCAGACGGCGTGCTGCTCTGCTCCCACGGAGAGCCTCCCGCCTCGCTCAGCCGCGGTTTGTTTACAGTCTCAGACGTTTCTGCCTCATTTTTATCTGCAAACTACATTTTTCATTCTGCATCTCTGCATTTTTATACAAATTCTATTCTTATTCTTAACTACAGATCGGTTGTTTGAGCCGTCGTTTCCCCAAGTTGAATGTTTCAGGTTCGATTCCCCATCTCTCTCTGTCTGTCAAGGTGTCCTTGAGCAAGACACTGAACCCAAAGCTCGTTGCATGGCAGTGTGTGAGTGTGTGTGTGTGTGTGAGAGAGAGAGAGAGATTAGCAGCTTTGCTCTGCTCAAACGGTGGAATCCATTCACCATTAAACACACACTCACACTCACACACCTGCGAGCAGACAGCAGTGTTCTATAAACATCCGCTTTGTCAGAGCCGGACATTCGTGTGGACGGACCAACAAGTTGGATTCCGATTCGGTGACTGTCGATTCTAAAACTATACCAAGTCCAGGAGGATCTGGACTGACGGGCACGGTGCTCTCGACTGTCCTTCTACTTGCACATCTGCAGAAGTATTTCAGTATTCAGAAGTATTCAGTGGGTCCTAGCATCGTTGTTGTGTAAACAGACTTCCAAAATTCTTTGAAGGTTTGGTGTTTTCCCTTGATAACGTTGAGCTAACAGAGCCTGAAACGCTGACAAAACCTCACAGTGCAGCTCGCAAATTGTCCGCAAATCCAAAGATAAATCCGTTAGCACATCAATCAGTGCGTCAGCCTCCAAGTTTCATCCATCAGTTGGTCCCGGTTCTGCCCGAGACGTGACGCTTCAGGTGGAGAAGCGCGGACGGCAGAGGAAGAAGAGGCACCAGAAGATGGAAATTGGAGCAGGAGTTAATTCCACCTGAACCCAGAGGGGCCGTGACGGATGGCAGCTTGTGTACACCACACTGAAAATCATCTTAGCATGATGGAAAATAAAAAGGGAGCGTTTCTGGCGCGTTTGGAGCCGAGAGCAGCCATCAAAACCGTTCCCGAAACAGATGGGCGCATGAAAACTGTTGTTGCTCTCCTGAAGAAGAGAATCACCCCCATTTAAACTCAGCAGGTGTCACGCAAATCCCCCGGAGAGGCAAGGGGGCGAGAAAACAGCCTGTTGAGAGTCAGAAAAACAAGGCGGCAGCTGGTTCCTCGGGGGGATTGAGGTGCGATCGACGCTAACTGCCTGCAAACGGGGAGCGCCAGGCGAGGCTTCACGCACAGGACATAAAGTCAATTCATCAATGGGAAGGGAACCAGCAACTCCTAAAATTTCTCTATGCCTTTCTATGTGTGTGTGTGTGTGTGTCTATGTCTGTGTGTGTGTGTGTTGCAATCTCCAGCAGACAGCTGTGCGGATAATCAGACTCATTAAAAGATCAGGCGGGATTCGAGCGCTGCCAGCTCGGCCAGACACGCCCCGCTCTCCTCTGATTGGTCTCAGTCGACACGAAGACAGCTCAGAATGAGCAACACAAAAGGAAACGACGCGTCGCTTTCTTCCCGCCAAACAAAGCGGTTCTAAAAAAAAAAAAAAAAAAAAAAAAGAAAGAAAGAAAGAAAAAAAAAATCCATGGACAAAAATATTTCATTTCAGGTTTTGCTGTTTGTCTTCCCGTGTCGGCCGGTTCCTCAAGCGGCAAACGGTTTAGTCGTCTCTGGGTTTAGGAGCCTTGAGGCTGATACACACCTATATAATCAGCATAGCTGAGCTGCTATCAATGCAAACTCCATATTTCAAAGACAATCTTTGAACTGAGGCTCAAACTAACAACAAAATCTACAGAACTGTTCCTTTATTTATTTTTACACTTTTCATACGTTAAGATTTCCTCAGATATTTATATTACCTTTTTGTGCAATATTATATTTAGGTTCTTAAAAAGATCTTCTCACAGGTGTATCTTTCAAGAGTTCTTACATAAAAGTCTGGATTTTCAAACCTATTTGGTTATTTTAACCAACCAGCAGCCCCCACTAGTGGCCTGGCATGATAACGACATAGTTTTCAGTGTTTTTCATTTCAGGGTAAACGGACGCCCTTTTCAAAACATGTCACGCCTTTTCGCTCGTTTCCTGGCATGACAGGAAGCAGCCTGGGCTGTACTCACGCTGAAAGGTCTCAGTGGTTGAACAGTTCACCTCCTCGCCATGGAAAATCCTCTCAGCTGCCTTCCTGGACCTCTCTGGAGAATCTCCATCGCGTCACGAATTGAGGAAGTCAGTGAAAAAGCTCACATTCTAAAATACATTTGACTCCATTTACGTCCGCTGAACTGGGATTTCTGCAGGTGCGACAATGGAGAACGAGCAAGTTGGCTGAACTCGACTTGAACCTGATTTTGCATAAAGGCATGTGATTACACCAGGGGCTCCACCTCAACTGAGCAAATTATTTGCATGCACGAACGCTGTTGGGTGAGAAACCGGCAGCGATTTGCATACAGGCAGGGAAGCGAGTGCAACGCCGATGATCAACCCGCGCAGCATTAATGAGGAACGCCGCCGCCGCCGCTGGAATCCACACGGCGCGGGAAGGACTCTGTTTGCGGATTCTGTTTACGGCTCCGGCCGTTAACGGTGTTTGGATGTCGATCAGGTACAGCGCCGGGGTCTCGGATCCACGTGGATTTATGATTGAGATGGGCTTTTACACGCAGAGCACACATTTCTGTTTGTGAAATTGCTCAGAGCAGCACACACGGCTTCCCCTCGCAGTTTTACCCTTCAGGCCGTTCAGCGGTGAAAATGAGCGACTATTTCCGTTTCCACTGGTACAGATCAGGCAACGGGTGGAAATAATGATGCATATATGCTGAATCAAGTCAAGACAAACTGATAAATTCCCAAAAAACTAAGAGTAATTTGTGACTAATGGTGGTGGAGCTTTAAACGATGGAACAGTCAATGGGCTCCACATCCACCGACACCATGAAGATAGAGTCTCATGAATACTTGGCTTAGATTTACTTCAAAGTTCAGCCTAAAGCTTTCAAAAAGCTTTGCGTCATCTCTCCAGAGCAGAGGTGTCCAAACTCTCCCCATTAAGGAACACTCACCACGACTGAAGCAAATAACTGCAACCCTGACATTTCCTGGACTCATTTGTTGCCTTGTTGTTTCTGCCAGCGACAACATTTTCTGATTTTTATCTGATTGGTCTGGCTTCTGCATTCCAGTCCCTGAAGTGATGATTAGTGCGCCAGCGACGGCGCCCTCCACAGACCGGATATTCACTTTATACACAGCAATGCAGGTGAACACAGCTGAGCGGACTTCACTTACATGGTGTGATTTACAGCTCGTATGATCACACTGGTACATTTACAGCCGGCAGGATCTCTTTGGATCATCTTTCCATTGTACCTGAAAAGGCTTTCATGACTAGCCACATTTTTCATTTCCAGAAGCGACCTAATCACATTTCAGTAATCGAAGGTCTGAGTGATGCTCGAGCGTCTGATGCACTTCCATCTCCAGGTCACCAAATGGTCGGTCCAACTCAATAATGACTAAACGATGAGGTTACTGCAGCCGAATGTCAAGCGCCGCGGCTGATGAACTACTTCTCCCGACCCCGTCGCTCGTTAGAGGAGGACGGTCCGTCCACAGGAGGGATCTGGAGCCGGTCTGACCCAGTTTGATGCCGGTTCTGATTCTTTCCAGTCCCTCATTCCCATTTCGCCATTTCCGTTGGGGTTTGGTGTCTTTCCAGGATCGTTCATGGTTCTTAGATTCCCTGTTCCAACTGTTCTGGTGCTCTTGAGCAGAGGCAGAGGTATCGATGAAGAATTCATGACAATGATGCTTAGAACCACTGAAAACGCAGATTTGTGGCAACTCATGCAAGTAAATGGACAATAATGGCGGTGATGACTCCCAGTCCTGATTCTCCTGGGACGACACCTGCAATGTTCTTTTTTATTTAATAAATCCTCATGAAATATGTGCCTGGTTAATTACATCACTTGTAAATTGGATGGCTGGCGGTCACATAAAGCCGCAGGGCAGCGATTCCAGCTTTAATAACATCCGCCGACTGTATAACCTGAGAGACTGGAAGACACGGCAGCGGCTGATTGAAAGCTGCTCTGTGACCTGCCAGACCTCACAACCCTCCCGACTGAACCAATGAGCTGCCTCTGGAAATGAAGAGGATGAAGAGCAGGCAGAACCTGTTTTTTTGTTTCTGTTTTTTTTTTTTTTTTTAATCCCCATGTCTGCTCCTTATCAGTCAGCGCTGCATCAGGCCACTCTCCTAAGCTCCTGACTGCCCGAACGCCTCCCGCCGTGTCGGAACCGCCGCTGTGCAGCCAGCCAATAACGCATTAGACAGAATTAAAGTTCACAACCGGCCGCCGCTTGACGCCGGCTGTGTATGACTTTCACTCGTCTTTCGGCTCTCTGCATTCATGACTTTCCCTTCTCCTTTCCCCCCCCCCCCCCGGTTTCTACATTTGAAGAAGAAAGATAATTATCCTCCAACGTTGTTACTTATTCATGCGGCGTGTCGGCGGTTTGGAGACGACACGTGAAGAAGGTCTGATTAAGACGGCGAACATTTGCAGGAAACTAACGACGAGGTGGAGACGCACAGAAGTCTGACGCCAAAGAGGCAAAGTGAAGGAGGAAGGTGTGGGTGGGCAGGGGACGAAAGCATTCTTCTAAACATAATTACATACATTGAAACCGTCTAATAATATGCAATGAAAGGCAATTACAGATGCAAACAAGTGAAACCACAGCAGATAAAGCTTTTGCTCCATCCACTGTTTTTAAGTGGCGACTCCCGCTGCCACCGAGCAGCGAGGAAACCAGCAGCAGGAAGACTAAAGCTCCCGAGCAGCGTCCAGGAGAGTGTGAAATAACCTCGCTGGGCCGGTGGAGGAGCCATGTGAATGTCAGCGTGGCGCCGCATGAGGCTCGCTCGGGGGGAAAATCTCAACCCCGCTTCGGGGTGACAGGAATCTCTCTCTCACCATCTCCTGTCAAACTCCTTCCTTCTATTTACCTGCAGCACGGCGGAGGCTTGTGCGACACCAGAGGAGACGGTAAACACGGCAGCAGCAGACCCGTGAAGCGCTCTCGCAGGGTTTTAATTAATTTAACGCGCCCCTGTTGAGCGAGTCAGGGTGAGAACAACCAGGACGGGGACATTGTTTCAAACCAAAAAGAAAAAAAAAAAAAAAAAAGCAGTTTACACAGCTTCCAGAGTAATTACTGTAACCATAATAAAAAGACGGCGCTCCGTCTCTGAACTCCTTGACAGACGATGATTAGAGACAACCAGACGGGAAGACAGGATAAAACAGAGATGTTAAAATAAACCTGACAGAACAGAGGAAATAACACAGCTGAGTGGAATTTCTCCCAAACTGAAGGAAAAGGGACAATCGAACATCAATATTTACTTTCTAATTTGGACTTTTATTTCGAGATCGAACCCTGGATCCAGTGATCTCCTACGATAGAGTCGTCAGAGAGCGATTGAACAAGGCAGGATTTAAAACTAAACAAGCTTAACCGTAGAAATAAGAGGGTTGAATGTTTCAGTTCATGCTAGCCTCACACTCTGAAGGTTCCTGTTTTGACTGCAGGCCTGAGGGCTTTTCTATTTTCTTGTTCATCATGTCTGAGCTTCCTCACAAAGCTTTTTTTTGAAAAAAAAAGAAAAAAAAAATCTAATTAACTGCCGTTTGTAATTCATCGAGGACGTAACACGGCATCGAGACCCGAGGTGATACTTCAGCGTTGCTGCATATTGATGAAATCACTCTCTGAGGAACGGTTTCTACGGGATTCCAAATGGAAATGCTTCAATTTTGAGTTTTTCTTTGAGAGAAGCTCCACATTCACACAGCAACGTTTTGAAAACGATGTAGTTTTGACACGGGGCCACTAGAGGGTGCTGCTGGCCGTTCTTAATGAAGAATTCAAATACACACCCAGTGTGCAGGGAACAATAAACATCAACAATAGCGAGTATTTATTCACATTGTCCAGCGTTTAGAAAGAGTTGTGGCTCCCTCTGTTGACACGAGGTCGGATTCAGAGCGTTTATCTCCCGTTTCCATGGAGATGGACCATCTTTATGAAGCTTTACATTGAAGCTTTTTTCAAAAAGTTGCATTTTTGAGCGCCGTTGCGTAAACAGACACGCTAAACCCAACAGAAGTTTTCACCTGGAAGCATCGTGTAAACAGCACTCAACAGTAAATTTAGAAATATAATCACGATGAAGCTATTTCGCTTCGGAACGTGTTGTTAAAAAAGGCATGATGTTGAAATTAACGCATCAAATCTCACCATTTTCTTAGAGTATCTGTATTTCTTTGCACATTAACTGAAGAAAACAGCCGGAATCATTGAAAAGCGTAATTCTCACAGCTGACCCGGTCTACTCGAGGTCGCCTCTGGACAGCTCTAAACGTTTTCAGACATTTATAGCTCCGCACCGACAGATTCCCTGGAGGCGTCGGTTCACGGTTTGTCTATTATCCTCTCACTGAAGCGCCGGCGCGAGCTGCTGAGTCACTGCTTATTGATATTAACGACTCGCTGGCAGGAGCAGCGGCCACCAGGTTCCCTCCGACGCCGCGTCACTGATGAAGCTCGATTCCCATCGCGCCGCGCTCGGGCCAGTTTAATTGAGGTAACCCAATCAGAGCTTCGGCCCGCTGAGCTCGGCGGCGCTGCTGATAGGAGCTGATGGCGGAGAGATTAAAAGCGTTGCGGCCGAATCACGCTCCGCATATCCCCACATTCCCCCCACATGCTTATTTGCACATGGCGGCCGTGGCGAGCAGAGCGGCGAGGAGCAAACAGAGGCGGGATTATATTCTATGGAAATGTTTCTGCAGCGTGTGAGAGAGGGTAAGCTGGTGTGTCTGCTGGAGATTCCCTGCAATTATGTTTTAATGAGCTGCGACAACGCCGGGCTCAGAGGGGAAGTGCTGGAGATTTAATTTTAAAGACCGGGCACAAACACTGGGAGTGATCCATCAAACACACACACACACACACACACACGTTTACAGTTGAGATTTGTGGAAAGCTGCATGCGTCTGACCGGTACAGTTGCTTCATCGTCACAACCTGCGCTGTCAAAACAGCCGCCGCACACGACCAATCACAGCACACTTCACAGGCCTTTCGGCCCGACCGCATCTGGCAGCCCGGTCCTCAGACCACAGCGGAGCGGCGGGCCGCTCCACGTCCCCCGGCGCTACGCCTTTTATGGATAAACCAGAGCATCTCCAGCAGGGAGGAGGGGGGGAAATGCATCCGAAAGTTTACTGAAAAACATACAAATACACGCAGCACGCGCTCAATGTACGCAGGCCGGCCGCGTCCGGGCGAGAAGGAGAAGCTGCAGCCAGCGAGGATCATCCGAGGCGATCCGACGCCGGCTGGGACCCGAGCCAGGTCGGATCTCTGGAGGGACGTCACGCCTCCACGTGCAGCTCTCTCAGCGAGCAGAGCAGGTTTCAGGAGCGAGACGCTCTGAAAACCTGAACGCAGCCGCGCACGTCAACGCGCTGCTAATTCACACAGATAGGGGGCGCTGTGGAAGGCTGTACGGAACTCAGCTCAGGATTCAGAATTAAAAGCTGCGCTGCATGTTGTTTATGATAAATAGTCACAGTGCCAAACTGACGGACGTGAAACAGCCAATGAGTGTAATTTGACACCAGCCTCGGAGTCTTGCACTATAATGCACCGATGCTGGCTTGTATGACCTGAGAGCTGATGTACCGTGATGTTATTTCCTTTAAATATTTCTTCTGTTTTGTTTTGTTGTTGGGTTTTTCTTTATTTGCAAACATTCTAGACTTTTTCATAAAAAATAATAATTAAGATCAGTATAAAAAAATTAATAAGTTGCCAATTAACATCCTTAAACATGTAACTGTTAATTGACATTTTGATTAATTCTGGTATTCATATTGTTGCAAGATGGATTTGACAGAGAAACCAATATAAAACCACTTTGATCAAACTCCAGCATTAAACTCCCCCCTCAGCCACTGGCACTACAATCAATACAAAATGGATTATCAAACTGATCGTTTGTTAATTCTGTTTTAAACTCTTTTTTCCACAGCTTGGATTCCAACCCGGAGCCACAGGAAGTTCCCCGACTCATCCAGGTCGCTCCCTCTTCAGCGCAAACGCCACGGCGGAGAGAGCAGCCAGCCAACCATTTCAAATTCCTCCATGTCACCCATGTCCCCGGAACACACACACACACACACACACACACACACACTGCCCGGGGCGGTCTGCACTGGATTCAAAGCGCTGGCTCTCGCTCACTCCAAACACTGCTAAAAAGCCTCAGACACGGTCCAGCTCCTCCGAGTCCGACGGAGACGCCACCAGAACAAAGTTCTCCTTCAAGTTTCCTCGTGACCACGACTCCACTCCTACGTCTTCTGCTGGAAATCCTCGCGGCCGTTGCTCTGTCTCCTGAACGTTGTGGCGCTCGAGCGCTCTCCCGGACCCTGGCTTTCGCTTTGCTGCCATCTGACCGTGTTTTCAGCCGCACTTTCCTGGTCGGGTAACATCTCGCTGCAGAACAGGGCAGCGCTGATGGATTTTCCAGCACGTGACGATGATTACCACCGAGTGTCAGCAGGTAAAAGACCCGTCTGTGTACTCGGGGAAGGCAAAGAGTCTGGGGAAAAAAAGAACTTCATCCTGTAAACTTGAGGCCAATTTGAGATCCAGCGTGAAGGGCTGCCACAGGAAATTGACCTCGGCTTCAAGGGCTGCGGAAGAGGAGCTGATGAAATGCCAAACGGTGTGTTTTCCCACCGCTGATCTATACCGCCCATTTACCGTCTCGGCCCGCCTTAAGTGCCTCATTTTGTTCTCGCCGGCGAGGGCGTTCTGGGGGAAAACAGCCCTCCACATCAAGGCCGTCGTGTCTTCGAGAGCGGGAGAGGAGAGGCCTTCTCTGTCAGCTCATCTGCAGTCGGCACATCCGCCGTTATCGATTCCACGGCGATTGGACGCGAAGCGGCGCGACACAGACCGGGGACGGCTGAATCCATCTGAGTGAATATGTAAATGGTTTGATATGAGGCGTATAAAGTACGGATGCTGACAGTAAGTGTTTAGCGTTTGATGCACCGGCGCCGTTTTTATGAAGCCGAAGTCGATCGAAGCAGATTTTTCAGATCGTTGCATTTTGACAGAACCATTTTTGCTCTTTGTCTGTAAGCGATATGTCCGGAGATATCTCATGAAAAGATCATTTTGCTGTCAAGAACTCTGGTTTTTTTCTCCCTGAAGCTTTCTGGTAAATGACTTGTTTATGAGTCATTTCAGAATAATCCTTATTTATCTAATCCTCGCCTTGTTCACAGCTCCTCAAGTGATTTATTGTCTCAAAAACGATGTTTTAACTTTCTCCGAATAGCGAGATGACAGCAGGCCTCTCTATCAGCTACGCTAATCCTGTCAATAAGCAGCCTTCTGTGTAATTTGACATCAGCCTCATGGCATTTCTGGCCATTCCAGCATCAACAGCACTCAAATTACAGGATATTCATTTGCAGACATGCTTCGATAGTTCGTAGTCGTCTTTATGAATGCCGTAGTAACTGAGCTGCAGCAAAACGGTGAGGCTGGTGTCAAATTACATGTATTGAAACTATGGATATGGTGCATCTAATATAATCATATCTAAAATCTAATATCACGCCAATTCGGAAACGAACAGGCCGATGAGGCTTGTGTCAAACTACAAGACATGAACTGCTGCATCACACTGTAATTTGACACCAGCCTCACGGCCATGCTGACCGGTGTTGTGTCTGAGATAATCTGAAACGCTGGTTGTATCAATTTAAACGTGAACTACTCATAATTTGGGAATCCAATTTTTGATGGCATGCATACGGTAGGCTACTTGTAATTTGACATCAGGCTCACAGCTGGTTCATCAAGTGGGAGCAATTAGTCAACAGCTTTTGTTACCAGTCTCACCAGCTTTTTAAGTCAGTTTTTGACTTCATCCTGGGAAATTTAGTCACATTCTACTTGAAACCTGAACGGTATATTTCAGATCTGATGTTTTCCTCCAGATTTATACTTCATTTTCAAAACTTTCCCTTTTCTCCTGACATTTAAGCTTCCCTCTTGACATTTTGACTTAATAAAAAATCTTTCCCCTCACCTTTCCCCTTAATTTAGGACCAAATATACTGTCATGATCAATGGTATCATCAGAAATACAGCTTTCTCAGCCGCATTTATCAACCGAGGATCAGATAATATTCACCCTGCTTTAGATATAGAACATGTTCCACCTGTCGTGCTCCATCACCGACGCTCTCTGGTTGACGAGAGTCAAGTAGCCGAAGGCTGCGGAGGATCTAGAAAGGAGAAAGGCCCTCCTCAAACCTGACGCCGTTCTCCCTGAATCTCATCACACCTCCTACCTGTCATATCGGGAGCGGCGTGGCGGCTGAAGCTCATCAGCAAATGGCTCCCAAAAAGCCGATCTCATTTAAATGCAGATGAAATAAATATCGACGTGCCGCCTCGCTCTCTCGCCGCGGCTCGCCTAATTGATGCCAGCCGGCTCGCGGCGGCGCGACTATTGGCAGGGAGGACTGAAGGGGAAGGTGGGGGTGAGGAGGACGTGGAGAACATCCTTCCAGACCTTCATCACATATGGAGGAAGCAGGTGCTCTAATAATAGCTCAGAACACGATGTTACAACACAATGCGACACACACACACCAGAGTGTGTAGCGCTGCACGTGCTCTTTGATGAAACTGAAGCGGGTTTATGAAAGCTACAACAATCCGAGTTGCCACCGTCTCACACACTCCCGTGTGTTTTTGCCGCTCTGCTTTGACGAAGTAGTGAATTAAAATATGGAAAAATGTTCAACGCCACGGCAAAGTGATTGACTGTGATGAAAATTCATGAGTGTAACACGTCGCCAGGTTTATTTTTAGGACAATAAACTGAGTCTTCTTGTTTTTTTTTTTTTTTTAAATAAGTGCACTTCTGATTTCCAACTGAAACTTACGTCTATAGACATCCATCGATAGATCTGCATGCACTGCAGATGTAAACATAAAGGACAGACAAAAAGACGAGGTTTGGAAGAAACCTGGAAAGTGATCAGATCGCCGCCAGGCTGCGGGCGGCCGCCGTTAACTCACAGACCTGCGGGAGCTCCGCCGAGCCAAACCGCCATCGAGACCGGGCGCTAATGAGGCGGAGTGTGTCGGGCTGGGGGGAGAATGGAGGTGAAGCGATTCAGGCGAGAGGAGGGGGGAGAATATTGACTCACATTAGGAGGTTTTACATTCGCTCCAGAGCCACAGAGGGGTGGGGGGGGGTGTTGGACTGGGATCAGTCGTTCGAGCTGTCACAATATTGTTGCATCAGTGCCACACACTCGGTTTTTTGTTGATTTTTTTTTTTCTCCCCCTCGAGCAGGAGCAGAAACGTCTGCTGACATGCAGAAATTCTGCGGCGCAGTTTCTCTGTGAGAGTCGCAGGTATATTAAGGATGAAAATGCCACTGGGATTCAATCATCTGCCTCAGTGCTGTTCCAGCGTGTGAGAGTGTGTGTGTGTGTGTGTGGTGATGTGAGTTGAAGTTGAATCTTATGTTTTTTATTTGAATATATAAAATGTACATATTTTCTCTCTTTCCTGCAAGTAAAGAGTGAATATGATGATGATGATGATGATGATGATGATGATGCAGATTCAAGCACCAGTGACCCGAGCAGGTAAACCAGTCGACTGATGGAATACATTTAAAAACAAACCAAAGCACTGCTCTTGCGGTTTGCATGTTCTCCCTGAGCGAGTGAAGATTTCCTTAAGGGACGTCAGTTTTTCGTCCTCGTCCAAAAATGAGATTGTTGACTTCTGAATTGCCTGTCGAAATGTCAACGTGTGTGTTTGTATCTGGATTTAATGGATGGATGGATGGATGGATGGATGGATGGAGAAGGGTCTTATCACGGAAAAAAATAAAAAACACGGAAAAAAATAAAAAACACTTTCTGATGGTGCACTTGTGAGTTACTGTACTGAGTGCCTTTCCTCCTCTGTGATGTTTCTATCAGTAGATGGGAGCATCTATAGGTGTGATGAGTGTGTGTGGATGTGGAGTGTGTGTTGATGCGGCGTGTGTGTGGAGTGTGTGTTGAGTGTGTGTTGACGCTGGGAGTCCGGAGCTGAGCCTCCAGCCTCAGTCCTATTTTCAGCTTCAGTGGGCAGGAGAGAGGAGAGAGGAGAGCCGGGCCAGCTCAGGGCCAGACGGGATCAAACCGAGGCCCGTTTAACCCCCCCTCCACCCCCACCCCACCGACACACACACACACACTCACATCCATACACACACAGTGTATTCATTGTTTGCAAACTTAAAGTGAAAACATTGTTTTTGCAACTTCATTTCAGTAAAGCTTCAGGTTTACGAGGAATTGAAAATACTATGTTTCCATGGAAACACGAAAGAAGATGTAGTTTTCCCATTGGGCCACCAGAGGGGGCTGTTGGTTGCTTTCGGTCATGAAATCACAAACGGAGAAGAAAACGCCATCAACATGAACGATGGTGAGAACACGGACATTTGTACGGAAAGATGATGAAGTGGGATTGTTACTCCGACTAACCTTCAGCTCTAAAACCACCGAGTCCCTGGAGAACGAGGACCGGGAACCACAACGCTACAAACACACAGACTGATGCAGACGATGTGAAAGTGTTAGTTCCTCTACCTAACAGTGCTCTTTCTCTGTTTTTGATCCACCCTAATCGAGATGAACTGCACTTTTCTTTCATACTTTAAATTGTTCTACTAGTTGATTCATTATTTTATTCAGTCGAAACTCAAATGTTTTAAATAATCGCACTGATCGAACGCTTTATTGTGTTTTAACAGATTGAAATATTTCAGTTCCTGTCAAACAGACCTGCAGTAATTCTGCTATTTGATCAGTATCAGTAGCAACTAACCCACGACAAATGAGACCAATAAGGAAAAAGCTCCCAGAACGATTTTCCAGACGTTGGAGAGAACTGAAAACCATAAATGACAAAACTCAAATCTTAATTTACTGAAGAATTCTGAAGTCTGAGCGTTTTTTGGGGGTTTAAACTGCACGGAACTGACCAATATAGTGTGATTTCCACATTCTGGAAGAACCAACTCATTTTTACTGAAATAAATCTGGAATTTAGTCCGAACAGAACCATCATCCAAGCTGCTTTTCACCACGGATCCACTGATTTTCAGGTCTTCCGAGGCGTCTCCAGCGGACTCTGCGTTCTGCTGCTCGTCTCTGGAAACGGCCACTTGGCTCATGATTGATTGTCAAGCGAAATGTCATCTAATTTAAACTCATTAGAAAGGAACCGATCAGGTTAAATTAGTGTGAATGTCACTGACACCATGCTTGTAAAGCCCGGCATCGGAAAGGCGGCGACACGTGAACACGGGGCCGCGAAATACACAAATAAATTAAAGAAGTTAACTACATTTTAAAAAACAGCATTAACTTCTTCATCTGAACTGAACAGACTAATCAGTCTGAAATGAGCAAACTGTTCTTCATCCCTGACCTTGGATCATTCGGCAATTTCTCAGTTGTAATTGTCTCACTTAAATTTTAATTAGAAAGATGTAGAGTTTAATATCTGGAGAAAGGGAACGAGGCTTGCGTGGAAGGAGTTTTCTTTTTCCTTTCTCCAAAACAAGAAATTAACTCGATCAAAATGCAAATATCTGAGTCAGACCTGTTGCATTAATATAAACACTCATGTTTCCGGAATGTCATTTCCAATAGATCTAATCAGATGAGGGTAAAGTCGTCCCAGAACCACTGAACACTTTTTCTTTTGGGCTGAAACCACCACCGTTTCTTCCCCCTTTGAATTCAGACGGATGAACTTTTCTTTTGAAAATCTTTTTCTTTGTTTCTAAACCCGCTGGATTCCACATTGATGTATTCAGTTTAATGTTTTAACTTTCATCCTGACCCCCGTTAGTGTGCACGGTGTCGGCCCGGAGCGCACGTGAAGAGTGGGCTCCCCTCTTATGAAGCCTTTTCTCGCCGTTAGAAGTGAATTACGGCGCCGCGTCGCGCCGCCCGGCTCAGGGAAGGTCAGAACATAACAGGCTTTTTTTTTTTCCTCTCTTTTCGGTAATTGTCCGTTTGAAATGTGCTGCTTCGCTGCACCGCCACACTCTCCACTTCACCTGATGGTCTTTTTTTTACTTCTGCTCTAACCTAATCTGGCCATTGTTTCAACACTAAAGCACTGTGGACTTTTGTTCCTGTAACTCATTATTGATCCCATGCAGAGGAGATTTGTCTTTTCGGGTTTTTTTTTTTTCCTGAGGTGCTTTAAGTTTATTCCCTTTCATAGGGACCAATCACGAGCTGTCGGCACGCAGGATTAAACATTCATGATCGGCCCAGACTGCACGGAGGTCTCAGGCCATTCCACCTCTCCTGGTTTGCACTCCGGTCACACAGGAAAAGCCAATTCTCCTCTCTCCGCCGCAGCTCCTTCCCTTTCTCATTGTTTTTTTAGGCGACTGCTATTTTTGCATTCAGGTGTGTAAAAAGAAAGCTGTGTAAGAATGGAGTATGAATGGAGTGTGTGTGTGTGTGTGTAGCTCGAGACTGCCATCTATGGAGGCTTCAGATGATCAAAACAAGCTGGACGGTTGTCAGAGCGTCATTTCACTTAGAAA
The DNA here is from genome assembly GCF_902148845.1 of Salarias fasciatus. NCBI lineage: Eukaryota > Metazoa > Chordata > Actinopteri > Blenniiformes > Blenniidae > Salarias > Salarias fasciatus. The sequence continues at coordinate 3,401,958 of NC_043761.1, read as the reverse complement.
ACGGATGGATGGATGGATGGATGGATGGATGGATGGATTTTCCAGATAACAATACAAACGTGAGTGAAAAAGGCAGAAAGCAGCAGACGTCACGTCTACAAAGACACGTTTGATCCTGGTGCGGTTCAGAGATCAAAAGTCAAGGTTGTGGGGGGGGGGGGGGGGGGACGACCTCCAGCTCTGAGCAGCTACTGGTGAGACTCAAACCGTCAAACAGGGAGAACATTCACGACCGCAAACACACCCGGCACACCAGGAATCAAAAGGACATTACTCGACTGGTAGCGTGAGAGTCTCCCGGTTCGACTGCAGACGACCCCTCATGAAGTGAAATCCAATTTTCAGAGCGGGATTCCGGCGCCACACAGGGAGGAATAAACTGCTCTCTTCTTCAAAGGAAAAAGAAAACATGAAAGTCCACATACACAGAGTCACGGGTCTCATGGCGAGAGGCTGTTTGGAGGAAAACAGACCTTAAAAAGAGCCAGAATTTTTTTTTGAAGTACGTTCTTTCTGTTGAGTCCACGAGCAAGCAAACCCCAGTGAGACGCGTGCAGACGAGTCACTGAAAAAGGCAATTCCGTTTATCCGGCCCGTGTCCGTTCCGTTCCTCATTACTCGCGGATTACCTGCCGAGTCCTCCATAATGAGGCCGGCGCTGGAGACGGCGATCACAGACTGTCAAACGACGTCTCGTCCTCCATAAAACACTGTGGTTTCCGTGGAGGGCCTGAGGTGAGACCGTGGCGCTCAATAAAAGGCCGACCCTGTCCGTTCAGATGACCGGTAAACCCGCAGGAAGGTAGAAGCGAGCGGACAAGAAGCCTCCCTTTTATTAGAGAGCCACTCTTAGATATCCTTAATTATTCAGCAGCTCTGAAAGGAGTCTTCACTGAGAAACACAGCAGACGTAAGAATGCAGAGCTCTTCTCTCCACCTGAGAAGACTTTGATGTCTTCTTCTCGACCAGAAGGGGAAAAAAAAAAAAAAAATTCTCACCGCTTAGAATTAGTTTAACCTGGAAGGTGAACTAGTTCTACTCAAACTCTTGGTTTGGGTTAGCATGTACTCTGATTTAGTGCCACTCATACACATTCATTAGATTGTGCAGATCTGCAACAATGTCTTGTCCGGTCAGAGTCAATGGTCCTCACAGCCAATCCAGAATAAAATCCCCTCGCCAGACCCCCAGAAAACGCCGAGTTATTCATGAGCGCTACATCTCAATCCGACTCCGCCGTCCCAGACTCGCTCTCCGTTTCCGTTTGTGCCAAAGCTGTCGGCTTTAATTACCTGACGCGAGTGTTTTGTGTGACATCTGTATCCTAATTGCTCATAAAAGTCGACGCCCGGCGTCTCCGGGGCTCCGCTTTTCGCCGCAATTAGTCCACAAACGAGCGTGTTGTATTCGGGGCTGAGATTATTCATCTCCCAGAGGCGGCGGCGGCGGAAAAGCTGCGAGACGCCGGCTCCGCACGCGCTCCGTCAGCCAGATGACCTCTGAACTCCCAGAGCACAGTGTGTTAGTAAACTCCACTAAGATCCAAACCTCCGCTCCGTCTGATCAGGAAACACCAATCAAGCTCATCGATCTTAATCCCAGCGACCGAACCGACCGAGACGGACGCGCCACACCTCCGGTTTCACCGGCGCCGTTCATCACTGCTGAGGAAAGACGGCGCGCGCACTCCAGACAAACGACGCTCGACATCCGGCGTGACGGCGCTTCATATCCCCGGCTCGCGTTAGACCGAGCTCCCCCGGCGTCGTGCGTTTATGCTACTGAAAACAAATCAGCTTCATTTCCATTCGGAGGGACGCTGGAGGCAATCAGAGCGCTCGCTCTTTAAAAAAAAAAAAAAAAAAGCATGATAATCATGTATTCACCTGACTGCTGGGACAATTCCTCTTATTCCCACTTTTCAATTTGAACATCAGCGGAATAATGATGTCTATTTTTCATGTGGACTTGCTGAGGACGGAGAAGTGGGATGTTAGTGGGGGAATAATTATCTGTTTGGATGAAGGAAGCCTTCCTCAATAAGCCACACCAGAGAAAAGGCAGGCGCGCATTCACAAAGACTAAATTGAGTTAGGAGGCTCCTTTGTGAATCAATCAAACATGTTTGTGTAGGAAAGAGTGCGAGGAGGACAGAAGAGACGATCACAAGTTGACAATTTTTGTCTGGAAAAGGCACCAGAGATTAAAGCAACCTCTTTATTATTACCTTGATTTTTCCAGCGGCGACGTTTGATTTAAAGTGATTTAATGAGACTTCAATTCTGGCAATAAAGTGATGGAGAGTATGAAATTCACATTTAACACATGCCATTTACCGGTGAGAAGATATGGACTGCATTTGTCTTCCAGAGAAGAAGAAGTAGAAGAAGAGAGGCTCGTGTTAAAAAAAACAGTTTTTATTATGCTGCATAATTCAAGAAGCTCTGGGGTTAATGTTTGATATAAAGGGCTCAGAAATCACACTGTTTAAATGACAAATCCCCGCTTTGTTTATGACCTTCAGATGTTACCTGCTGACAGCTGGAGTTCTAAATTGCCGTTTATACTCTGGAAGTTTTCCAACCTGTGGAACAAGACGGAATTCCAGAGTGTAGTTTGTTCCTAAAGCAGCTAAAGTGAACACCGAACCAATGATGCACAACCAGTGGAGCATTTCCTTTTCATGACTTTTCATGACGGCGTGATCATGTTGGGAGTGTGACGTTTCCATGGCAACACTGAAGAGTCATGACTGTAACAACAGGGGGAATAGTCGTTTTCCTTGACGACAAAAATTCACCAAAAACACGAGAAGAGTCATGTTTGTCTGGCAACATGGAAAGTGCTGTTCTCATGATAATGCAGTCATGTTTCCATGACGACGGGAAAAAGTCCCGTTTCCATGACGACGGGAAAGAGTCTCGTCTCCATGACAACCATGACAGAGTAATGTTTCCGTGACGACCAGGGAGGAGTCACGTCTCCATGATAACTAAGGAAGAGTCACATCTCCATTACGACCAAGGAAAAGTTGTGTCTCCATGACGACGGGGAAAGTCACATTTCCATGATAGTAATTGATGGATCATGTTTCCATGACAACGAGGAAGAATCATGTCTCCCTGACGACATCATCAGGAGAGTCATGTTTCCATAACAACGTTGGGAGGAGACATATTTCTAGGACGACGAGGAAAGAGTCACGTTTCCATGACAACACTGAAGGGTGTCACATGTCCATGACATGGAAGTCATGTTTCTCTTGTAGATAGAGACATGTTTCCATGACATCATTGTGGGAGTCATGTTTCCATGACGACATCGGGAAGCGTTTCTGAGACTTAGTTGTCTTTAGCAGCTAATTGAGTAGCTGGAAGCTCCAAGTGATTAAAAACAGCCTTAAAATGAAAAACACACGAGAGGCTCTGGGGAAATTACAGGAGCGGCCTGATCACAACACTTGTGAAAAGTTCAGAAAACTACTAAAGTTCATTACACTGTACGGAATTCATGAAAATAGAAGGTCACATTGAATTCCACGGTAACATAACATCATTGATGTATCCTACATCAGAGTCCACTTGAAAATGATGTTACCAGCACAAGACGGCATCTGATGTCTCGGTTTCACCTTCAATTCATAAAACATGACTTCATGACTTCAAGGTATCTGTGAGTTGATAGTAACAGATGATCAAAGCTGCCCTGCAATACGTTTCTGTCAAACCTCGATTCTCCACACAATGGCGACACTCACCACCCACTCAGGAATCAAAATTCTGCCAACCACACAACCACCTCCTCCAATAAAAGACCCAGATGCAAAGCCATCGCCCCAGCGAGTTGGATTCCTCTCTGCTCGGAGGCACCGCTGCTCACTGAACGCTCTGCGCACTGTTGAAGCCGCTACAACTATTCTTAGTGGGAGAGTGGGCGTCTTGCCCTGTTTCTGCAGGGCTTTCAGAGTGGGCTGAATGTAGTACGGAGCGTCTGGCATGATGAATGCACACACATGCTAATACATACCGGTGTGCAAACAAAAGTACAGCAAATTACATCTATTCACAGCACTGAAAACACCCATTTCTCTCTGTTCTGCTGGAAGGAATCCAGGCCCTCTGTCAGCTGTAACGGCTGAATCCTTTGCTTAATGTGAAGAGACCTTGGTGTACGGCTCTGATTATTGGCATCAGTCAAATCTCCTGACTCCTGCTATGGCGTTTACACTGGCAGAATCAGACATGTGAATTCAGAAACCGTGCTAAAGATCAAGAGCAACACCTGCTACAGGGGTGTGAAACAAATGTGAATAGCGGCCTGGTTTTTAAAATGGTATTTTCTTTTGCATCACATTTACAGACATGCCCGTGGCAATGACCTTTGGTCCAACCATCTATGCAGATGTTACTTTGTCAAAGCACATAACCTTTAAAGACACAGTATTCAGCAGGATGCTGCACCCCGACACAATGCACATAAAAAAGTCTCAGGAATCATTTGAGATCTTGACTTCCCTTCAATTTAGTTCTCAGTTTTCAGTTCAGTGCAGCGTCTGTGAGGATAAGCGGGAGCAGCAAGTCTGATCCAACCTACAACCTGTTTTACAACCACTTTAACGACGCCAGTAAAACAGCTGAACACAACTCAGCAGTACAGTAGAAATACGAAGTGCAGACGTTCCCGTCATGACGGCTGACCACCAAATCAAGCAAGAAAGCCATGTCTTGCAGGGACGTCAGGATTAGCTTAAAAAAAAAAAAGAAAACAGACAACTGAGGGGCGAACGACGGACCATTAGAGATGACAGGCGGAGTCCGGGCCTCCACTTGTCACTTTCGGCTGGTTCTGATCCAAGGAATGATCAGTAATTGTTTTTTTTTTTTTCCCTGCTTGGCAACTCAGAAACAGACAGACAGAAAAAGAGAGAGAGAGAGAGAGAGACGTGGTGACCCTGCTTACATGTTTTGTACTTGAAGTTAAATTTCTGTGCTTTAACCGTTTAACCTTTCAGAAATGTGCATTTTCAACGATCGACATCAAAACCTCGGCACCTGAACGTGAAATTTTTCTGAAAATACAATCCAGCGGACGGCTGGTGCGTAAAAAAGCAGGTCTGTCTCTGCTGCCTCACGGAACGAGATGAAACCCAACTGAGACTCAATTGAAACTCTGCTGCCGCAAGGAAATCTCCGAAAAAACGAAGCAGAAACTCGAATCTTTAAGAACCCTGCATTCAGCATGTGCAGCGGCGGCTTCGCTGGACAGGTGGTCATAATGTTGTGGCTGGTGGACAAAAATTGTTTTTGTGTGAAAGAAGAACGTGAACGAGGCAGAGGAAGCTGGAGGGAGAGACTGAACTCATTTCTCTTATTTCCATTTCCCTGTCAAGCTCATCTTTGAGCCAACTTTCCAAATGTCACAGAGAATAAAATAAGAATAAATCCCATTTTTTAGAGAAAGGTTAGACGGACTCGGAGCACTTCCTGTTCAGACAAACAGAGGAAAGTGTTTTTATAAGAGAACTGATTAGCATAGGTGCCGCACAAGTTATTTTTCTTTCACTTTTTCTTAGAATCCGTTATTCTTCCTGAAAAAACGCTGTGGGGTTGAAGACATCAACACACCAACAAAAGGAAGCAGAAACACGACGGCAGCAGCAACCGTGGCCTTTGTGCGTTGTTGTTTTTTTTTCTAGTGCCGATGATTCAGGGAAGAAATTTCCGACTGTCCTTCTCCGGTGTTTGGCCGTGAGACGAAACCGTTCGCTTGTGCAACAACAAGAAGACGTTTCTGTCGACTGCTTTGTCGGAGGAGAGATCAGCGTCTCACAGTGAGCGCTGCCTTCCTGTTTTTACCCTGATTTGAAACAGTAACACGAGAGGGAACCAGGATTTTTTTAGATTCTACGCCGGACCGGGTTAAACGAGAGAGAAGGCAGGAAACCGCATCAGCCGGTCGCGGCCCTCGGATCCCTCTCAGGCATTACTTCCATCTCATTTGTCTGTAATTAGATGACCAGGATTAATCCTACTGGGTGATTCATTACTCACAAAGATGAGGAGACGCCCCTCCAGGAGGTAATCATGGGACTGGAGCTCACTGCATCCGTTTGACATCCGTACCTTGTCTTGGAGAAAGCAGCAGGAGGAAAGCTTGGGAAGAACATGCAAACTCCAGATGGGTCTTAATGTAGTGATGCAACGGTGGATAAACCACTTGAACCACAGGCGAATCTGAGCAGCTGGAGCTGAAGATGAAGGCAAAGAAGCACTGAAAGTCTCTCCGTTACAAACAGCAGCTAAAACGGCTTATTAGCGACCGTGCTAATGATGCTAATGATCACATCTGGAGCAGAGACGCGTGCACATGCACACAACACACACGGGCAGCAGCTGGACGAATGCCAGCAGCGTCTTGGACGTTCCTCCGAAGCGGAGAGGCAGCTCCAGCCTGTGATCACTCCTCGCCGATGACGGGTTGATCTACGGACCGAACTCGGCAGACATGGCCGACCGTGCAGCGGGCGGCGGAGACGGAGATTATGCATTCAGACTGAAGCGCCTCCGGCGGGCTCCGGGGAGCAGTTACGGCCGGACTACAAAGCAAATATTAAAGCGTTAAAACCCACTGAAGGCAGTTATTTAACACTTGTTGCTGTTTATGGACTCAGCCGTGCGTAAACAAGAAGCAACGTGAAGCAGCAGGTTTGAAGTCTCTGAAGGATCCGGTCAGAAGAGCGGTCTGAAACCTTTAATCACAAAAAGGCCGTTCTTGGTCTTCATCTTTGAAATTTGGAAAATAAACCTCCTAAACATGTGGAGTTTTTCCATCCAAACTATCCAAAGATATAAATCCTCCGTTACACTGACTTCATAAGTTCCGTAAATACATCTTACTACATTTTTACCGCTTATTTAACACCTATAGTTTTTATTTTAATTTATGAATTTATCAGTTTTTTCCAATTTGTTGTGTTAGCTCAATACATAATTTCTGTTTGACACATTTTTCTAAATTAATTATGATATTTAGGATAGTTTTTAGAAATAAAGGTGATTGTAGCCATTCTGACTCCTTTGGACATTTTACTTTTTCCTTTATTTTCATTTTATCCACTTTAGCTATTCAAGTCATTTGAGCAATTGAAGCCTTTTTTTTGTTTTTTTTAAACAACAATTTTTTTTTAAATGTTCTTTTTTTTAGATTTTAATCAATTTAACAGTTTGAGCGGTTTTAATCATTTTGATTGTTTCAGCTAGCTTAACCATTGCAGCTATTTTGATTTCTGTATATAACTTGGTGCATTAGGATTTAACTTTTTCAATCAAAATTAATTTCTTTGGACTATCTTCAATTCTTTATTTCAATTTTAGGCATTTCTCCTGGTTTTTTCTTCTTTTTTTTCGCCTCTTTTAAGAGAGTTCCAGGTGTCTCAGCTCATGGTTTTTATTCTTTTCCAGTCCGGATGCTGGAGTCTGGTGTGTGAAACGTTGATCTCCTGGAGCGTCTTGGAGCCGGGACAGAGGGGCTGTAGAGCCACGTCTGCTCCAGAGCTGCAGGCAGCGCCGGGTAAACGTCCGCGGGGAGGGAGGGGGGTCGCACGCTGGTGTCCGGAGAGGTCAGGAGGAGGTCAAACCAATGCTGCGACTCCCGAGGTGATCATCCGACTGTGAGCTCCCGTACAGCCGCCTCACATCCATCTGCTTCTGCCGCACGGAGGAAGCACGCCTGAAGCCATTCAGCACGCCGTTATGGACGCCATTTCACACTGTCAACCTGTTGTTCTGATAAAATGAAGATTTTCACGTCAACAAAACGAGCTAAAGCAGACACCGGGAGGGCTCGGCCGCCATTGCGGCTGATTTGAAACATCATTTGAAAAGTTCTTCAATAAAATTTATTACATTTATAGTCATTTCCATTAAAACTGTTAAAATTTAATTTAAAAAAATGTCAAGTGGGGGTAAAAACATCAAAAACATGATATGAAAACACTACATCTCCAGTAAAATGCACCGAGCGCGTGCAGAATAATGATTTACTACAGCTGTGGCGCAAATATGTAGAAGCAGCGCTTTGGAAAAGTTGTGTTTTTTTCCCCGATTGCACAGAGGCTGAGCATTTTCAGAAGTGGCACCGAGCATCGTCCTCATGTAAACAAATGGCAGCAAAAACCTTTGTGTTTTCACGCAAAAATGACCCTCATGGAACCACAGGTTTGTGGTTTAATGTGTTTTAACCTGGAGCCGCAGAAAGAATCGCTCATTTCGAGCTTCTATAGAGCAACACTGTCAGCCTTAATCACACACAGTGGTCGTAGAACTGAGGATCTCTGTCTTTTGTCCTGAGACTCTGTAGATTCAGTCATATCAGCTGGAACGGAAACGTGAACCAAGCCTGCAAACCTGCAAACATCAGCAGAAACTCTGATTCCTTCCCCCCAATTACCAGACTCCACGAGATTATTAGCACGCTAATTTGTTGAGGCAATGGTTGTCAAGAATCTGAAATCTCACTAAACAGGAGATTTGAGCTAAATGTAGAATCTGAAGCGTGATTAAAGCGGTCGGTTGTGACGATTCTTCCTCTGGAGCTGCTGGGCGATGTTCTCCTCTCTCCTCACAGCTCTGGGAGGTGGGGGAGTCGGGGGGGGGGGGGGGTAGTGTCTGTGGTAAATCACCGTTTTAAGACTGAACTAGGGCTTAGACTACGCACATTTAATTTCCTTTCATCCCGCAACAGTCTGCTGGATTTCTCCTTCGCCGTCTCTCAGCCGCTGAGGTAAAACCCGACAGGAGCGTATTTTCCTGATTACACTCTGCCACCGACACTGGAAGGAAACTGTGCACACAAAGGAAAAAACGGCTATTTGAAAATGAAAAAGACCATTCAGGAGGAAATTGATTTAATCTCTGCCATCTCTGGGTGTGAGCGACCACAAAGAGCCGCAGCTCATAAAAAAAGAGAGAAAAACCAGTATGAACTGTTTCACTGACATCCAGATGAGGGACGAGGAGAAGAGATGAGATATACTGAAGCAAACCTCACGTTTTTATATTGAACACAATGAAACTGAACTCCAAAAACAATCATTTTTTAAAACGGTTTAAAAAGACTTAGAGCTGCAGAGGAGCTGGGGCTGATTCCAGGTGAGATTAATGGAAGAGCAGCGACCATGAAAAGACAAAAACACACTTCAATTAAGAATTCAGTCCAAAACCCTCAGGACTCCTGATCACTTTCTCTCTGAATAACAGCCAGAACACATGAAAATGTCGGGAACCTCAGACTCCATGTAATTCACCGAGATTCTAGAAAAGTTGAGGAGAAACAGATCCTGCCAGTGGAACGGAGACAACAGCGTTTCTGGGTAAACGATGCGTTCACTCGTCCTGCTTCCAAATATCAGTTTCATAAGAGCGGCTTCAGACAGTCCTGTAAAGTGGCATCAACGTTTCTATCGATCTATATTTATATCTTCTGTTTAATCTGTTAAGCCCTTTGGAAGTATTTTCTAGGAGACCTTTATAAATGAAAGCGTTCATATTTTTCGAAAGCTGACTTTGCAGAAAACAAAGGAAAATTGTCTGGAGACACAAAAGCGGGAGAAGCCCGATTCAATCAGAAAAGATGAGCAAACTGAAAATACTACACACCTACGAGAGTTTAGGACATTTAACGATGCATTTGCGATGAGCAAGTCTTTCAAAGCTGCAAACAGCCGAGTTCTAAGGAACTCTGAGGGGAAATGCATTTTCTCCCACTCTCTGTAGGTAAAGTCTGCGTATTTACCAGCCGGCAGAGAGACTCAGCCTTTGTCTCTATTCTCTCAGACCTGAATTGCAGGCAGCGGCTCCTGCTGCAAAGAGATTTTAATTGCTTTAAGCCAATAAGAAAATGCAAGGTGGAGAATGAATGGCTTACAGCGCCGCTTCGCAGACAAACAAATCACAAAACAAGCCCTCCTGGCCACATAGATTTGCTCACGGCTGAATCCCGGAGACACGGGCATTGTTTCTCTCCTGAGTGAGAGCGGCGAGATGGGGAGGTCGCGGGCGGGGGAGATAAAGTCGAGCGAGCAGATTTTTGTTTCGACACAACTGCTCCCGAGACGCCAATTGCCGGCGCTGAATCGATGCGGCGGCGGCGACGCCGGATCCGTCCCCGGCTTCGAGTCGGCGGGAAGCGGGAGTTTAATGGAAACATACAAATGTGTTGACAAAAGACCGGCGGCGACAAATAAGATTACAGTTTAGCCGCTGCCACGACTGGATAATGAGTTTACACCGCCGAGTCGGCGGACGAGTGATTCATCTGGGGGGTCGGGCTGGAGGCGGGGGGCAGATCTCCTCTCAGGTTCTTGACACCGTTTCCCAGGTGAGGCCATCTGGACCAGAGCCGAGTTAATCAGTCACGAGAGGGAAGCGGCGCGCTCCGTCCCACGTGGCCACCTGGTCACCTATTAGCATTAGCGTTAGCGTCCACACTGCTTTTATCGCCATGTGGGATTCGATCCAACAACGTCGGCGTGTAAACAGGGTCTTATTCATGCAGCAGCATCCATCCTGGAACCAAGGCCAGACCAGACAAGGCTCATCCTACTTTGGTATTCTCGTTTCACAACAAACAGGCCTTGCTGTGTCCTCTGTCCTCCTACAGTCCTGCAGAGCAGCAACAGATGGCTCTTTCGCGTCCCGACGTGGTGAAAATGACAAATTTGCGATACGCTGCACAGCTTCAGCTGCCAGGTAATTTCATTCCTGAATCTTGTTGCCTGTTGCGTTTCTCCTCCGTCGCTGCGGTAAACTGCAACACTGAACGGCGGCGGGACAATTCAGAACCTTGAAGCTGTGAAATATCCTCAGGTTTGGGTCGTTACAGGCTAAATAAACAACGATCGCCTGTTGATTTTTTTTTAAAGCGCACCTTCTTTATCAACCTGTTACGCTTGTTTACAGGAAAAAAGCCGACGTATTGATTTGGGTCTTGTTGAGTTAATTGCTCGGCGTCTTGATCTTAAACCCGTTTGTTCTCAGACCCAACACGCTCGTTTCGGCGCTGCAGAGCCTCCGATCCGTCACTGAAGACACAGGTAAGAGTCACAGGTCAGGTTATTAACGGCGAAACGCAGCGTGGCCTCAAAGGGAATTTACAAAAACTTCCATTTAATGTGCGTCCTGCTCAGCCTCATTAAATCCCACCAGAGAAGACCCGACTGCAGAGATCTGCAGAACAGAGGCTGCGTTCGTTCGGAGAGCAGCGGCGGCGGTTTAACCTCCACACAGCCACGCTCGTGGCTGCTGTCATGTAAATTCTCCCTCCGTGAGGAGAAGTGGAGCGATGCGCCGCCTGGACGGCTCCCTCTCCGCCACCGATGAGGCTGCACATCTGTCACAAGCGCTCACTTTCCACTGTTTTTGTTCCACTTGCATTCTTTGCATTCCAGCGGCCGCGACTCCCTTCAAGTGAGGAGGAGGAGGAAGAGGAGGAGGAGGAGGAGGGGGGGGGGGGGGGGTCGCAGCTTGATGAGTAAACTTGTTTTCAGAGCTGCTTCCTGTAAAGACTAAAACTGCATAATGGAGACTGTCAGTCTTCATCTCAGGCTCCGTTCCTAAAGTTTCTGGTGGCGAATCAGGAGGAGGAAGTGAAAAGAAGCAGGGAAACAACAGTTCACCATCGAGGAGCCGGCCAGAGGCCTCGTGCACACCGAGCACGAATAAATGGATGAGCGTTTTTATCACAGAGACAAATTCAGAGGAATCGTGAAGAAACTGGTAGAGATTTCAGAATAAAAGCCAAACAACTAAAATCTCCTGAAAGGTTCGTGAAGCTGTCAGAGGAACGTTTAATGTTTATAATCTCATTTAAAATCTTCAATTTGTGTTAAAAAGTCCTTCAAAGACACAGAATTGTTTTAATAAATAAGTAAATCTATTGCACAACATTAAATGAGGATTGTATTTGTAATGATGTTCTGCTAAATTTAGCCTCCAACAGACGTCCGTCATCGAGATGCCATCCAGTACTGTACAGGAAAACACTTCTACATTTTTTTACAATCTGTTTTAAAGTCGTACGATACAGAACCTTTATGTTTGCTGCTGAATGATTGATGCTGATAAACACACTTCCCACAGTTCAGCGTCTATATTTCAGTTTGATTCCAGCCTCCACTGCCCTTTGATTCTCGCTGCGTTTAACGCTGAACAACACTTTACCACTGGTTATAAAAAGGTTTCGTTCCTCATGCTGCTGTAACGAGATAAAACGGAGACGGAGTTAAAGAAGAACTCATAAATTAACAATTACATCTTCAAAGTGGAGCATCCTGTTGTTCCAGCGGTTTGCTTTAGAGCAGCTTTCCAGCGGCGAGGAAATCGCTGATGATGAAGTGATATTGTCTTTTGTGGGAAACACTCTGCACATTCTGTGTGTGTGTGTGTGTGTGTGTGTGTGTGTGTGTGTGTGTGTGTGTGTGTGAAGCTGCTGGATTGCTGTCGCTGAGCAGACTCGATCAGCGGGACGCCGGGGATGTTTAACAGAGTTTAACTGTAATATCTTAAGAGTAATGAAGCACAGTTAATCAAAGCTGCTGTAATGTATCTGTCGGCCACTTCTGGTGAGTGTGTGTGTGTGTGTGTGTGTGTATGTGTTTGTGTTCCATGTTTCCAAACAGGTCCTCAGTCTCGAACCGACAGATTTATGTTTTGGAGCTTCGACCGAAACGCTGGAAGCTGCGGCGTTTCTCTCAGTCAACAGTTCCTCTCAGCAGCTCGGTGCGGCTCCTGAATGAAACCCTGCAGAGTCACCAGGCTCCGCCCGGTGGGCGCAGCAGCAGTCGGAGGCTCAGAGAAGTAAAGATACGGCGCTAAACTCTCGGTTTTTTCCCCAACAGCGTCGAGGAGAACATCCTAAAAATCTCCCCCCCGCCTCGGGGCGGAGCTGCTGTAAACACGACTTTCTACAAGCGGCCCCGACGCCTCGGGGCGGCGGAGACGTTCGGGGAGCCGCCGGTGTCTGCTGGACCTCGTCGGTTCGCCGGCCCGCTCAGCTCAGCTCGAGGGTCCGAGGACCCGGAGTCCAGAGCGCCAGACTCAAAGCGGGACGGAGGGTGTGCGCCGACAGCAGGTCGGGAGCCGTTTCCATCCCAGGAGAGACGGGAGCGTTCAGAGACGTCGCGGCGGGTTTTCCGCTCAGGCGGCCGGCGGGAGTCCTAACGGGGGCGGACGTGTGCGGCGTGCAGCCGTTCGGCGGGGAGCAGGAACCCGTGACGGTGAGCCCGGAGGTGGAGGCGGAGTGGAAGCTGCTGCCGCTCTGGGCTCTGTTTACTTGAACCGAGCGGCTCCCAGAATGCCTTGCTGCAGGTCTCAGCTGCGGCTCGGGGCCGCTGCACAGTAAACAAGAGCCCAATTTAAGTCCGGCACCCAATTAAGTTCCTGGCAGTAAACCAGAATTGCTCCGTTAAAAACTTCGACTCAATTAGACTCAGAATTAATGATGCGCCAAACCAACGCGACGCCGGATCCTTCTGCCAGCCGCTCTTTGTTCTCTCTGCTTTGGGTTCGACGTCATTAAAAAATGCTCCATTTCTACGGAGGTAAAATACGGCGAGGGAGCAGGAAACGACCCGCGAATCGCCAAAACACCCGGAACCGGAAAACACGCTTCACCAGCAGCGCCGCTTCGGATTCAGAGTGTTTCTGCGGATTTTTCTGTACGACGTGTCGAGACGCGGTCGCTTTCACTCCACTTCTCCACTGGACTTCCACTTCTGGTGGAGAGGACGACCTTTGACACTTGACTGAATCGGATGGAGGGCCGCATGTCACACATCTGGAATCCAGAGTGAAAACACAGCGAGCGGGTTGGAACCGACGGGACTCAAACCGCCGCCGTTCGCCGTGAAGACATCTGTGTCAGACGATGCGGAAAAAAATTCATTTTCTGGACGGTTAAATATTGAACCTCGGCGGCGAGACGGGCTCGATATCCGTCTCCTCATTATCTGGAACAACGACGGTGACGAAATAAGAGATGAAGATGAACATAAACAAACAACACGACACATTATAAACCGGTTGTTATATTATTACCAAAGTTAAAGACTGATTAAATCATTTCTGTGGTATTTCTCGGAAGTTATTTTGCAGCTTGAACATCAGAAAGCGGCGCCGTGGCTCCTATATTAGTGCATCTTATATTAGTATAATTTGTCAACTCTAATTGGGACACGCACAACAGTTATGAAGCAGAATCTGAATCACTGAAGCCGTTTTGGAGCACACTCCCAGCAGCACGAGGTAAGAGCGCGCCGGTTGTCCCGGCGGGACGGATTCAGATCCGCTCTCTCGTTCCGCTCACACAGCCATGGCGGCTTCGCTCTTGTTTAACAGAAACCGTCTTTTCAAGGCTGGCGAGGCTGTTTGTTGGCAAACGCTTCCCCCCCCCCGCCACCCGCCCCCCCTCCGTCGGGGACTAATTCAGCACCAAATGTTGTTTTCCTGCAGCTCTCCATCAGAAACAGCATCCAGCTCGTCCCCGCATGGGGTCCGGGTGCAGCGGCGGCGGCGGCGGCGGCGTGAGAGAGAGAGAGAGAGAGACGACTGCAGCACATGTAGGAAAGGAAGCTTAGCAATGCAGCCCCCCTCTTCAAAACGCCTAATTAGAATAACAATGAGAGCTTTCATGTTGGAATAATGGCGCGCCGTCACTCACGGCGAAGGCCGGGAGCTCGGCTCGGCCGGGACTCAAACGCGCGGCCGGCTCGGAGGAGCGGCTAATAGAGGCGTCGGTGTGAGCCGGCGGACCGGATCCGGGGACCAGCCGGCGGCGTAACGAGCTCGGCGAGGCCCGTGTCAGAAGGGCGCAGCGTTAAATTCCACCACAGCGGGAGGACTCGGGGCTGCAAGGAGCCGCCGGAGGGAGAAACACAGCAAAGCCTCACAGATTAGAAAAGTTGGACCAAACTTTGTTTCTGTCTGCTCTGGTATTTTCTCCTCACAGAATTCATCCATCAGATTGAAAATATAGACATAAACAGTTCTTCTACACAAAAAAAGACTCGGATGTTCACATCGTAATAAAAACACCACCTAGTGGCCCGACATGCGAACTGCAGCATTCCTGGAATTTCCTGGTGCAAAGAAACTGTTCAGAGACTGATCACAGCGACAGGGTTGAGCTGCTCCCATCGTCCTAAAGGAGGCAAATCAAAGAGCGACGTTCACCCTGGAGGTATTGAAGAGGAAGAACCCCAGACCACCTGAGCGACACCAGAATCCGCACCAGCGCAGCGAACAAACGCCTCATTAAATAAAGAGGGAAACATTGAAGAAGATGAAGATGAACTACAGCCTCAAAGTGCGCAGATATAATGGTGTGTGTGTGTGTGTGTGTGTGTGTGCGTTGGCTGGGATTCAAACAAGACGAGCAACAGCAGCGTTGTCAACGGTGACCTTTCCAGGCAGCGCCGCGATGCAGGCGAGAAAGAAGAGGACCGAATTTCAGCCTGATGCCCGAGGAGAAGCCTGAGGAGGACGAGGACCAGCGTGTCCTCGGCTTTATTTCAACTCTCCTCGTCTCATTAAAATCACCGCTCAGAAGAAAACAATCAAAAGAGAGAGAGAGAGAGAGAGGAGGACGAGGGAGTCGAAGAAAGGAGGTGGAGAGCAAACAGCAGGGCGGGACTGGAGGGATGGAGCGAGGAACCGAGGCCGCCGCCGCGTCTTTTCAGCTAATTGCTGGAGGAAGTCAGGCGGCACCTGCCGTCCGGCTCCTCAGGCTGGAGGCCACACACTCCCCTGACCTCGCTCTAATTACTGCCCGCCTGGCGGCGAGGGATCCTGCAGAGACCGGCGGAGGGGGGAGGGCGGTGCGACGCCAGGCGGCCGCCATCGCACCTCGGCAAAGCGAGGCTCCGGGGGGGGCGAGGGCAACATCAGAGACGACTCACTGAACAACAGATCTCACCGAGCGACGACTCTTCAATCCACAGCTGAGTTTTCACTTCGGACTTCAAACGCCGAACTCAGAGCCGAGCAGAGAGCAGAGTTTGGACGACACGTTTTCAGCGTGTGTGAAGCTCTTCAAGCATAAAATCAATGTTGAAAAGAAAAAAGAAAAAAGGCACTTGGGAGAGAAAGAAAGAGTCAAAAGATGAGATGGGTTATTTAAAAACCGCCTCAACGCCGCTCAGTCTGAAGACTCAACCACACTTCACTGACGGGAGGAGAGCGGAGGGCTTTCAGCGGCGGCTGGGTTTTAAAGTTTAATCGAGATTCTCGTTGGGTGAAGGACTCGAACGCTTGACGTGGACGAGTCTTCATCCATCCATCCGTCCATCCGTCCGTCCGGCTGACTCTGGCATCAGCGGTTAAACCAACTGTTTTTGGTTAAAAATGCTGTTCAGATGGTTTTAGCGAAGCGGCTCTTCCTTGATTAATTGACTTCCCACAGTAATAATTCCACTTTAACGACCGCAGCTGATTAAAAGTCTACGAAATGAACCGAAACTCAAAATCTCCACGTCTGCGGTGATAAACGTCCAAGCTAAAGCCAGAGAAATGACAGTTCATCGATTTACGGCGGCATAAAAAAACGATAAAGTGACAGATGATCACACTGCGACTGTTTTAACACACAGTTAAAGTGAAATGTTTTGAACATCCTTTCTGAGATTTAAAACAAAGGCTGTGACTTCCAGCGCCGGGGTGAAGCATGTGAGGGATTAATGGCGGAGCTGCTGCCTGCCAGACAATAAGAGATGATCGTCCTGCGTTTAGTGCCAGAGCGCCGTCTCTCTGGCTCCGACCCCAAATCTCTCAACAATCCGCTCTAATTGAAAGAACTTGTCTCTGCTACAAAATGTGAGATTTATGGCCGAACGTGCCGCCGTCGTTCAACACCAAACAAACCGTTCAAAACGGGCCGGAAAGTTAATGTCATTTAAACTTCTGTGTCTTTTTTTTCCTAGAAACAGTAAGATTTTTATTGGGTTTTTTTCCACAACAAAACCTCTTCAGCACCTGCCAGAAGGAGGAGAGACGGAGGGAAGAAGGACAAGAAAAGACAAATAAACAGGAAGACAAGGAGATTAAGATGAAAAAGGAACTGATAAACATGAATACAACAAGCTGACAAAAGGACAAGAGGAAGTAAAGAAGCTTCAGATGAATACAGATGAGAAGAAAAAGGACAAAAAGAACCAAAAAAAGACAAGAAGAAAGGTGAGAAGAAGATGAAGGACGAGATAAAGAACAAGAAGGACGAGATGGATGAACAGTGGGAAGGAAAGAATTGCGAAAACGAAGAATAAGGACAAGAGGAGGAACGAGAAGAAGGACGAAAACAAAAAGGACGAGGAAGAAGGAGAAGAAGGAGAAGAAGACGAGAGGCCGATGACGAAACATATTTACTTCTGCAGCGGAGCTTGAAGACCTTTCAGAATAAAATCTCGAGTGTTTTCAGCTGTGAATCTGCCAGGAGAGGAAACTCCGATCATGTTGAGTTTTATAAACCGATTCCAAGATTTCTCGTTTAACTCGGCCTTTTTCTTCTATTTGTTCCGCGATTTCACTTCAGAGTTCAGAGATTAAACCGAGTAAGTGTCAATAAACACAGTTAAGTGCAGAAATTTACTTGTTTAAATTTGATAAAAAAAAAAAAGGAACAAATTCAAAGGTGCCACCTGCAAACGTACTTTAGCCTAAATTAACTTTTCCACACACGGCTCGCCCAAAACCACAAACCGGCGGAGGAAGCGTGGACTTGTTAAGGCGGCGGCGGAGGCCGGTATCGAACGGACGCGCTAACAACGCGTCTGGCGGCTCCTCGCTGAATCGGCGGCGCCCGGCGGACGATCGACATCCCGTTCGCCGTGGAGACGCAAGACGCTTCACGGCTGTCAGGAAGCGCTGCGCCGTCACTTCTGGACGGCGGTGGATCGATGGATCAGCTGGACGTGTTGTTCAGCCGGGAGTCAAACATCAGCGGCCTTCCCAGCATGCAGCATTCTGGCACACACAAAATAAAACCGTTTCATGCGTTTTAAAAAAAACGTAACGAAGCTGCACCGCTCAGGGAGATGATGACTCCTTGCTTCCTTCTCTCCTTCAGTTTCACACTTCAAGCAGCAGTTTAAAGCTTTAAAATGGTTAAAAATCAGATTATTATTGTCTCACAAAACAAGATCTACTCCAGAAAGTTCTCAATAACGCTGAACGATGGAGGATTCGTCACTTCCTCACACCGATTATCCTTTTTCAAGAAAATCCATGGTGGTCAGAGCGAATCCTCACACACACACAGAAACACACAGACACACACCCCAACATCAAAACAGTTTGATCAGCCAAGGACAGACCAACCGCCGAGGCTCTAATCGCTCCGTATTGATCGCTGTTTTTTTTTTTTTTTTTCCTTTTGGTGAATCAGCAGCGGCTGCAGGGTTTTCTTCGTATTCCCTCCTGCGTTCGAGCCGGCCGGCCGGTTTCACCCTCCTCGACCGCCGGCGCCCCAAAATATCCCATTTATCGCTCATTTATATTCACACCGCCGGCGGTTCCACCGCCTCGAAATATGAACTTTTCCCAACATAAAATATGAAAACCGACAAAACCGAGCTCCTCAAAAGTGAATTAAAAAAAAAAAAAAAATACAAAAATCTATCAATCAGTCAACACAGTTACCAGGATGAAACCGATGTTTATGAATAAAAACATCTTTCTGGTTGGTTCCTACACAATCCGACACATTACATTAGAATTTAGTCTTAAATTATGATTTATTTTGCTCTTTTGGATGAAAAAACTTATTGAAATCGTTCATACTTTGTCTCCGGTAGTTCAGGGTCTTCCTCTTAGATTTCAGCGTCTGGTGAATCTCACACGTTTCCCGATTCTCAGTCAGTCGTCCGATTCTTGACTTTTGGAGACGTTCATGTCAGCTGTCACTGACAAGTCAGGAGAACATGTCCTCTCTGTTTTTACCGTTCGGGTTTACACATTCCCTCAGACAACCAGCAAAATGGTAATCCAGTGCCACACACACACACACACACACACACACAGTTTGGTATTCAAGTGTACAGCACACACACAGAGAAGTGGAAGCCTTCCCACAGTTTTTGTAGTTGGAATACTGGAGCTTCCCACAGCAGATGGTTGATGTTGACAGGGAGGGAAAGGCAGTGTGTGTATGTGTGTGTGTATGTGTGTGTGTGTGTGTGTGTGTGTGTGTGTGTGTGTGTGTGTGTGTGCGCCTTATCATTACCTGTCCCCAGAGGTGAGCCTGGCAGCCAGACAGTGTAACAGAGGCAACGACAACAAGATCTCTCCACCAAACCTCTGTCAAGCATGATTGGACAGGATGTGGAAAGTGGTGCAAAGGCCCCGGGGATGTGCAAACACACACACACACACTCTCTCTCTCTCTCTCTCTCTCTCTCTCACACACACACGCAGAGCAGGGTAGCAGCTCTTTAAGCCTGGATGTGTATCACCCCGACTGTGCTGCGCTTGCTGGTGCAACTTTACACCCTCAGTGGGATCCTGACGAGAAGACGAGAGCGGCTGAGCGGGAATCGTTGCCGCTCTGCAAACGACGGAGCGTCGAACGACTCAACGCAACGTCCTGCCGACTGCCCCCGACTGCCCCGACTGCCCCAACAGGCCCGCGTCTCGCTGTGGCGCTGGTGCGATTCCATTCGTGTCCATTGCTCCCACAAGGAAGAATCGAGTCATGGCAGCAGTTCCACAAACACACGGAAAATAAGAATTAAAGACCGATATTAAAATGTGAACGGTTTGTTAAATATCCACTAATTTTATGTTACTGTTCTGAAAAATGGCAGGAATTTATGGTAGAAAAATAAAACATGTTACAAAATAGACTGTTAAATGACTGAAAAGCACAGGAAACTTTTTAGAGAAGGAAATTAATCCATATATATAGTCATTTAAATCAGATTACCTTGGTTTTGGTATATGGAGGAAGCTTTTGATTTGATTTCTCAAACATCGCCAAAGCATTTAACCGTTTTAAAGACACACGGAGTCAAGCACAGACAGCTGCGTTCAGAACAACACGAATAACCAGGTCAGTGTGTTTAAATTATACGGCTCAGAAATTGAAAATAACAGCAGTGTGGACTTCAGTGAGTTGATTTATCAATTCTGGGAAAATAGTTTTAATTAGACGTCCTCATTCGAGGAAGAAGCCGGCGCGTTGTCCACCTGAGGAAACGCGGCTCGTTCCAGATAATGTTCAGGGTATTAAAACGCATAAAGAGGCGCAGAAAATCATCTCCGGTGCTTTAAAATGGAAAGCGTGAATCAGCTTTTCCATGTTCCCTTTCACTAAAGAGGAAATATATAAATAAAATGTGCAGTGATCCCAAAGAAATGAAAAGTATAATAAGGTTTTTGAGCGTTACTCTACTTTATTGTTGCCACTGCTTGAGGTTACCTTTGGCACTTAAATGTTAAAAACCAGTTTAGACCCAAATTGTCTAAAAGGTTAAAGAAAATAAATGTCCGAAAATTAACTCTGGAGCTGGAAGACGTGTGTCTGCAGCGTGGAGTCGGTGGATCGCTGAAGCCAGTCACTTCCCGTCCTCTGGGATCAATTAACGCCAAATCCAATTTCAGGCCGATTCATCCTTGCTGCAATATTTCCACAAAACGCCGACGCTAAACTCATCCTGAGCAGCGAGCACGGACATTTCTCACACATG
Source organism: Salarias fasciatus (assembly GCF_902148845.1). Lineage (NCBI taxonomy): Eukaryota > Metazoa > Chordata > Actinopteri > Blenniiformes > Blenniidae > Salarias > Salarias fasciatus. The sequence goes on along the minus strand of NC_043761.1, from coordinate 3,381,226 downwards.
TAAAAGCAAACAGCAGGGTTTACTTCCCTGCACGCTTAAAAAACAGTTTCAGGCAGTTTGAAGCTTCACGCCGATCACTGAGAGGTTACTGGAGGACAGGCGGGTGCGATCACTCCGGCGATGCCTTCAGGGGACGGTGTTCGCGTTGGGAAAAATCAACTCTTCCCTCAGACTGCAGCAGTCGGGCTGCGGAGTCTGTGGTTGGAGAGATCTCCGCGAAAAGATGAACGAGAAACCAAGTTATGAACGTCATATATCCAGGTGTTTATTAACTTCACATCATCATCATCTCAGAACAACATCAATAATTCAGTAAGCTGCTACAGTCGGGTTTTCTCTGGAATCCGTCCAGAATCTTTGTTTTTTAGCAGCTCAGATGAAGGTTCCTCGCTACTTTCAGGTCCTTTTTCCCATTAATTATCATCACCCGAGTCTCGGCTCTGGTTTCCCCTCATCAGGTCGCTGCTAACAAACGTCGTCGTCCAAAAACGAGCAAACGAGCGTCTTTACACTCCAGAGTCAGTCTGCAGGGTCTGTACCGCCTGTTCAGCTCCGTATATAATCCATAATGTGAGGAGGTTCTAAGCAGAACTCAACACTGTAATTGTGCCCTACGTTCCCACACACACTCATTAGCGTTTTTTTTTTTTTTCATGGCGATTCTAATTACGTCCAACAGCGTCGACCTGACTGCTGACGGCAAACTAATCCCATCCCCACCTCGGAGACTCGAGAAAGACCCAACGCTGAGTGTGTGTGTGTGTGTGTGTGAGTGTGTGTGTGTCAGCGGAACGTGGGACAGCGCCTAAGGATTCCACACGACATGAAAAATGAAAACCACACTACATTAGCGAGGAAATTAAGTGCCTAAACGCACAAAACGTGATTCATGTTCAGGATAACGCAGGAGTCGGGTTAATTAGCCAAACGGAGACCGGAGAGAGAGAGAGAGAGAGAGAGAGAGAGAGAGAGGGGCTGGGCGGCACTTTTAAACGCGGCGGCGGCGGCGAAGCCGCGGTCCGCTGCGGACCTGATGTATTATTCAGAAAGGCCAAGCGGCCGTGCATGCGAGCCGGTCAGCAGAGCTGCTCCGATATCAACCGAGGCTGGAAGCTTAATTGCAGGCAGTTTGTGGACTTGAGGTTTTTTTTTTTTTTTTTGCTCTTTAAAAGGAGCAAACAGAAGCTTGAACTTCCGGCCTCCTCTGATGGGAGTCCTGCACAGGTGAGCGCATCACTCCGACCCCAGGAGCTTCAAACGCCCCGAGAGGTTTCTTTAACACACACGGTAACCTCTCCTCCAGTTACACAGAGAGAAAACACCAGCAGCCGTTTATTACTGATGTAGTTTAATCCTTGAGGCCTATTTGTTCTTGTTAGAGTGAAGATTCTTCAGGTTCGCTCAATACGACATGAAAAAAAAAGAGAATCTTGAGTTCATGAGTTGAGCCGTTTCTAACAGAATCCGTCAGTTTTCTCCATATTCCGAACTTCGTCTACCTGGAGTCAAAGCTGTTTCCAAACGTTCCTCCTTGGGGGTCAGCGGCTTTGACCAACGGTCACAATGACGGCTTTGCTTTTTCACTTGAAAATATCATGTTAAGTCAGGGAATTCATGAAATCTGAAGGTTTTTTCAGAAGCCAAAGAGTCCAGAGATGATCTACAGACAGAACGATGGTCTGTTCAGGTGTTGCGACCCTCAGATTGACCCTCAGTGAACCGCGACCCTCGATGGGACAGAAGTGGCTCCAACGCCATCGGGGAAAAAATTGGGATTCGGTCTTCCGCCTGAATTCTCTCCAACTCTTCAAAGACCAAACCACTCCGTCTCTTACAGACACCGAGCTCGAGTTTCCACCGTCTGGGTCAAACCAGGAAGTAGAAGCGCTCAGCAGTTCTGGTCTACTGAAGAACAAGAACGCCATAAACAAAAAGCCGACCGCCGCCATGGATCTCTTTTAATTACGCCCTGAGATTTGTTGCCGGCGGGTCTGAACGCCGTCCCGCGACGACCTCCTCAATAAAGAATCCATCCAGACGGATTAGACAGTGAAAGCACCTCCGGCAGGAAGTGGGGAATATCTCAGACGGCGCCGCAGAAGTGGGGCTTCCTCCCCCCCCTCCCCTCCATAATATTTACTTAATGTACATATCAATCACATTTAAAAAACAACTCGACACTGTAAACAACCGACGGAGCAAACGGGAGCGGCGCTGGTGGAGAATATCAATCAGTCCGCCGATCGCCGGAGGACATCCATATTTCATGGTGGGGGGGAAAGTAACGCATTAGTTTGATATAGGCTTGGCTGCCTTTTGAATAAATCCCTGTTGTGATGTTCTCACACACACACACACACACACACACACACACACACACACACACACACACACACACACACACACACACACACACACACACACACACACACACACACACACACACACACACATCCACAGACTCACACACTCTTAATACTTTGATCCAAAGCTTCTTACAGACGATTTTTCAGCCCAGACTGAGATCTTCCAGATTCTGGTCCAGGCTGCAACGACACACACTGAGCTGCACGGATCAAAGACGGGTGTCCAGAGGAGTGTGTCCACCGCCCCCCCCCCCCACACACACACACACACACACACCCTCGCCTCCCCCTGCTACCACCAGAAGAAAACAGTCAAAGTTAAATTAATTTACATGAATTCTTTCTAAATCTGAGATCTTTCAGCAACTGATTTATGAATTACGACATTTTATTTCAATATTCTTAACTGTGGAATCACGTCATTCCAGGTTCAGCTACGAAGTTGATCACATTTAATCCATCGACAGAATAAATTAACTAGCTTACGTTACCATTCATGACAAACCACAAGAGTGTGAAATCCAAGGCGACACAGAAAGTGAAGCAGGATTTTCTTTGAAGCATTTTTAACTGTGCAGGTCAGTCATTCAGACTCACTTATTCATTTTAGCACGGAAGCTACAACAGTCAGCGGGAGGAAGATGCTCTAAACTGGACGTCAGCTGAAGTTACATCAGTTCATTTCAAGAAATGTTTTTCATTTTTGGGGAATACAATTAAACTGTAAAAAAAATCTATTCTTTTCCCCCTAACGTGTTAGTTTAGTTGTGCAGAAAAACACATGTTAGCATTAGCTGCAGCTGTTGGGTTCACTGTGACTATTTCATCAAACTCCTGTTTAATGATTCATTCTATAATGGAAGCAGGGATGTGAAGGAAAGAAAGTGTGAGCAGGACTGCAAAACATTAAACATTAGTATTGAAATCATGATAAATAAAGAAATAAATACTATATTAGAAACCCCCCCTTGTCCAGACCCCCCCCCCCCCCCCGAAACGGTGCAACACTCCTCTGTTATGCTGGAAGTGGAACCAACACCAAACCTTATCAAACTTTATTTTCCATTTCTCATGACGATGCACAGTGAAGCGGTGACCTGGGGGGGGGGGGGTTTACTGTAACATTTATATAATATCCTTTCCAAAATCCAACTGCATCCACTTAAACTGAATAATAAATATTGCATTCTTGAATGTCCAGATACACGAATCAAATCATTCTATTAACGGAGAAAGAAAAACAACTCATTCTGGTTCCTCCAAACTCCGGCTGAATCTCAGCATCTGACATTAAAACACACTTTTTATATCTTTAGATCTTTTTTTTCCTTGTTTCTTGGGTTCAGTCATGACAGAGAAACAGCAGAACATCAACTCCAAGCAGCACGATGGGTGACGAACGATTCCCGAAGAGATTTTAGATGATTTTGACCAAACTGTCCGGCTTCCTCCAACATCGGAGACAAGTGGAGCACAGACACCAAAAATCACAAAACCTTGACCATTTCAGTGGTGTAAAATGGATTTTACTTTGTTTTTAGTCACATTTACCATGTCTCTTTATTTGCTCTCTTCTCTTTAACTCAATTCGGTTTTCTGTTGATGTAAAGTGCATTTTAAATATGATTATTCTTTTTAATCATGAATGTAAACTAGTTATATACATACAATCTGGCTTTTTGATGATATATAAGCTCCAGAATCCTTTAAGATGTAGTTTCTTCCATGTAACTTCTGGAGCAGTGTGCCTGGCGGTGAGGCAGACATTAATCTATTTATCAGTCTTATCTCTGGACATGTTCACGCTGCCAGCATCACTTTGAAGTGGAGGAATACTTGAGCGGTGAGTAACGCTCGGTTTGCCGTTGCAGTTTGTAACACACCCCCTCAGCAGCAACACCACAGAAAACCAAAACACTGGTGGAAAGGGAAGGTTTTTCCACAACATCAGATATGTAAAAAAAAAAAGAGTGAGAGAGAGTGACTTGTTACTGGTTTGGGAAAAATGCGCACAGAATTGCGTAAAAGTTGGGGGGGAAAAAAACTGACCTTGTTTGACACACTTGAGCCGGACGGGGTCCCTGCTGTGTTTGACCACCGCGTGCACGTCCCTGGTGGTGAGCCCGGCCACGGGGGTGTCGTTGACTTCCAGCAGGAGTTCGTCCGGGCACAGCCTCCCGCTGTGGCACGGCGCCGCGCCGGGGAGAAGCTCCCCGACCACCGGGAAGTGTCCGTTCTCCGCGCCGCCCCGCAGCTCCAGCCCCAGCCCGCCCTCCCCGTCCCGGAGCAGGACGCTCTCGTGGACTTTGTTCGTCCAGTGGTTCTTCCTCTTCTTCAGACTCTTGGACATGGCTCCACCGGAGAGAGAGAGAGAGAGAAGAAGAAGAAGAAGAAAGGAGAGAGAGAGAGGAGAAATCACATGAGTGCGGCCGCGCGAGGAGAAGTTTTCCGCGTCTTTCTCCGGTTGCGTCGCGAGCGCCGCGTCCGAGGCTTCAGAGGGGAGAGCCGCGCGTGCCCATGTCGGCGGACAGTCCGGGTCCGCAGCTGGATCATCAGTCCGCCTCGGCGATAACTGAGAGCTGCCCAACTAGTGCTGCCTTCAAGGTCCGGCCCGAGCGTCGGAGCGCGCCGCGGCGCTGGCGCGTAAAAAGGCGCACGCGCCGCGCGTCCGTGGGATTGAACAGAGAGCGAGCGTTAACCAAACTCATCAACACTTTTCCGATTTTGGAAAAAAAATTAAAACACATCTGCTCATTATTTTACTTTTAAATGGTGATGTTTCAGGCATCTTTAAAACACTAACAAGTACATTTTAAAGCACTTTCAACATTAAATGTGATTTGGCAAAACAACAGCAACAAAAATAGTAAAAAAACAAAACAAATGAGCAATAGATGAATGAAACAAAAACGGTAATTTACTTTAAAAAAAGAATATAAAAAGATGCCACCTTTTAAGTTCTTCTGTTTTAAGGTGCCTTTAAGCCATAAAATACTCACTCACTGAACGGTGTTGCTAATTCATCAAGTTATTTCTTCACTTAATGCAACAGAAGGTGGAGAAATCAGATCAAACTCTGTTTACAACTTCCAAACTTCAGAATACACAAGTTTCCGAGGCGCACTTGAAGGCAACACCAAGCTCCAACCAAACCAACTGACCCGGATGTGCAGATGGAGGAGGAGGAGGAGGAGGAGGAGGAGGAGGAGGTGAAGAGGGTTTTCCCGAATCCAGCTTTCCATGGGAAAAAAATTCGAGAAAAGAGAAAGAATCAGAAGAGATAAAAAGTGTGTTTTTTAGATTTTTTTTCTTTTACTGTTTTTTTTTAATCCTCACCCCAAATATGTCTTTCCTTCTTGACATTTGGACAATCTGCAAAATAAATAAACATAAGGCTTGTGGACTAAAACCAGGCCACAAGATCCTCAGGAGAACATGGATGTTATCGTTAGAATTACTGTGAACTGAGAACTGTTTCGTGCTGCATGTGCTTCAACGCAGCACTTCACTAAAGCTGCATCTCCCCTGTTTCCACGGAAACGGAGTGGGATCGTTTTGTTCCACCCCGGGAACCGTTTTCCGTGGTCGTGATCCCTGTAGTCATGGAGACAGACGCCCAAAACAAAAGAGGATTTGTCCAATTTTCACTTGAGAACGTTGTTGTTTAAACAGGGCCTGGAATATTCCTGCAGAAGAAATTCTATATTCCATCCTCAGGAGGTGATTTCTTTTTTTTTTTTTTCAATAATATTTTTATTAAGATTTTACATTTTATAAACCAACAAACAAACCACAAGGTACATTTACAAAATCAGCATTTGAGTACATGAGAGTCCTTCCAGAGGCTGAGCAGCCCTGCCAAAATACAGGATTGTTGTGAAACTGTACAGGGTTATGACGTCCCAGATTCTCTAAGTAAATAAGACAGATCCTTGTTCATAATGTAATTGATGAAATGACCCCAAACTCTTTCAAAAGTATCCTGTTTATCCTTTAAGATGTAAGTAATTTTTTCCATTGATAAACATTCACACAATTCTTTAAGCCATTTTGTTATGCTTGGTTTGCCCATCTCTTTCCACGACAAAGCAATAACTCTTTTTGCTTGGAGTATTCCCAGGTTTATGAAAATTTTTTCATAACCATTAATGTGGAGTTCTTCAGGATATAACCCCAAAATAAAAAGTTTAGGCTCCAACACTAGTTTTAAATGCAAAATCTCCTGTAATTTATTGCTGACTTCTCTCCAGAATTCTTTAATTTTTGGACATAACCACAGACAGTGGATCAGAGTGCCTTTCTCTTCTCCACATCTGTTACAAAGATCTGGGATATAAATGTTGAATTTGTGAAGTTTTTCTGGAGTAATATATACTCTCATGAGCCAATTAAATTGAAGTATTTTAAGACGTGTATTACATGTCTGTGCTTGAGCTACTTTACAGGCTTTCTTCCACTGTTCCATGGTTACCTCCTCCTTTAAGTCAGTTCTCCAAGCAAAAAGTTTTGCATCAGCGGATTCAGAGGAAGATGCCATCAGCATGTCATATGCTTCAGAAATTATACCTCGGTTGTAAGGGTTTTTGGTTAGAAATGTTTCCAAGACAGACATAGAGGGAATATGTGTGAAATTGCTTAGACGGGATCTGATAAAATTTCTTAATTGCAGATATTTGTAAAAATGTTTACGGGGAATATTAAATTTAAAAACCAGTTGTTCAAAAGTTAAAAGTCTTCCATCCCTTCCATAGACATCCCTCATTAACCCCACCCCCCTGTCTGCCCATAATTTAAAGCCTCCATCTTTTCTGCCTGGAACAAAGTCATTGTTGCCCCAGATTGGGCTAAATATAGAAAGGGATGAGGCTTCCTTTAAGTAACTTTGGGTAGCATGCAAGACACGAATCATATTCTTTACTATTGGGTTGTACGTTATCTTTGTAAGTTTGTTGTATTTGTCAGAGTATAAGTAATTAGGGAGGGGCACTTGAAGAGACAGCATTTCAATAGATTTCCATGCAGGGGCATTTTCTGGGGTATAGTAAAACATTATTGTTCGTAGTTGGGTTGCCCAGTAATACCAGAGCATGTTAGGGCACTTAAGCCCTCCTCTGTCAAAAGGCAAATATAAGAGGGACAAGCGAAGTCTGGGACGTCTATTGTTCCAAAGGAATTTGTTAAAAAGTTTTTTAATTTTGGGGAAAAACTCTGATGGGGGTGGCAGGGGGATATTCTGAAACAGATACAGAAATTTGGGGACCACATTCATTTTTAATACATTAATTCTGCCAATCAATGAGATTTGGAGATTTGACCATCTTTCCACTGTTTTAGAAACACTTTCAATAATTGGGGTATAATTGCGTGGTACGACATCTTCCAGTTTTGGCATAATTTCAATTCCAAGATAAGTGAAATGATTCACATTTCTAAATAGACGAGTGCATTTAGGTGGGTTTGACCTCTCTTCAGAATTCAAAAGCATTATAGAGGACTTTGATTTATTTATTTTGTAGCCGGATATAGATCCAAATTTTTTAATTAAGTCTAGAAGAGTTGGGATAGATGTTTGTAATTTTTTTAAAAAAAGAATGACATCATCCGCATAAAGAGCTATCCGGTGGTCAAGTCTTCCAAGGGTTATCCCCCTGATTGCAACATGATCCCTTATAGCAATAGCAAGAGGTTCGAGTGATAAAATAAATAACAGGGGGGACAAGGGGCAGCCTTGTCTGCAGCCCCTTCCTATCTTTATTGGTGGTGAGATAATGCTGTTAGTGATTATTTCAGCATAAGAATTATTATAAAGAAGTTTGACCCAATTGCAAAATCCCTGCCCCAGACCAAAGCGTCTAAGCACTTCATATAAATACAGCCATTCAACCCTGTCAAAAGCTTTCTCGGCATCTAATGCCAAGAAAGCTGTATCTCGCATCTCCCTCTGTTCGTGCAAAATATTTAACACCCTTCTTACATTATGGAAGCCCTGGCGTCCCACCATGAACCCGTTTTGGTCTTCTTTGATAATGGCAGGTAATAGGCACTCCAATCTCTTTGCTAAGATTTTACATAGAATTTTTAAATCAGAATTTAAAAGACTAATTGGTCTCCAATTTTCACACCTATCAGGAGGTTTTCCAGGTTTTGGAAGGAGTGTAATTAACGCCCCTCTTAAGGTGGGAGGAAGTATTCCATTTTGAATTGATTCAGTAAACATTTCCAAGAGGGGTTGCCTGAGTTTTAATACAAATTTTTTATAAATATCAATTGGCAGACCATCTGGCCCTGCAGCTTTTCCAGATTTCATATTCTTTATTGCCTCTGAGATCTCTTCCAAGGTCAAATTTGCTCCCAGTGCAGTACTTTCCTCCCCCTCTATTGTAGGAATGTTTATATTTTCTAGAAAGGAGAGGGTACTTGGATCTAGGTAATCAACTTCAGTCTCTGGGCTGTATAACTTTTCATAATATGCCCTGAAGGAGTGGTTTATTGCTGCCGGGTCATGGATTGCTTCTCCTTTATCATTTTTTAATTCTGTAATCGATCTTTCTAATTGAAATTGTTTTATGCGCCAAGCCAGGATTTTACCAGATTTTTCTCCTTGGTCAAAAAATGATTGTTTAAGTTTTAATAAATTAGCTATGGCTTTTGAAGATGAAATTTCATTATATTGTGATCTCAGTAACAATAGATTTTGATGTAATTTCGGGCAGGGGTTCGTAAAGTACATATTCTCTGTTTTTTTAATTTCTGATTCCAGTGTTCTCAATTTTTGTTTGGTCTTTTTAGTAATTGAACTTGTATAATTTATTATTTGTCCCCTGATAAAAGCTTTGAATGCTTCCCATCTGATGGATGCGGAGGTTTCTGAAGTATTGAATGTAAAATAATCATCAATTTGAGTTTCTAGGTATGCCATTAAATCTGGGTACTTTAGCCATTTTTGCTGGAATTTCCATTTAGGTGGATCTCGTATTAGGCCTGGATCTACATAAACCAGATTGACTGGGGCATGGTCTGAAATTACTATACTGCCATAATGGCATTCTTTCACTTTATATAATAGGCTAACAGATATCAGAAAGTAGTCAATTCGGGAGTATGAGTTATGCGTGCCAGAGAAACAAGAATATGACGAAACTCCTGGGTTTCTGTCTCTCCATACGTCCTTCAGACTCAATTCTTTAATAAACTGGATGATAATTTCTCTACTCTTGCTGTGAGATTTATCTACATGTGTTGATCTATCTACGTTGGGGTCGAGAGCACAGTTAAAGTCACCAGCTAAAATATACATACCTTTAAGTGCAGATAGTGAACAGAATAAATTATTAAAGAAGTCTGGTTCGTCCTTATTTGGCGCATATATATTTACTAAATTTAGAAGTTCTGTGAAGAGAGTACCCTGGATTATCAGATACCTTCCCATCCTATCTGCAATTACCTTATGGACATTGAAAGGGATAGATTTGTGTATTAAAGTCATGACCCCCCTCGCTTGGGAAGTAAACGGTGCTGAAAAGACCTGCCCCCTCCACCTTCTCCTAATCTTTAAATTTTCTTTTACAGTATGGTGCGTCTCTTGAAGAAAAATAATTTTGGATTGTATATCCTTTAACCTTCCCATCACCTGTTTAATTTTTTTAAGTTTTGACAACCCTCTACAGTTCCAAGATGTCATCTTAATTTCTAAGATATTGGCCATAACTGCTCATCAAGAATAGCGCTCCCATGATTAAGTGTGTAAATGTACCTTTCAACAACCAGAAATACAATCACCCTAGATGCTGCTAACGGCATCCTCCTCTGAACATAAACCCATGGTTCTACAACCCACTTTCCCCCCACCCTACTCCCCACTTCGGTACTGCTATAAGTCATTCCACATGGAATGAGGAATGAACAGAATTTAACCTAATCTTGAACACAACCATTTCCACCTCCGCACACTTTTAAAAAGGTGAAAAAGAGATAACAGGTTTCCCAAAAAAGTAATTCCATACCAGGCATAAATATAGTAAAGTTTTTATGTGACCTGCATTTGCTACCCTTTAGAACAAAACTAAAATTGGCCTGCTGAGCTCAGAAAAATTATAAACCCCCAACCGTAAAAAAAAAAAAAAAAAAAAAAAAAAAGGGGGGGGGGGGGGGAGATATTACGCCACAAATGCCAGGTAGTACATTTTGATTTCACAAAAGTTGTTCATGTAATACAGACCATTTTCTTTATATTCATGCATTACCAGAAAATTTTAACAAGGTTATATCCTCAAAGAGCACAGGACGAAAATAAAGTCTCATAAATCAGCCACTTCGCTGCCGATCACCAGTGAATCTTGTCCCACCCCCACTAGCGTCAGCCTAGGGGGTTTAAAAACAAAACAAAACAAAAACAAAAAAAAAACTGGTGCAGTGTCATTCTTTTTTTTTTTTTTTTCTTCCCTTACTTCTTCATGCCGTTGTTTATCCAGTGTTTTCCTCCTCCTGTATCCGGCGTATGAAAGCCTCCGCTTCCTCTGGCTTCCCGAAAGTCTGTGTTTTATCCCTGAAGGTCACCAACAGCCTGGCCGGTAGTAGCATTCCGTGTCTTATCCCCATTTCACGGAGTTGTCGTCTCACTGGATCGAATTCCTTCTGTTTTTTGTGCAGTCCAGCCGCAATGTCGGGATAGAATCGGACCGGTTTATCCTCGTACAGGACTTGCTTTTTTATTTTGATGGCATTCATCACAAGTACTTTGTCTCGGTCGCTGAGGAATTTCATAATGACAGTTCTTGGACGGGAGTTGAGGTCGTCTCGCGGGCCGATACGATGAGCCCTCTCCAAAAACTGCTTTGATTTGAGCAGAGGGATGTCTAGTGCCTCCGGGATCCAGGTTTCCAGGAAGGAGCAGGCATTTCCACCCTCCACCTTCTCCGGTAGGTTCACCAGTCGCAGGTTGGCTCTCCTCGCTCTAGTTTCCAAGTCCAATACCTTGTCTTCCATGTCCCTGTTCTTGTGTTCGAGGTGGCGGACTTTAGCTTGAAGGCTAGCTACTGTGTCCTCGGTGTTTGAGATGCGGGTCTCGGCAGAAGTAATGCGCTCCCTGCATTCGCCAACCTCGGTTTTTATTCCTTCTATTGCGGCTAGGACTCCATCAAATCTGTTGGAAAAGTCAGCTTTTAGGTCTTTAATGGCTTCGAGGACTGGATCGTGGCTACCACCTTCGACATCTGCGTTAGCGTCTGCCATGCTAGTGTTAGCATTAGCTTCTCCGCTACCTTTAGTTGATCCGAAGTCAATTTTCGCTTGAGAGGATTTACCGCGACCCTTACTCACTTTACCAGGTCCGGACGCCATGGGTGTGTCTTTAGCGCGGCAGCTGTTTATCTTTTAGTTGCAAAGATATAAGTTACATGGGAATTCTTGGCAAAAGTATGCGGAGGTAGAAGACGTGCGTCCGTCTAGCTTGCTGCCATACCCGGAAGTCCAGGAGGTGATTTCTTCTTTTTTTTCGTAAGGTTGACTTCTTTAAAATCACTTATTTCCCCAAACAGCGGCTTGGGCTTCCTCTTTCGTCTGGATAATTCTTATTCTCATGGGATGAAAACAGAGACGTTCGGTTTCCCAGACAGAAATGGAGGCTAAAAATCTTTTAAGACTCATTTTAATCCATGAATTTGTTCTCGAAGGAAGTTAAGGTCCTCAATTCTCCCAAACAGTTCTCGCATGTGAGTATAATCACAGCAGGAATGCAAATACAGAATAATAAAGGACCTGCTGAGCCTCATGTGGTGTTTATGTTCCTCTATTGGCTCTTTGAAGCTTTCTGAAAATTATATGTACAAGAATTTTCATCATTGCTGTCTATTTTAAAAAAAAGAAAATTGTGAACCTGGGTTATTTTCAAAAATACTTTCCTGGTTAAAAGACTAAAACTGATAAAAACTAGAAGTCATTTTAAAACTTACTACAGCTACTTGTTTGGGGGTTTTGGGGAGGACAAAGCCAAGTTTGTTTTATGGAATTGTTTTTCATTATTTCACTCATAAAATAAATGATTGAATTAAATTGCAGTGAGAAAACGAAAGGATACGAATGAAAAACAGTCGAGATTAATTCTGAACTCAGTAAAACACTTTCTAAGATAAGATTTCAACACAAGGAAGGTTTTTTTTTTAATGAATTATTTCAAGTGTCAAAAATAAAACATTTTTTTTTAGAAAAGTGTAAACCTGACCACGGAAAAGTTTATTTATTGTCCTTATAATGAAATAGTTGGAGAGTAAAACCATTCAAATGAAACATTTTTTTAAATGGAACTCTTTTTTTAAACATTTGACTGCCGTTGTCCTCAAGAGCAGGTCCACACCAAGACCCGAGAACCCGAAGACCGGTCCAGGACCAAGATCTTGGTCTCAAATGTGGTCTGAAGACTCCAGTTCTCCAACACCAGGACCAGGAACAGACTATATAGGAAGACCTCATAGAGAACTTTAAATAAAAACATGTAAGGTCAGGATTTGATGCCCCTTCTTTTAGAAATATATTTGTAAAGGAGCAAAGGAAGAACATGCAAACTCCAGTCGAGCCTCAAAGGTTCTGGAGATCACTGTGGTGAATATAAACGGATCGATAGAAATAAGAAGGAAACCACTGAGCAGGTTTCTGCAGCTGGCCAGTCAGGCAGACCTCTGAACCCTCCGTCACTGATTCTCTCCTTCGGTCCAACATGTCCGGTCCCCGGTCGGTCGCCGATGACCGTCGGGCGTCGGATAACGCAGCGTCTCCTCCTCGGCGGGGATTTGGAGATCTGTCTCTGCATTCCAGAGGAGGGAGCAGCGCCCAGCAGCAAATTAAAAGACGGAGAGGAGGGAGAGAGCGGAGAGGGGGAGTATTTTAACAAGGGCAGGAATTCTGGAGGCAGTGTTTGAATAAGGAGAGGAATGCTCTGCGCGTGGCGGCCGGAGGAGAGAACGTCAACAGTCCGAGGGAACGAGGGCGCCTGGAAAACAGTGTGGGATTAAAAACTGCGCGAGAAATGCGGCCCGGCGGAGCAGCGTCGGGCGGGTTGATGGAAACCAGCTCGAGGCTCCTGGCCGGTTTGTGCCGCTGCCATCTGCTCGACCCCAGGAAGCATCCAGTCCGTCTTAATGTTTGTTTCCCACCTTCTTCTTTTCTCTCTCGTCCTTAATAATGTTTGTTTTTCCTTGAATGACATGCCTTGGAGTTATAGATAAATAATCAATCAAAAACTGCGGCCTGAGGATCGACCCGGAGTGGCGCCGCTTGTTAGCTTGACCGTTAATATTCTTGTCTTGACTTCTGCATGTGTGTGTTTTAGCGTGGCTGCTGGTCATGCTGCTTTTTAAGACTGAAAATATTTCATATAGAGCACAATCATTTTCCATAGAACGTGTATATAGAGAGAGAAAACAAACAGGGCCCTAGAGTCGAACCCTGAGGAACCCCTCTCATCTCTACTGACCTTGGAGAACAGTGGAAACTTCTAGAAAGGATACATTTTTTTTCTTGAAAAAAACAAATAAAAATATAAAACTGTGGATGCATATTGTTCTATTGCCTCTTTTAATAAATGAATAGATTTGACTGTTTCTACCCATGTTAAATGTCAAAATTTGCATTGATAAAAAAAGAAGAAAAATGAGAGGAATTTAAGTAAAACCACAATAAAAGAAACAATAGGACTGACTCATTTCCTGATTCAGACTTGATCTTCTACAGTTTGTCACACTTTATCACAACAGTTGTGCAGGTTTTTCGTGTTTTTGAGGTGCAGGTTCTTGGCGGTACGGAGTGTTTTCCCTGCAAACAGAGGGCAGATCCAGAGCTGAGCTGCTCCTCGGTTCCTCCGGCTGCCTCTTCCTGCCCGCTGATGAATCAGTCGAGCAGCTAATGACACCGGCAGCAAATCCAAACAACTTGGGGTGAAATCTGGACCTTCTTCTCATCTGCAGCTTTGATTTGCATGATTGTTTTTGGGACGTTTTCACCTTGAGTTGCAAACCCTCCCTTTCGTTCTTGCTGATTATTAATTGATATTCCGGCTCTGCTCCCCTCCTCTCCAATCCCAGCAGCCTCCGCTGCAGCCTGCAGCTCCCTAAGCCTCCAACATTCCTCACGCCCTATCAGCTCAGACAGATAAGTACCTTTTTTTACCACAGCGAAGGCTTTTCAGCGGAGTCCCAACACTCCGAACTGCGAGGCGGGTGGTGGGGGGGGGGGGGAGTTAGATTCGCACCATCACCGCGGAGTCGTCATCCGTCTTCACGGCGTCCGCCGTTCATCGGAGGGGAAGCGGCGACACCGACCGCCGCGCAATCAGCGGCGTGACAGCTTGATGGACTCGCACAAGCCTCCTCTCGCATCCCATCACCGAGCGGATCTGACAAACCGGCAGAGACGAGTCATCAAACTGGAAGAGAGCAATCTTTAAGGGAGGAGGCCCGGCCGGCCGCTCATCCACGCTCGCCGCCATAAAACACACCTTTTTCCACGACGAATTCGTTGATTAATTACGGATTTATTAACCCAGAGATGATGGCAAGTTGGAGAGTTATACTCCATATTCTTCAGAATCAGGAATATTCCCACGATTCGGGCCTCATTTACTCAACAACTCAACTCTCCAGTGAAAGTGGAAAACTCTTGTTGTGTGTGGATCGTCCGTTTACACAACAGCAGTGTTGTGTAAACCTGGAGGGGAAAACCCAACTTTCTGAAAATGAACCAACTCTGTCTCCATGGAAACGAGAGGAATACGCAACTTTTTGGAAAGTCTGACTCCATCTCCGTGGGGACGAGTTAAAACGCAACACTTTTGCATTTTTTCTTTACACACATTTGTGTGTGGTTTCAATACAACCAGCAGTGCCGCCTGGTGGCCTGGCATGTGAACTGCACCCAGCGTTTCATTTAATCCCTCCACAAACACATCTAGAGACAACAGACTGTTCTCCTCCACAGATGGTGAAAAACTACCACTTGAAAGCTCCTGTTTGTGCCTGTATCCTCTGCAAATCAGCCAAAACAGGAAGCTGAGTGGAAGCACAGCCTGTTCAGGCGAGCAGTTTAACTGGTTTCCTGCCGTTTCTGAGTAAATTTGTTTTCACTGCTCAGTGAAGGCAGACAGACGTTCGGCTCGTCTTCTGTCCCGTTTGAATCAAATCTACTCTAAACATCTCAGCAGATTATGCTTTGCGTCTGCGCCTCACACAAATTTGAAATATTTGTTCACACACACTATTTCTCAACAGGTTGACAGTCTCTTAATGGTATACAGAATAAATTGTGCATTAACTTATTATTTTCACATTTTATAATAAAAATGCAGACTGTTTTTCTTCAGTTTGTTTCTAGAATGAAGCTGATTCTCCGGGAGAAAATCCTACATGTGCACCACATGAACACAGCTGTGCTGCAATAAGTCAGATCTCCTCATAAATAAATCATGTGGGAAAACAACCAATGTTGTGCAATTTCTCAAAACTTCACCAGTTACTTGCTAAATTCATCATTTCCTGCAAGACGCTTGAGAGTCTTTAAAGACGCTTTGAAATCTGAATGTTTCTCTTTGTTTTATTACTGGAGTGTTGATTTTTTTTTCTTACATCTTTGATTTGAAACCACCTCTCCACACCTTTTCATTCTCCTAAAGGAGGCACCAGATGTAGACAAATTGATGCACCTCACAGGTAGCTGAGATTGTGTTGATCACAGAAGCCAAACAGAGTAATTACAGCTCGGTAAAGAGGCGCCTTCTGCCTGTAAAGACTCAAAACATCATTAAGTCCTTCGCCTCGCTCCTGCTACAGGTGAACAGCTGTCACCAGGGACGATCGGCGGATTACATTTCCGCGGCTCGACTTGTCTTTTTGCCTCTTCGCAGCTCCTTCTCGCTCGACGCGTGCGTTTGCAGGGAAGACAGAATGAAGCATCGTGGATTCCTCTCTGTTTTCCCGGTTTGTCGGCTGTTTCCACAGAAGCGTTGACACATTTCGTGTAACGCGAGGCGCTGATATGTCAGCTCTTATTGCTTCGGTGCGGGTGGAAGTGATGTTTCTGCATGTATTGAAACATACAGGTGTGTGTCTATGGAGCAGTATGGAGCAGGGTGGGGAATTGTCTTTATATTGCATGGAGGGTAATATCATATATCAAAGCACAATGGGAAAACATGTTGAAAATGATACCTGTCTTATAGCTTCTCCTCTGTGTCAGTACCGCAAAAATAAAAATACACTGACATATTCGTTTGAACGAAATGTAAATTAAATTAGTTCTAATATCAGATTCAGTGAATTCTGCATCAGGCCGTTGTATTGCTATCATCGTTCAGTCACCTTGGAAAAGGACAAAAGCTGCCGCTACTTTCAGCTCTTGAAATATTTTCCCTTCCCACGATTTTTTTTCCTCAACCGATCGGTCTGACGCTCATGCAAAAAAGATTTTCAAGGTTAAAATGTAAAGTACACCGAGGAAAAGTGCTGCCAAGCGGCGATCAAAGGAAACTTTGACGGATGTCTTTCATGCTGGAGAATCGACGGTAAACAGAGCAAAGAAACAAAGTAGCTGAAAACTGAAAAGTAGCTTTATAAATATGGACATTTTGCCGTACACAGCCTTTACTTTTCTAGAGGAACCCCGTCTCCACTGCGAACAATTTAGGGTTCAGTCTCTTGCCGAAGGAGAGTTCATGAGATGGGGGATCAAACCGTCAACCCGGGCCTGGACGCCAACCGGCTCTGCAAACAGAGCCCCGGTTAGCCTCGCTAAGCCCAAAGTGAGCGTTCTCTAATCCGCCGAGCAAACAAGGGGGCGCTCCGGTCGAGGACCCGTCGGGTCCAGACAACAGTGGAGACACGAGGGGGGCGTCCCGGGTTCGAGAGGCGGCGGCGGCGGCCGGCTGGAGCCTCCTGCCAAGGCGGGAGGATTAGAAGAGCGAAGTCGAGCCCGATATTTTGAGAATGCCGACAGAGACGGGTTGAAGAGGTTAGCCGGGCTTTCACCGTCTTCACCATTAATATTCAGGGCTCGCAGTGATACGAGCCGGCGCACCCCCCCCCCCCCAAATCTCGCCCTCCCCCGGCCCCCATTTGTCCAGCGTGAAGGAGTTTGTGTTTGCAAGACGGATCTCTTCGCCTGCAGCTAAAACAGACTCACTGAGCCTCTCTCTGAACGATCGGGCGACCCCGGGCGAGCCGCTCCCAGAGGCCTCCTCGGTATTCTGTTCACAAAGCCCTTTCTAAAGACCCTCATTGATCAGAGGCTCTTTAAGATCCTCTGCTCTCGTTTAGCGAGCAGTAACTGTTACATCACTGTCACGCCGGAACATTCAGACGGTCGTCTGATTTATGAGGAACGGTCGGGATCGGCGTCTCTCCTCAGTCTCCTTAACTCCGATAACGGACGGTGAGCAGGTACGACGACGACATACTTCAATGTGATTTCTCCTGGTTACTCTAATAATCATTTCTATTCATCGCAAAACAGCATTCAATAACTTAGAGACAGAGAAATCTAGATATTGCAAACTCTAAATATCTGCTTCTAACATTTGTATGTCTTCCAGAATATTGACTGAAAAACTGGCTGATAGTAAATCACCATTAAAACACATGAAATTTCCTTGAAAGAGAACGAAGCACATTGAAATATCTCTATTATAATATTTATATGGTTTTCTTGTCGGGTGTCTATTCTTTGTGAACTGTATGATTAAATACTTTCTTTTTACTGTTGTGTATTTATTGGTATATTTCATTGGTAGAAATTTTGCTTTTGATTTATGTATCAATAAAATTGAAGAGCATTTCCTTGATATATATACACAAATATTTTTGATTCAATTGTAATAAATGCTGCATTTATGGTGTATTTAATTTGTATTAGTACCCTGCCTTCACATATTTGGTCGACTGACTGTATGACGCCTGCTAAAAAGGTCACACTTCTCCGTTTTCCAACTGATCAATGAAAAATAATTCACTTGGAATGAGAGCAGTGGATCAAATGTGAGCAACACAGGAGATTCTGAACCAACTGCAACAAAACTGGAGAAGAAATACAACATATAATGCGTCCCATAACGGAGTCTGCAGATAAAAGCTGCGAGGAGCCAGCTGTGAAAACGTACCCATGCCATGGAGAACGTCTATTCTACATAAAAACACAGACAGGCTCTTCTAACTTTCAATTCTCAGCGTCTTTCTATCTGTGAGGATTTCAGTCACATCGGGATAAATTCCTGAAGGTTAAGTTCCTTCTTCAAGAGTGGGACTTTCCACCTGTGGTACCGAACAGAGTCGCTCACATCCTCTTTTGACGAACGACCACGACCTATAAAGCTCCGAACCTCGTCCCCGCCGAAACTGCCACATTAATCAGAGCCTTTACTTCTGCTCATCAATCTCCCCGCTTCTCTCCCGGTTGCTTTTTCCCTCTGACAAGTGAGCACCTCCGTCGCTGCACGTCCTCTGTCATGCAGATGCAGCCCACAGCTTAATTATTCATCCCCAATCTCTCCGCTAACAGCAGCCCACACTGCAAGTCACTCACCCCCAGTCAATAAATATTCTCTTTGCTAAGATTAGAAGAGTTTGCATGACCTAGATATTAAATCAAATTATTGTTCCAGCTCTGTCGGGCTAAGTGTTTAAGAGGGGGAGAGAGGCAGACGCTCCAGTTCAACAGTGACCCCTGCTGTAGAGCTGCCTCCTCCTTTCCGACTTTAAGGACGCTCGGGTTCAAAGGAGGCGACGTTCTCCTGCATGCAGCAGTCTAGACCCGGGGCGGGTTATGTTTCCTCAGGGGCCACAAGAAAAACGAGCGCTGCTCGGTGTGAATGTAAGTCTCTGCAGCTGGTTCATGTTCCTGCTCTGCGTTAGTCTGGAAACCTGGATGTGCTGCATGAATCGCGTCCACCACAAGCTCTCAGAGTGCGACAGGTTCGTGCATTTGCAACTTTAAAGATGTTCGTGTGTGTCTGCTGAAAACGCAACGGTTTGGAAACGTCCGTGTGCGTGCGTCAGTTGCACCAACTGCACCTGCACACCACAGCGTCGCTGCATCAGCATTTCTGCCATTTCTGTGGAAACAGATGTCTTATTGAAACACGTCGCCATGGAAACGTGTTTTAACAGCAGATGTCCTTAAGCTAGAGAAAAAAGCCTAACGCTTCTCCCGTTCGTCTTTATTTAATTTTCAATTCCAATAAACTCACTTCTAAAAATGTAAAATTTTTAATTAGTTATTATATACATTGACCTTTAATTGCAACTGGCAGTACAATCAGTAAACACACAAAGTGATGGAAATTTGTCCTAAGTGCAGTTTTCCATCACAGAACCGCATATCAAAAGTAATCAGAATATATAAAAATCATCAAAAACATCATCAGAAAAGTAAGTTGTCATTATCGGCTTCAATAATCTTTTTTAAAAGTCCTCCATATATCAATATTATGATTAAAGTTTGAAGACGATCTGCCACCTCTAAAGTTGTGAGCCTGGTCCTGGTCTGCCTGGTCTGTCCCCGGCGTTACAGGAACACTCGCTCATCCAGGACGCCTAATCCGCCCTAATCCTCACCTGGACCGCTCTGTAATCTCTCCACGACACTGCTCCTCCGTTCGTTTGGAAGTTTGTGGTGTGTGTGTGTGTGTGTGTGTGTGAGCGAGTGTTATTGTGAGTCTAGCCATGGCAGATCAAACCTCCCACCGGCCCCGTCCACAGCCCAGACGGCGGCGGTGAGAGCTCCCAGCATGCTCCACTCTCCTCCGCGGCAGCGGAGGGAAATCAAAGCGGCGGTGAAGATTTGGCAGCACTTTTACCTTCAGCCCCAACCGTCAGTCATCCGGAGGAGGAAGGACACGTCGTCCACCCATCACTCCTCGCCCCGCTGCGAACCGGCATTACGCCTCATGAATCACCGTGTCGGGTGTGTGTGTGTGAGAGTGCGAGTGTGTGTGTGTGTGAAAGGCAATTAAAATAACGAAGAGATCCATCATCCACAAACACGGGAGCTGACGAGATTACCATCATGATGAATATTTATCATGGGAAATGGAAAGATCAGAGGTTTTTCACCCCCACTGCTGAATCACAGGTGGAGAAAATGCAGGGAAAACACACATCTGCGTGTGTGTGTGTGTGTGTGTGTGTGTGTGAATTTGCTAAACGATAAGGATGTTGCGTTAACGAGACACCCGGGGGCCGTGAGGCTGCAGGTGGAGCTGAGGAAGAAGGAGGGAGAGTTGATAAACTCCTGCAGGCTCTTATATGTTTGAGAATAAAGCCTCGGAGCTAAAGGAGATTTTCTAAAACGGCTGTCGGAGAGATAAAACACACCCAAACCCCGTTCAGAGGCTTTTACTCCAAGTGATGGAAGGTTAGTGCCCAGAACTCCGAACAAGCACAGGTGGACCAGAGATCTGCAGGAGTCCTTTTCACAACACTTCAAGTGAAAAAAACCAAAAACATCTTTTTTTGTTTCAGAAAACTTAAACATTTCCTCATCAGTTATTTGAAAACAAAGTCTGCTCACATACTTAATGACGTAGTTATCATTCCAGGCCACTAGGAGGCGCTGTGGTTTGTGTGATGAATACCACAACATTAGTCTAATACTTATAGATTAATTTCATTTTTTTCCCCCTCATTTTAAATAACTGCTTTTGCCCATCCTTGTTTTCTCTTCACCATATCTTCACTTGTCTCTGAATTACGATGAATTATATTGCCGAGCCCGACAGATTCAATCGAAACATCTTTGACTATATTTCGAAAAATGAAGTTTTGCTTTGAGATCACTGCATCGTTTATATAAAGACACAATCATATCATGTTTGCAATAATTTCCGACAATTATAATGAAGGGGTTGTAGAATTAAGGCGTCGCTCTTACCTGATGTTCATTTACTGCTCATTGTTTTGAGGGAATTACAATTTCCTGCTCATTCAGAGTGAAACTTTGAAAAGTCTCTTGCCGACTGGGTGAATGAATGGCGCACAGCTGTGTGGCTGCCGGCTGTAGAGTGGACCAATCAGCAGCATTCACACCTGCGTGTGAAGACACACACGCACACACACACACACACACACACACACACACACACACACACTATTTTCAAACAAAAGCACAAATGATACAACTTTTCAAGTAAAGGCGCCTTGAAATGAATCCTCAGCTCCCGCACGGATTTCTATCACATCGTTAAAAGTAGTTTATTTTAAAGAATGTAGATGTTTTTTTGACAACCTTCCGGAGTTTAAAGTTTGGCGTCCGGCTGACTCCACATCGCTCACCGTATGTTCGACATCTGCCATATTTCAAGCGAGTTGAGGAGCTGATAGGAAACGGAGTGAGACAGATGTCCGACTCTTACGGAAGTCCATTAAAAGTATCGTCACATTTGCATATGACCCGGGACGGAAGGTTGTTGAAGCTTCTCAGATAATTTGAACAGCGGGCAGAGTCGGAGCGCCGTGTTTCCGTTCAAGGCTAAACTCCGCCATCAGCATTCAGACGGGGTGAGTTATGGCCTCGCCTCGCCTGGGCCTCCGGTTTTTTAAGCCAATTAAAATTCAGCCGGGGCGAGCCGGGACACCCAGAGAGTTTTCCTGCGAGGGAGCAGAAAGGTAGGCGAGTGAAAATATGGAGGAAAAACAATGGCAGCCGGGGTGACTTCTCCGTGACTCCGCCGGGTGGGAAACGGCGACGGGGATTTTGTTTTTTGTGAATTTTTAACAATAAATTAACCACAGTCATGAATATGATTCCTAATACCCCAAAATTATAACCCAGGTGAACCGAGAATCATGGGAGATTCATGACATCATTCAAAATGGCCGCCCCCGTGAATCTTGGACGGATCGCCATTCATCTCGGGTTTTTTCGGTGTTAACTGAGATTTAGACGCAGCTCGTTCAGACATATTGTTTCCCAAGGGAGAAATTCGCTGTTTAGACCTGGATGTGTGTGAATTTTGAGCCAGTGAGAACTTCATGAATTCAGAGATAAAAATCTGCTTCCTGTCTTGATGTGTCTCAAGAGCCTCTGAGTCATTGAAGCTGTTCCATGATGCGCTGCAGTCCAGTTTGGCCATTTCAGCCCAAACAAATCTTTATTCCTGCATGAAGCGGAAAAATGTTCTCAAACTTTTGTTCACACGACGTTTTCAAGTGAAAATGGAAAACGTTTGTTGTGTTTTTGGAACTGTACGATGAACATGAACACTGGATTTATTTGTTGGATATTACTAGTGTTTGCGACGCTGTGTAATTTAAATTAGCCTTCTCATTAGACGACTATAAAACATGTAACAATTCATCTGTGCATTCAAACGATAACTCAGGCTACTTTTTTCTATTATATTTTGTAAAGTGAAGCTCAGCCTTCCTCTGTCCTCTTTGCATTGCTGCATCCGAATCCCGATCCAAGGTCAGGGTTAAGGGTTTTTCAACAAACTGAGCTGTAAATTAACGCTAATGTTTGGCCGGGGGCATAAATCAGTAGCTGCTAACAAGTTATATCAAATTACAATCTGTTGTGTTGGTGTTTGCAACTTCTTCCCACTGCTTTCAGAAAAGACACTTAATCGGCTTATGTGGGAGTAATGAACCCAGCCTAATTATGCATTTGTGTGTGTGTGTGTGTGTGTGTGTGTGTGTGTGTGTGTGTGTGTGTGTGTGTGTGTGTGTGTGTGTGTGTGTGTAGAGCACCATTAAAACCAACTTTTGGTTGAGATAAAACAGTCCAGGTGAATTACGTTGATGAATTTGGGAAGAAGTTACGATGAAAACACAATAGATGAAGCTTCATTCTGGACCGACGAGCTGAACTAACCTCTCTGGATTCAGCTTTATTTGCAAAATGGATTGAACTGCTTGAGATTTTCTACCTGGTCCTGTTTGTTTCCAGTTTGCTGAGAGAGCATGCGGAGCCGACTCCCTCCTCCCCCTTTGGGAATCGGTGGCGTTATTAAAATTATACATTACATGTCAGCTTGAAGTGACTTCAAAACATGTTTACACGGCAAAAGATTAAATGTTTAATGGAATATCAGTTATTCTGCAAACGGAAAACATGCAGCAAAGCGGGAAGAGAAGCAAGAATTGTGCTGGTTAATTTTTTTGCGTCACCTGAGCCGGTCGGACCGCCGGAGGCGCGGATCCCGGACTCCGCTGGGCGCGCTGATTAAACCCCGATCCAGCTCATAGCCGCCCACCCTGATTCCAGCAGCTCGATACGACGCCTCGGGGGGTCTTTGTGCGTTATCTCAAAGCCAAGTCCGACCATTTAGCAAACACGGAACACAATTGTTCCGTGGAATAAAGAAAAGGAGAATTACGGGCTAAATGGCCGCGGTCCAGTGGACGGCGGCGGCTCTTATCAGAGCCAGGCAGGGCACTCGGGGAGGTTTTGCCTCAGCTGTGGACGAAACGCAGCTGGAAGGGAACAAAGACGGATCTTGGGTCGTCCGACGGTTGAATCGAAACTCCTTTGAAACAATTGGACGAATACAAAATGGGATATTTCTTTCTGGATGCAAACAAAAAGAAATCTGCTTACGAAGCTTTGGACGGGAATGTAAGACCTCTACGCTGATGACACTGTATTGAGGCCTACCCTCCTGAAACCACACTGACAGATCGCTTTCTGCACCAGAAGCTCCATCACTAATTCTATCAGACATCACACACATGTGGAGCGCCCCCACCCCTGAAGCCCCACCTTCACTTCACCACAACTGTCTGCAAAAAAGACATGAAAAGCCTCAGAGGCCGACATCTGAAGTGAAACGGAAGCCCGTCAACATGATAGGCAGCAAACAGTGAAACGCACACACGCACACACGTCACACTGGCAGCAGTGTGTCCAATGTGATGTACACACTCCTCGTCACAGCGTGCGACGTGAGCGGCGACCTAGACGGACGAGCGCCGCCCGCAGAGGCTTAATTCAGTCAAACGTGTGACTCTGTTGCTCAACGGCGGCAGAGAGAAAGACGTCTGACACCGAGTCGGCTCCGCCACTCCACTGTCGAGGATCATTTGGACTTTTTTCTTTCTTAATTGTGACGTTTTTTGACGTAAAGCCTGAAAACCTTTCGACTCTAAAGCTTTCGGAGAACCGCAGAACTTTGAAGAAATGTGAAAACTGTCAAATAAACAATGTGCGAACCCTTCAGAAGGATGTTTGAGGAGTACAGAGGAGCATTTATCAGGCTTGCAGTCTCTGTTACTGCACAAACAAACCAAGTTCACTCCTCATTTATATGTATAGATCTTTGCTGAAAGTGCAGAGATAAAATAACTTACATGGGAGAAAACTGGAATACAGTTTTTTTTTTTTTTTTTTGTTTTAACCCATGATGTTCTCCCGGTGAGGTGACGGTACTAACCACTGCACCACTGTGATGCCCATGTAATAAAAAAATTCAAGAAAAGAATGATAAAAAAAAAGAGAACTACCAATCGATTGTTAAAAATGAATGGTGCACAAAAACGTGGAATAAAATAAAGAATTCCTAAAAAAAATGAAGACATTAAATAAACAAATAGAAAAAAGTGTAAAACAACAGTAAAAATAGAAGAAAATCGATCTAATTTAATGGAATAAAAGTTAAAGGGACTTAAGGCAAGATTTGTGAAAAACTACACATTATTCAATGCTAACGGGCCGTGACGCATTAAAAACCTAAAATAACAGGCCAATCCGCGCATCTGTCTGCTGCCTTATACAGGCTGTGTGCCACACAATTTGTTGCAGTTCGGGTCCGAATTTCCCGCGCAATCGTGGGGAAGTGACGTAAATTGACGCTGTCTGCGCGCGGCCGACAGCTATGGAACAGGAAGAACATGGCCGCCGTGGACACGGACTCAAACACTGGGATACAAGTGGATTCTTCAGCAGCCATCAAACGACCTGCATCCACTCAAAGCCCACAAAAAAGTGCCACCAGGAAGAAAAAAAGGACTTTATCAGCGTTATCTCGTGAGTAAAAAAAATAACAGTAATATATGACCAAAGCCGGGCAGGCACCCGAACAAAAATTGGATATGCGTTTGATTCATGGAGGGAACTTCAGCTGCATTTGGGAGTGAAAACGGATGCTGACAAGAATCACATAACATGCGCTGTGGTCTTGCAGTAAACCGCGACTTAGTAAACAGCATGAGCATCCCTGGTGCAGCGCTGTGAAGACGGACAGTCTGAAGTGTTTGTGCGCGCTCCCGTGCACGCTCCCGTGCCGCCTCGGCTGCTGGCTGCAGTAACCCAGCGCCTATCGCGGCAGCACTGAGGTACATTTTGTTGCCTTAAAGGTGCCGTAGGCAGGATTTTGCTAGTCAATGCTAATTTTTCTGTGTTTTCTTTGGATTAAATGTTAGAGTATCCACTGATAATCCTTTAGGAGTGTAGTATAATTGCACTACTGTGAGGGCACAGCGTTTCTGTCTCTGTTCTGAGCTGAAAAGGAATCTCGACAGCTCCAGGTATCTTTGACCAATCAGAAGAGCCCATGAGGCTCTAACCGTGATTGGTCGAGGGGCGTTCGTCACACGTTCTTTTGGGAGGGGCTTAACTTGCGTAAGGGTGTGATGTCAGAGAAAACAGAACAGGATTGGCTGTGCTGGGTTTCAAATCACCATCTTAGATGGGTCAAATCGCCATCTTGCTTAGGTAGACCTAAGCAAGATGGCGGAGATGCAGAATCCTGCCTACAGCACCTTTAAGTCCCTTTAAACACAAAATAAAGGCAACATTTTTGAATTGTTCAAATCTTATTTAGTTAAAAAAAATTATGTTCGGCTAAAATAACAGAAGACAGATGAACATAAACTACAAACAAAGAAATAAACAAAGAAGTCAATCAAATAAATGCGACAAATATTTGATCAGATATGGTTTGTATTTTTTATATCAAGTCAAAAGTGTAGAATGCAATAGAATAAAATAGAATAAAATAGAAAATGATAGAAATACTTGATTAAACCCAGAGGGAAATTCTTTACATGCCTTCAGCATGTAATTTCGCATTAACATGAAAATGATTTCATTTTCATTTTGTTGCATTTTGAATGATTTCAATGATTTTCTCTTTTTGCATGTCATTATGTACGTCCTCTTTAACCCAGATTAAATTTAACATCAGTTATGACAGTTTAAATCATTACACATGCAGGTTTTGTGCATTAAACTCTTCTTTTTATTAAACATGACATACTTCTGCACATCAATCTGTCGGATTGAGGACTTTTCTGAAGTTTCTGATGCAAAAAAATAAAAGTAATTTACCAAAAATATAAACAATCAAATGGCCAAAGAAATGATCAAACGCCACCACAGCAACAGCAATGTTGTTCTTGTTGTTACTGCATGGAAATTACCCCCAAAAACTAATTGTGGAGTTACAGCGAGGAATGGAGGAAAGTAATTTGGAGGAAGTTCTCCCCCATGGCACTCCGTGCAGGAAGCAGATGAGAGGGATTTCAAATGGATTATGAGTTTCAGCACCCCCCCGCCCCCCCCACCCCCCCTACAGCCCCCCCGGTGAGCCGTATTATTAACTGCCTGAATGCCTCATTATGAAATCGCCTTTGACTGCGCCGCGCAGATTTGTATCTGTTATCAAAGAGCAGCGAGAATTATGACAGTTTGCATCTGCAGAGCAGAAGACAAACGGGTGGAGAGCGAAGAGCGCCGCGGCGGATTGTGCGAAACATGCAAACAGAACGTCGAGGAGGGAGGGAGGGAGGGATGGAGGGAACCCCCCCCTCCTCCAGTGAAGAGGTGAGAAGTGATAAAGCTGCACCTCCGTCACGACAGCCGTCTTCCTGAAGTGACCTACTTGTGCAGAGATGGAGAAACGCATGAATGACATCCAGTGTGAGGATGTGGGATGGGACAGACGTGGCCACGTCCAATCTCCCTGTCATATGTCTCTCAGAGGGTGTGCGTGTGTGTGTGTGTGTGTGTGTGTGTGTGTGTGTGTGTGTGTGTACACTGCATATATTTTCACTTTGTTCCGGCTGCGCTCTCAGCCTCACGTCTCTCGGGTCGATTTCCACCCCTCACTCCTCCCGGAGTGCAACGTCTCACACATGGATCTGATTACTGCGATCAATACATACAGCTGGTGTGTGTGTGTGTGTGTGTGTGGATCCATAACAATTTGAACTTATTTATGAACACACATTTTTATATTCAAACAGTATTTGTCAGTTTTTATGCTTGTATGTACATATAATATACACATCATTTTCTTCAACTTGTTGATAATCTATATAAGCATGAACAAACTG
Source organism: Salarias fasciatus (assembly GCF_902148845.1). Lineage (NCBI taxonomy): Eukaryota > Metazoa > Chordata > Actinopteri > Blenniiformes > Blenniidae > Salarias > Salarias fasciatus. The sequence continues at coordinate 3,353,556 of NC_043761.1, read as the reverse complement.
ATATTTTTACACCTTTTCATTCACATAAAGATCATCCTATGTACCTGCTCAGTTATTACGAGAATAGAAACATTTATGCTCTCCACAACTGACATTGATTTCCATGTATTTACTTCTTTCTGTGGTTTTTACATGTGCATCAATGTTTATAGATGACAATAATTCCTCTATTTGCACGGTTTCTGTTCATTTTGATGAAGCCAGATCTGATCCGGGGGATAAATGTCACTTCTTCCCTCAATCAGAGCGCCGTCAGTCTGGATTAGCTGTCGTATCTGGACTCGCTGAGGTTTCGGTTCACGTCGGCAGCGTCGCCGCGGTGCGGCGGCTCGCTGAGCAAACGCCATGAATAATTGAATCGGGTCTGGACAAACACGGACTCGTGATTAAAAACAGACTGTGACAACACTGAGGGCTCGGCCACCACGGGATCAGCTGACTGACAGGAAGCCAGGGGTCCAACGGTTTGCACCCTGGGGGGGCGGGGTGGGGGGCGGGGGAGGACCGACTGATTTAGAAATGGAGTAATGTGTAATAATAATGTCTTGCATCAATGGTTGCATTGATAAAGTGTCAGATACAATTTACATTTTATCACATTTTTAGATTTTGGGACCAAGATTTTAAGACAGTATAAGCTACGCTATATTTTAGCACTTTGTTCAATTTTTTTTCTCTTCCAATTTTCCGACAAACTTTTGTTTTTTTTTTTGCAATCTTTTCATTTCCGTTCCTCTACTTTTTCATTTTTTTCTTTTTGTGTTTATTAAGAAATAACCCTGTGGAAACTTTGCGAGCCGCTACAGAAGCACGGATTTGGCTTTTCTACTGCGGCAGAAAAGATCAACTACTGAAAACAATGTCGATCATTTGACCTCAACTAAAGCAAAGAAAGGGTCCGATTAGAGAAACAGATGTTAACACCTGAACCTGAACCAACAGCTTGCACTTCACTCCTCTTCACTTTGCATCATGTCTCTTTTTTATTTTATTTTTCTGCTGAGTGCTGCTCTCCAGAGCAGAGGGCTGCTGGATGCAGCAACACCGGCCGCCATGCATTAAAGATGAGTCGTGGAATAATGGGAGCGTGCACGCCGAGGTGTGCCAGCGCTCATGGTAACGGGCAGCAGCTTCTTCTGTCACAAAACACGAGACGATGCGTCCAGACGTCCCCCGTCTGGACCTGGGCGGAGCTTAAAGAGGGAGAGTGAAAGATTCCATGAAGCTCCGCAGGTTTGTTCAGGAGAGAAACAGTCTCACACACACTCACGCACTAATACAAGGACACGCATGCTGACATATGGACACACACACTCCTGCTCTAACACAAGGACGCAGGTGGCAGCGTGTCCCTGGAGCTCAGAGGACAGGAAGACGGATTCGTCTGTCCTTCCCTGTCACGGCTCCGGTCTCTGTGTGGGCCGATAACACCGGAGTGTGTTAATTAATGACGCCGTGAAGCATTTATCGTCCGGCCCGAACATTCACAACAGTCAAAGAGCCGCGGCCCGCCGGGTGGAGCCGCATGTTGAGCCTCGCCGAAGAGAGAAAGTCTTCCTCTTCCCGCAACACTGATCACGCATTAAAACGGCAAGAACTCTGAATATGCCGATAAATAAAATATGATTCCCAGATCCTGAAGTGCTTTACGAAAAAAGTCAGAAGAGTGTGAGGAATAACAATACTTTTAATAACAAGACTCCAAATACACAGCGCCAGTCACTAGCAAGTGACTAAAAGGAATGATTTCCATAGAAAAAGGGAATTATAGTGTGACGCTCTGAGCTGAATTGGCCTCTCGAGGTCTGCTTGTTTGTAAATCTCTGCAGTATTTTTTCCTGATCGTCTGCTGGATGGCTTTTTGTCGGAACACAGACGTCTAAATAGAGGTTATATCTGCTTTGGTTGTCTTGTTATTGAGACATGCTCGGCGTTGGTAGACACAGTGAATGTAAATTTACTAAGATCCTGTATAAAAAGTCCTGAGCTGCATTCTCGTGTACACTGACTGACTGTGTGTGTTTCCCAAACGACTTCTGAAGAGTTCTGTGTGTTGAAAAATGGAAAAGAGCATATCTCATAATAAAGTCTGCTAATAAAAGTCATGGGGAGCCAGTTAGAAGAGCCTCAACAATTCTGCTTTATGACATTTGACCAGTCGTCTTTATCGACCTGAAGTTACACAGAAATTGAGGAAGAAACCAACACAGGCACAGGGAGAACATGTAGACTGTACACAAAAATAACCCTAACCCACGAGCCACCACACAGCCATTTCTTTAACAGCACTGTTGAAAACCGGTGGATCTCCCATGTCTGAATTCTTTGTGGCTATCAGGATGATTTCTGAAAAGGTCATTTAGCCACAATTAACCCCAATATCATTCGCTACCGCTCCGTAAATCCCGCAAAACTAAATGCACTTTGAGGTGGAAATGATCCAGGGGATGCATTTTAATCTAATAAGGTCGCCAACATTTTCCTACATTGTTAAAGAGCCCATTACACTTCGGCCTTCTGGGAGAGTAGACTGTATTTTGGGGGCCTTCGCCATGAGCAATGAGAGCGACAATGGAGCACAGAAAGACTTCAAGGCCAGACGTTCCTTCATTTAACATCTGGATGAGAAAGGTTGATGTCTTTCATAATAGCAGTAAGATTAATATCCACGAGGCCTGAGGATGGCAGGCAGCGAAGGAGTGGTCATGTCTTAAAGGTGCCAAATGCCAGGACGGCCAGAGTTTCCATGAGCCGGACTGGAAGTGGAAGGAGGGAAAGAGGCCAGAAGCCACCTGGCGAAGCACCGAGATGAAAGAGCTGGAAGAGATGAGTCCGGCGTGGGCCGAAGCCAAAGCTCAGGACACGGTTCATTGGGGACGCAGGACCGTGGCCTGATGTCTCCAACGGGACCGAGAGGTTGATCAAAACTGCCTCTACGGACGACCACTGTCTTCCGGATTTCCACTGAACTGCTCAATAATTTGGGATCTTGTCTTCTCGCCGTGAAGCCGAGTCAGCCTGTAATCAGCTCCGTGGGCGTCGACCATTAAAGTTTTATTGTTTGTTGTGGTTTAGACAAGCGAATAACAAAACCCTGGGTTCCTGATCACTCAGAAATGTCACTAATTGGTCTTTTAAGATGCAATTTCCATTTCTTGCACGAAGAGTAGGTCAGAAAATCCTCCATTATGTATGCCAGTGGAAGCTAAATGTTCAGTTTCATTTTGGAAGAAAAAAAGTCCTCTATGCATACCAAGTGAAGCAGTAATTAGAACAAAATAAAACAAATATAAAAGGCTTCTGATTTTTAGACTCTAATGGTGTGGAAGACAGAGATCAAAGTGAACAGCTGATGTGAGCATCGGGGGGAAGAAACTGTGTCATGAAAAGTTACTGTGCAGCGTCTGGTGTCCACGAGGAAGTTTTAATCTCGGCAGCTCTTCTGCTTCCACATTATAATTAAAGTGACAAAACGAGACCGTTTCGGGGAGGCTTGGCAGCCTTTTCGCGGTTCGCTGCATCACATTTCAGCTTATGCATCAACGGGATGGCTTTCATGGGAAATGTAATGACGTGTTTTAACCAAACGGCTATATTGTTGGTGCCAGTAAAGTTTCCCCGAATGTTGATTTCTCTTGCATCCATCCATTTCATGTACCTGCTTGATACCAGATACTGGGGCCGGGAGCTGGATCCGAGCCCAGCTGGCTCTGAGCAATTGGCAGGGTCCAACCTGGACATGTTGTGAATCAATCACCGGGTTAATGCGGAGAAACATGCACAGACGGGCCATTCAGAGACGGCAATCAACCTCACAGGAATGAGGTACCTGAAGAAAAGCTTCACAGGAAACTCATAAAGATCATTCACACCCATGCACAGAGGAGATTTGAACCAGGAATCCTTCTGGCAGTGAGGTTAACTCCTTGAATACAAACTGAAATTGAAACTGAATACATCCGACTTGTATTTGTGTAAAACATAACTTCTGAAGTTCAAATGAATTCAATCTCTTGCAAGGCTGCGATAGTTGGAGCACTTTAACGATGGGATAAAAGCACTGGCGACCTTCAGTAAACCTGGGAAAGACTTCTTCAACTCTGTAATGACTCTCAAACGGCGCGGGGATGATTAGGTCCATCTACCGAAGTCACCCCGGCATGTAAATTTAATCCTTGAGTTTCAGACCTCCAGCTTTAAGTTGAAGGACAAACCTTCAAGATCGTTTCAAATTAATTTTTCTCATCATCATACAGTTTGTCATAAATGACTATAAAGGGGAAGTTATTGCTCTGGGCCACTCTTGTCTTGTGTCACTGTTTCCACTGTGATTGGATTTGTGCCCTCGCAGGTTCACAACCCGACTCCGGCCTCGCCGTTTACCTAAATCTGCATCGCTTTACACACCGTAATGGGCAAATGGACACACACTCCGTTAATGCTGCCAAATGCTCCCAGCCCAATATTACTGTGTGGTTTAACAAGCCAGAGACGGATTGAAACAAACACATTACACCATCTTCATACCACCGTGATACTGCAACACAACGAAAAGGGCTTGTAATTTGACACCTGTCTCATCCATATCTGGCTGCAATTTTGCCAAGAGCAAAACACTGACGATGATAGCCTTTACAGTATGAAAGAATACATTCCACTGCCACAGATTCACGTCTCTAGACCTTTTTTTTTTACCTCCTGTGCACAAGCCGACGGCTCATCTCGGTGAGTCATGACACAATAATCCACAGAGATTACCGAGAATCATAAGGAATCAGTACCAGAGGTGTAACTCGGAGCAGTCCCGACCAGCAGGGACGGATGACTGATCTTCATCCCCGCCGCTCTGACAGGTGAGAGTTGGCGCACCGATGCCAATATATTAGTTTTCTCTCATCATCCATCCCGCTCGCCTGCTTTCCCAAACCCTTTGTCCCCGTGTGAAACCCGCCGCCGATCTCCGCCGTGTTCGCCTGTCAGTCCCGCTGCTGGAGACGGCAGCGAACACCGAAGTCATTCTTCTCCTGGAAAATTACAGGAGCTGTTCTTTTCAAAGCGCGGAGAAAGACGCATCAGGTCGAGGAATATTTTACTCACCCTTGAATGAAGCTTTGCCGACGCGCCGTCTTATATTTTCACTCTAATATATTCACAGTTGCGAGCACCACATGAAGGCTATTCAAACCCTGACATCGTGCACTCAACTTAAGATGTAATTAAGACTTTTTTCACCATCAGCAGCTTGGCTGTGAGTCAGAAGGTAGATCTGGACGCACCAACGAGGACGTATTCACCAGAGGAATGTCAAAACCAACAATAAATCTGGGCGGTCCTGGAGCAAAGCGTAGCGCGTGGATAACAAGCGATGACCTTTGGTTCTCGTTGATCTCTCTAACAGGCAAAAGGATTCGGCAAGTACATGCTGACAGTTGAAGACGGTTTCGGTGCTCATAGGAGAGTCTTATTGCTCTGGAAAGCAGTTCGGCCTGTTCCCACCCTCCAGTTTTACTCTGTTATATAAAACATCACTTTCAATATTTTCCTTGGAGCCCTTTTTCTTACTCTCCATCAGAATTTTCCTCCTGACCTGCAAATAGTAAAATGCTGAAGACACTTTGAGTTCAGTCTCGCCATTCTTGCCAAGGGGAGAAAAATCCACATATATAATCTTACAGGCAGCAGAGCGAGCCAATTCCAGATTGTCAGATCATCGCAGGTCAAATACTGAACAACAAAAAGTTAATTTCACAACTATGACCAACCGTGGTTCAGCTGAAACAGATAAGAACGTGCAAAGGTTGCCTGGTTTTCTTTGACAATTAATTCCAAATTCCCCCCCATGTGAGTGTATGTGATTCTTACGTGACACTGCCTTTTGCTCAGCTTGGATTAGCTTGTTTGTCCCATGAACCAAAGTTGGATTGCCCCAAAAACTGCATGTGTTGGATGAGAAAACCCGCGACCGCATGTGGTCTGAAACCAGCGATGCTCCTGACACTCGCTGGGAGTATAAGATCTCATTAAACAGTTGGAGCCCTGTTTAATCCAATTCTATGTGTACAGTGTCTGTATGTTCAGATTGCACAGAGTTATGACAGACTTTGACGCCGGCCGCCCCTGAGGGCTTTAAAGTCGCCTAATTACTTCCATTTGCCTCCGCTGCGCTGCGCCACAGCTGCCAAGTCGTCCAAATAAATGGACCCAACTGCACCATAGCATAATATCTACACTTTTAGTAACTTACTCAACATCTTGGAACTCAGCTGAGACTCTGTGGAAAACCTGTCTCCTCTAGATTTGACGCGCCACTTATCGGTATCAGTTTAAAGGGGAACGATTACCTGCCGGCAAAGACGATTATTCATTTCTAATCATTCGGTCTTTGCGTGGAAGCTGGCAAGCGCCGCATTAGTTGGCAGCGATGGGACGTGGAGGCGCTGCGGTGTCTAAATTGCTTCCACGGGGCAATCTATATTGTTTACACAAGTTACTCATGCTTATCACAAAGTCATTACAGCCCGAGGCGGATTATAAAATCAACCACTGCCCAAACAACAGAGTGAGGAGTGCGAGGAGCGGCAGTCTGGTCCCACTTGGCGGCGGTACGAGTCTGACATGGCGATGACTTCTGTTTGTGTGCGTCTGGTGTGCGCCGGAGTGGGCGAGGCTCGGCCGATGAGGAGAACGCGTGTTCCTCTCACGCTCCGCTGAAGCATGAAAACCGCTGTCGACAAGCCGGCCGCTGGCAGCCGAATCAACACACACTGCTGGCTGGACAAAGACTTCCACCTCTGTCTCCTAAAGATTTGACCTGAGAGGACTGCAGAGAATTCAGAAATGGAAATCAGCTCGACTGATTTCTTCGGGATTTTTTTTTTCCCCACTGAGTTTTATGCTGTGGCGCCCAGGCTCTGCCAGACGATAGCATCGCAACACCATTTAATATGAATATATTCCAGCGGCTGATGCCGGGTTTTCTTCAAAACAAGATGATATCTTCACAGATTTATCGAGAAAATGAATTTTTTTTCACACATCCTGAAACTGCAGTGACAGAAGAGGCTGGTTTCTCTTTGGAATACATGAATACATGTTTATCCATTTTATGTCTGGGTTGAGGAAAAGTCTGAAAACAGCTCCAACTTTGAAGCTACACGTCGCTAACTTCTGGCTACTTGGATTGAGATCCCTCGTTACACCTGGCCTTAACATATCACATAAAATAGCACCCACTAGTGGCCCGCCATGAAAACTACATCAGTTTTAGAGTTTCCACCTTTTCCGACAGACGTCGTTTTCAAAAAATTCCTGTATAAATGCTAAAATATTCTCAAAATAAAACTCAAAGACGATGCGTTTTCAGCTGAAATCTTGTCTTTCGGCGGTAGTTCCAACAAAAACAAAACAGAAAACGGCAGTGAAACACTTTCTCAATAACAAACTCCAAGCTAAAGGAGTTAGCCTCGAAGCTAGCATCAGCTCTGGACCCGCAGAGGAAGACAGAATCAGTACAGTTTGCAAGGACACCACCGAGAGCTTTTTGGAAGACGTATTCATCCTCAGGAAGGCTTTCGCTCTAAAGTTTAGAGGAGACGGGGGTGACTTTATCTTCCTCTGCGGATCCTGAAGCAGATGAAGCTTCAAGGCCGTTCGGCTCCACCTGACTCAGCAGTTGTGGAGAAAAACACCGAGTTTGATGTCTTGCAGCATTTTATCAGCGAAGAACTGCAACTGAAACTTTGCATTTATCGCTTCTTTGCACTTCCTTCAACGCGCTGGGCTCATCTATATGAAAATATCCACTCCACAGCAAAATACACACAATTCTTACTGCATTTTCGGGGTCTGCAGTTGCAGTTTCACCAAGTTCAACTGGGTGATTTAATCTTTGTTTGCTCAGACCATGAACACGACAGTTGAGTCGAAGTAGATTAAAGGATAAATTAAGGTGGAGAGTTCCAGAATGTCACTGGATTTTCAAAATTCAAGTGTTTAAATTACATTACAAACTCATTAGAACCGTATCTCACTCGGTAAATAAAAAAGATGCAATGCGACCCCATAGCTGGGATTTATTATGAATAAACAACTTACATAATCTTAATATGTCGCCAATTTTCAGTCACATCCAACCTCTGGATGCACACTTTATTTTAAAATTTTTGATTTGCAACTTTAATTGAAAACTGCTTAAAAATCTGCGCGTGCACTCCGAGCATTATTTAAAACTCACTGATGTGATTAATGATTCAAAGACCAATACGAGGACATTTAAGGTGACTGAGTTGAGTCTCGTTTACACAGCAGGACGAAAAGGAAAGATGGTGAAAGACAGCAGTGAAGCGGCCATGCTGCCATCTGCTGGTGGAGGGAGGGAAGCAGGGGTTTGGTGGGTGAGGAGAGGAGATAAACACACACAATCGGGTCCAAGGACACGTGGCGGAGTTATGAAGAGCCGCAGGAGTAAATCTCCTCCTCTAATCTCGGAGGAGCCGAGTCGAACCGAGAATGAGTCAAACTGTGACGACTCCTCGATGGAAACACACCCATTGTGTTAGAAGTCCACTTGTGCTGTATCAACAAAGTTTTGCACACACACACACACACACACACACACACACACGCAGACGCAGAGCTGAGTGACTGTCGTATCGATCCTGCAGCTCCAGGCCTCAGTGACTTTGGGGTATTGATCTCCGGCCTCAGAAAGCCGACTGGAGATAAATTTCGGAGACGCCACCCGAGGCGGTCCCTCAGCTTCACTCACGCTTTCCTAATTACTGGAGTGTGGCAGAAAAGGGAACATAATTCCCATTCTTTTATTTTCATTTTCCTCACGTCCTGTCTGGTTCACCTGTTTCGCTGCCACCTTTCACAGAAAGCATCCTTTTTTCGTAAAAAGTTTTAAATAGAATGCTAAGCCGGTCAGTGTCACACTAAAATAGCCTTTATATTCATAATCTTTCTCAAATCGGAGAAAATGGTTCGTGTTTACGTTATTCTGTCTCAGAGGACATTTTCACAAAGAATAAATTTCAGCAAAACTGAGAAGATACAGTTATTCATTCATCTATACGAGACAGGATGTTTGTTTTTCTAACTTTATATGATTCATTAGTGTGACTGAAAATTATTCGGCACCTCACTGTGAAAATATGAAATGTGTGGAATTGTATAACAGCTTGAATGAAAAAAAAAAAAAAAAAGCTATTATGCTGAAGGATTATTATTATTTTATATATTATTATCATTTGGCCTCCGTTTCCTTCATTTTTTTTGACAGCTTCTTCTTTTGGATTTGAAACGACGGGATTTCCAAACACACATTTCATTTTTATTTCACGGCGCGGGAGGTTTTAGGATTTGTCTTTTCACCATCACTCCGCCCATCAAACACAACATGACGAAGCAGTTTACCCAGAAGTCTGCGGACTAACCCTATTTCACACGGACTCAATGAGATTCTTCTGACTCTCACACAGATCCATTTCCCTTCTCTGAGGGGGGGGGGGGGGAGAGTCGGGGTTTGGGCGCCGAGACCAAAGCCACAGATGACATATTGATTCCGGGATACTGACGGAGTGATTTGGTTTAATGGGAAAACACAGTTTCTCGCTGCACGGCGCCGCGGGGCGGGGGCCGAACTGCTTATCTTAGACGCGGGGAAGCCGCCGTTAAACTGAGCATCTGTTCGTTTTCCTCTTCTGGAAGTCATTAAAAAAAACAAACAAAACTCACAAAAATGAGATTACAAAGCAGGTGGGGCGGGCTCAGGCTCAGGCTCAGGCGCAGACCCCCCCTCCGGACGGATGCCAGCCACACGTGTCCTTGGTTGATGAGCCGTTTCCACGGCAACGCGGGGGCTTCACCGTTCTCACCCCGGCAGTAACGGCATGGAGGACACTCACATGGGTGGAACGGTTCCCCGAGCACAGCTATCCGAGGGCCGCACGCCGAGGGGGGAGTCAACACCGCAGAAAAGGAAAGATGTGGAAGAGAAAGAAAGAGCCGAGACGAAATCAGAATGGCGAAAGGCGGCGTGCGTCCCGGAGAGGTCAGCAGGTCGTCTCAGGACAAACAGGAAACACTCACACACACACATCACACGATCAGCTCACACGAGAAGGCCAGCACTGGTATTACAATATCGATATTATTCCAATATGGCTAAAAACTTCTATGAATAACTCGGCGCCACTTCAAAAGCACCAAAAACGACTAAAGGGGCATCACTCAATGCGAGGCGAAAGGACCGCCGAGGTTTACTGAGTTCTTAAATAACACAACACACACCATTAACTCCGACTATTTACACCGCCATCATTTGCAAAGTGATTATTCACACTCTATAAACACTGAAGTCTGATTTTTTTTTTCAATATATTTGTTTTCCTTCTGTCCATTTCCTTCTGAAATTTCAAAATAAAAGCTTTTCTTTTTTAGTTAGGTTTAGTAAATGTGCCGGACCAGGATTGGAGCTGGGAGCCCCACATCTGGAAAAATATAACGCGCTTTGAATTCTCTCTGCCGCCAGAGATCCTTCTGCTATTAAGCGAGTTCCTCGTGGACACATCCTCTGAGAAGATAACGGAAAAATGTCAAACGAAAGCTGGATTAGTTATTCGAAACATTCGGACTAATTACCGAGCGACAGAGCTGCTCTGCCTCCGTCTCTAAAAATACACGAAGACGAGATCCATGGAGGAAAAGTTGGACTGAGACGCTGCGGGGATGAATCCCTGCAGCCGTCTGGGTAATCGACACGAGCTGGAACACTGATGATGATGATGATGATGATGATGATGATGATGATGATGATTAGTTTTCAGTTTCCTTCTCATGACTCTCACGCCGCTTCCTTTATTCCAGCTGATTCATGATGCTGCTCTGAGAGAAACACGTCCAACGGCTACTTTACAAAACGCTGAGCGTTTGTTCATTACACGCTGTGAGGACGGAAAATAGATTATGCGGTGGTGAAATTATGAAAATAGGATGTTTTACTCGAGGACTCCAATAACTCGTTTCATCCACAAATTAGTTTTTCTTTTTTTTTTTTTGCTGGTTGGCAATTTAAAAAGTAAAAAGTAAAAACTAAAGCCATTCTATTATTTTAATGCAGTGTATTATCATGTCTTTGTTAATGTGATTTTTTTTTTAATTTGTTCATATTTTAGTGTGCTGTAGTAGCATTTTGGTCCATGTGCTCTATAAATAAAATCTTTGCATGTACTCACCACTCATAAACACAATATTTATGGATCGTAAAACAACAACGCAACATTTTTAATGTAATGAAGCCAGTCATGTGTTGTTGTTTTTTTTTTTTATCATAGTGATATTATGAGCTGTTTTAAATGTTAGACAGACAAAAGCATAATAATTTTGGTTATTTTAAAAAGGAATGAAAACAGTAACATGTTTTTTTTTTTAAATTTTCAATACAAAGCATAATTTAATATTTTACTAATATTTTAGTGGCATTATTGTCATGTAGCATGATAAAACTGCATTTCTTGGAAATCTGTACATATTTCTGATAAAAAATAGATATAGTGGCTGAAACAGTAATACTCATGGGTTTTCTTGTTCCATGTAACATTTTTTTTTTCCCCCATAGATTCATGAGTTCACCGATTCCTGCACAACTTTAATAAAGTGAATAAACCAGAATGTTAAACAACAGCGCAGTGCCACGGCTGGGCCTCCAGGGGGAGCTACAGTAAAGGAGCCAGGGAGGCAGAAATGACGGGAAGTCACATAGTGTTCAATCTAAAAGTGTTTGGACTGATTGTTAATGTTTTAAATCAAATAAATCAGTTTAGGATCAACATTTATCCAGATAGCTGTATAGAGTATTTCATACTCAACTACATTCAATTTTTAGGCCGATTTGTACCATCAATTGTTACTACATTATTGGCTGCGATTATTACATTGTCACAAGCTATTTACAAAATGTTTAAATAAGTATTAAAATCATCAAATATATATGTACATTCTTAAAATGCATAAGTATTGCATTACTGCTTAAATTGACTTTAAAAAAAAGAATTTTGGGATATGTCACATTTCAAATGGCAACAGTTTTATTTCTTTACATTATGACAATGTGCCATATGAAAACGTACTGTGAAGTTTTTGCTGTGTGATAAAGCTGCAGTAAATATAAGTAGAATGAAATGTGCCCAAAATAAATAAATAAATAAAGAACACTACTGTCCTCCTCCTCCTCTTTACACTGTCACCACAAACACGAGAGCTGGGTAATTAAAGCCTGCTGTACAGTAGGAAACATGCAGGAACATGTGGGCAGAGAAAGACACACAGATGGAAGAGTGGCTGATAATTACGGCTCCTATCGATTATGTGCCTCGTCTCTGCGAGAGTTTTTCCCCTTTGTAATTAGGCCTCGGATTCCACTGGAAGTGCCTCTAAATGACCATTTAGGGGATTAAATATAGATGGACTGTTCCATTACCGCCCGGGTCTCTGAGCGCTGGAACACCGAGGCGGCGAAACTGCTGCTGGATGTGCAAATTTCTACGGACGCACAAAGACAAAACAGCGGGACAGAACAATACTTGTTTGCCGCGATCTTATGAATAAAGTGTGATTCATTCACAGCGAGAGCAGCAGAAGGCCGCTGCCCACGTACCGGCTGAGTGAGACGGGGGTGGGGGGTGGGGTGGGGGGGGTCCACCGGGGAGAGAGCAGAACCACGAAGACAGGCGACGGAGCTTTATTAACTGTTTGAGTCCCTCCAGCGTTCTCCTCTCACCACCGTAGAGTTAGGGAGCTGGATAACAGTGTCATGGACTTTCCTAACAGAAATCTTTCATTCGTAAGCTGCTCTCTCTAGCGTTAGCATTAGCCAAAGCTGATGTCTTGAGTGTTACTATTTCATGAAACTCTTGTTTACGTCCAGACCGCCCCTGGTTGAGACATTCAGGCACCGACTCAACCGATTCTGTAGCTTTGACAAGAGCCAAAGCGGCCAGATTTTTACGGTAACAATTTCCTGAAACTGTTGGTGACTTTCAGAGAGCGCCTCAATAATCCCGAACCAACTCAATCCTCCAGACTGGAGGCAACATTAGCATGAACCGAGTCACTCATCAACTTACTCATCCATGATCTGGACTTCCACTATTCTGGCACCAATAGAGTTATGAAAACCAACAACGTACATCTGAGTGAGCCCGCTGTTTGGTTGCAGTTTCTCTAAACTCCACCACCTCTTGAAGAATTAATTACTGTATTGACGGCTTCAGTAACTTGCACAACGCTGACCTGACAGTGTTTGGGTTTGCACGTCCTGACACACAATCGGCCTCTGTTCGCCGCCCTGAACGCTTCGCCGTTTTGCATCACTTGTTCCGACCGAGCAGATTTACTGCCACCTTCACCCGTTGGCAGGTGTCGTCCGCAGCTTTGCGCTCATGTGACGGGGGCCGGACGCAGGAATGTTAAGAGGGAGGGAAATGCGTCGTTTAATCCCAAACATCCTCATCAGAGCTGGCAGGGCTGCTCTCACTGGACCATTGTTCGTGTTGGAGAAGGGGGGAGAGTGAAGGAGAGCAGAGCTTTGAAGCTCTGGCCTTTTGTTTGTTAATAACATCATGCTATGAGGGGAAAAATGCTTGTATTATGTACGGCCGAGGATTTGATTTTGACCCATTTTAGACGCAAACGAATCTTCTGGAATCTGTACTGCATCAGTGTCGGTTTCCTTATGGTCACCATGGTTTGATCAACTGGAGTGTTGAGTTTCCACAAGCAATAAAAATGTCCAATAACATTGGACGTGTTAAGAAAGTTGCCAAAAACATTGGAGCATAGCAGCAAATTGATCCAAATTTGACTAAAAAATTATAGATCTGACAAGAGGAATGAACCGTAACCCAATGAAGAAGATTCAAAAAAGAGTGCAGAGTAGAAACATATCAAATGTCATTATGATAAAATCTACAAACAAAAGCCATGGAGAGCCAGGTGAGGAAATGGCTCATCAAAATAACAGCAGCATCTCTGCTGAAGGCTTATTCAGTTTCCTTATACGTTAACCCTAATAGCATTAGCAATGATCTGAGAGGCCCACATGATTCCAATATTTATGAGACTCAAGATTAATGGGACTTCAATGCATTAATTTGTATTATTTGATTACACCTGAAAAAAAAAAATTCTTGGTGCTTCATTCGATGCACTTTTCAAATATTTTGTCTGGCCGCCATGTTGGAAGAGGACCTGCAGTGCAATCACTTCTGTTGAGGGAGGAAGTCCTTTCCATGATTAAATTAATTCCCACAAAGTTTGGTTTGTCATGATGAACAGATATCGTCTGCAGTGGAGGTGAAGAAAAGAGTCTCCTAAACAGCTGTGCTGTGACCTTAAACAGAAATTCGTAACGGTCAAAATCCTCTCTGACAGACCAAAATAAGCAGAAAATGAGATGATGCTGATTTCAAGCAGCTTGGCCTGTTATGAAACAGAGACAGGTCATTATGATCGTGCATGTTTTTTTCTGAGTTCCTCATGATTTCCACTGAAAGGACGATTGACTGGAAACGTCACGTGTTTTCAGGGTTCATAAAAGTAACAGATTACAACCGAATGTTCATGGGACGGTCAAATTATTGCACTTAAAGCCGTTTTTGGGGGGAGATTCTTGGAGATTCATGCAAACTGTTTGAACAGACTGGATGAGGTGACTAACTTTAGAACTCTCTGGCAAATGCAAAATTGAATGAAGATGCAGTAAAATGCAACATTTGATGAGACTCCGGGGTTTATGGAGGCTAATGCTCGCTAACGCCGCTGTTACTGCCTCTGCCAGCGGGGCAGTTACTGGATATATCCGGTTTACTTTAAGACCCGTCCGTACATCTGCGACGAATCCACTGCGGTCTGCTGTTCCGTACTGCTCACAGGGGGGCTTCTGCATCACACATTTAATGTACTTGGGCCTGGTCTATTAAAGGGCATCACATATTTAAATTGATATCGTACACACACACACACACACACACACACACACACATTTGGAGGCAGGTCTATTAACAGGATGCGTAGATTCACACACTATCAGTGTCGCTCATTTGAATTCATGAATATCGTATCAGGTGTGTGTATGCAGACACACTCAAAAGGGTTTATATCAATGGAATAACGTGCAATGCACATGTAGTTTACTCCGCTTCAAGACATGTTGATGTTTGAGACTGAGTTTTTAACACCTCTGAAGACGTGTAAATCAATGAAAATTTAATCTGGTTTGTTAATTAAATTACTTCTTCCTTTGTGTGTCATGTGTCTGTCTACCAATTGAGGTTTTGAAATATATTGTGAACAGAAAAAGAAACAAACACACAAACATCTGGCAGAGGTTAAACGCTGGAATCAGTCTCCTTTTATGCAATTTTGTTTCCACTAGTGTAAGTAAGAAGTTTGCATTATCAGGCATGGAGCAGCCCAAACTACTTCCTTCTCATGGCGTTAAAATCTCCTCCCGGGAGAGTCCGACTCCTCAGGCTGAACACTGACTCCCAACAACGAGATTCACATTCAGATCAGAGAAACTAAGAACGAGGCAGAACAAACCAGAGAGCTGGAGGGAACTCAGACTGGTCATATGGGCAGAGAGCAGGAGAAAACCTGAGGACAGCGGGAGGAGAACAGGAAGTTACTGTGGAGCTTTCGCCTCGTTCAGACGCCGCTCTGCTCCGCAATAAAACCGTTTCCGACAACAAGTTTCTTCGCGGACAACTCTCAAAATTGCCACTTGACAACGACACAATGTTCCCATCGAAACACCGCCGTGCACCGCCGTGCACCGCCGTGCACCGCCGCGCCCCCCCGCGCCCCCCCGCGCCCCCCCGCGCCCCCCCGGCCCACCGCAAGGCTATTTATAACATCTTTATCCCCTCATATGAAGGAATATCTCTCCATTTTCCTCCTCTCTCGCCTCTCGTCTCCTCGCTCACTGTTGCCATGGAGCCAATCAGTGACATCACAGGGAGGAGCGAGAGTGTGTGTGTGTGTGTGTGTGTGTGTGTGTGTGTGTGTGTGTGTGTGTGTGCGTGCGAAGATGAAAGCAGCAGTCCGCAGGCTGGATGACCATGGCCGGTAAATATCAGGTGACGAGCAGAAGACACGTGCACGAGCGCACGCGTGCACTCCGCCTTGCACAGTGTGCACAGCAGAGCACAATCCTCGGTACACACACACACACACACACACACACACACAAACAAACACACACACACAGGTTTGATGCACAATACACACATGTTGACATGAACATAAACATAGACAAACACGATGCATCAAACAAAGATGAACACACAAACGCATGTGTGCTGCAGAACAAAAGCACACACGGGCACGCAGGCGTGCACGCACATACATATGATTCGGAAGGAAAAGCATGCTGAGTGCTGCGCAGCACATACACACACTGTCTCACAGGTGCAGGAACAAAACACACACACACACATGTTGCACCATACACAAAACACACACGCCTCCAGAAATCTACACATCAAGCTTTTGCAGCCTTCCACACACACACACACACACACACAGACAGACACACACACATACGTACACCTGTATTAAAGATGCTGATTGTGCGTGTTTCATCACAGATCAGCAGACATTGTTTTCTTTCATGTTTTTTCAGGTTATCAGCTGTTAAACATGAAATCTGAACACTTGAAATAAAGATTTCTTCTAGAAAAACGCCCGAGACAAACACACATCCCCGGGCTGTAGAAGTGTTCCTTTGAACTGATTCTCTCTGTCATCTGAATGATCAATAGATGAAGAACCGTCTTCCTTAACCTGGGAATACAGGTTTTTTTTTTCCTCTTTTTTTTTTTTGCTTTAAAGCGTTAAAAACTTAACTCCACCTGCAGTTGAACACTCATCCCCATCTGAATAACCTGGGGTGAAAGGTCGGACCACCCACCGCCGTGCGTTTCTAAAAGTCTCTGCATCGATCTCAAAAAGAAGGGTTGTGCTAAAATCAACAGCCAACACCGATACCGACGTTGTCTTCTTCTGTACATGAACTGGAGATCAGCACAAAAACAGCAGATTTTACCAGCCAGTCGGTGTCGACGGATGAAGAGACGATCAGGGTCTGAACCCTCGCCGTCGCTCTGGGTCACATGACACAGCAACGCTGCTCAATTTCTGAATTATAAATGAGGAGAAAATCGTTTGCAGAAAGGAAAACATGTTAATATTAGTGCCGTGACCTTTTGGAAGGGAAACGTCTCTCTCTGCGAACGAGAGGCCACTTCGCGGCGCAGGGCCGAAGCGGCAGAAAATAGAAAATGCTCGACAGATAGAGCGAGTTATGGATGGATGACTCAACCGTAAATAATCTACAAACAATGCAGAAGACGTCCAGTGCGCTGTGGAAAAATGTGCATGGGCTCGTGTGCGTGTGTGTGTGTGTGTGTGTGTGTGTGTGCCATGGTGTCCAACACGGCGGCAGAGCTGATAAGCCCGTCTTCTTATCTCTGCAGCCAACTGCTGCCCCCAGAGAAAGAGAGCAGACAGCAAACACAGCAGCGGAACAACAGTGAAATAAAGCCTCCATTGTTCCTCTCTTTTCTCCCCCTCACACACACATTCCCCGCTCTCTGCTTTCATCGCAGCCAAAAGCCCCGTTGCCCCCGCAGCTTTTCATGCTGCTCCATCATGGCCGCCCGTCGTCTTCTTCTTCTTCTCCTCTCACATTTAGAAATACAGCTCAGCTCCCCCGTCCAGAAACAGCAACATAAACCTGATTTAACACACTCTTCTCCCAGTCATCTCAGGATCCGTTAACAACAGTAAAAAAGGTGATATTTCAATGCGAGTGGAAATTTTGTCTTCATGGAAACGATTGAGAACGTCCCCGAAAAAGCAGAAACTTTGGGCCACAGTGGAGATTTGGAAAAACAACGATCCTTGCACCATTATTGCCAAAGGAACAGGAAGTGAACTGTGTCATTTCTACATGTTGTCATATCTCACTGTACTACATTGAATCAGATGTTATGTGACGTTCAACTATATTTTGTTTAACCTTTTTAGCGGCAAAAATTAAATTAATCGAAAAACTCTGTTCCTTCATTTCCTTTCCTGCTTCTAATGGTAAATGCTCAAACTATCAAGGGAAAATGGCGACATACTGCAATGGGCTGCACTGGCATCGGGTGAGAATAAAATAATGTTGAGTTTTGTCATAATGTGATGATTTGTGATACAAACATGTTGCAGTCACCGTTAATCCCATTTTGTGACACAGGTATCTCATTGTACCTTATTGCTTCTATTATTAGCAGACCTTAGGTAAATACGCCGACTTTATTCCTCTTTGTGACTCCACCTGTTTGTGCAGTCGCAGCTTTCTTCCAGCGTTGTGGGCAGAAATATATAACCACACGTAAATAAAGGCTCATAAATGCCATCATAGAAATTGTGGTCGGCCATTTACACAATAGACACTGCAGGAACAAGGACCATAAACTGTGGCATAAACCCATATAGGTTTCTGTTTGACTTGTGTTAACTGTATTCATGCAGCAATGTTAAACTCAACATATTAAATTGATAATGTTAAATTAAATAGAACAAAAATGGAATAAACAGACTTAAAAAGGTTCAAGTTTGCATTCAGTTGTATTTTTCAACAACAGGAACACCATGTTTGATATTTTTCCTTCGTGTTTACTTTAAAAGTTGAGTTTTCTGAAACGCTGTGTATGAAATGATCAAAGTGGAATCATCTGCAAAGAAAATTATACTTTGTGGACTGATGCAGCATTCAAAAGTTCTATTTTAAAGTTTTAAAGAATGTTTCTGTGGTCATCTGTTCACCTGTACAGGTGTGCAGCTTGGTCTGACTGTCAATTATTATTACAGAAGTTGCATCGATCTTTATTTTCTCATGAATCCAGCTGGGAGAGCTTGTTTAGTGCATGCTGGATTGTGCATTTATCAATTATTTTCCAAGCTGATTGATGACACTTTGGCTGTAATACTTAATTTTTAAGCATTTCTGTGTAAAACGGGGTCTATTATTGTATTTGCAGCTGGATTAAACCTCTGTGTAGTTGATGGCCTTCTGAGTCACACCGTCGAACATTTACAATGCAAATCAAGTCAGGATGACAAAAAAGAAAGATACTGGTGAGAGACAGGAGTCTTCTGCTGGCTTTACAAAAAAAGACAAAAAAGAAGAGAGGATCGAGGTACCTTCAGTGCATCCATGCATGCAGTTTTCAGGCGTCGTCGGAGTCCACAGCGGAATACAAATACGATGAAGGCTTCGGGCAGATCTGACAACAGCGGCTCTAATTGCCTCTGTGGGACTCTCTGCTTGGAGATAACAAGGCGTCCTGCTTCATGAGGAATGCATGCAGCAGGAGGGAGCGAGTCGGCGTGGCAGGCCAGCTCCAAAGGCATCAAAGAACGTCTGCGAGAGCCACACCGAGATCCACCGTCGAGTACGTCTGTTTCTTTTATCGTGAGATTCTCGATAAAAGAAACAGGCGTATTTGATCTCGTTTGCAAGAGACACCTCTCAGGTCAGTGCTCAGAAGGCGTCTCTTCATTTATCCTTCTGGAGAGGAGCTTGACATCGAAAAGAGACGTCATGAGAAAGCGCACGTGACCCTGAACTCGCCGTCAGGCAAGACAAGAGGTCATCCGACCTTTATCGAGAAGCCGAAAACAAAACCAGTCGGCAAGTAAACAGCCCGTCACGGACATTAATGATTTTAACATCAACAAACCTTCTCAAGACTACTATAAATCCTCGTTTTATTCCCCCCCCTAAAAACACACCATTTTACTGTTTTCGATGAATCAATTGGGGCACGAGGATTTTCATGACTGGAATGGGAGATACGCCACCGATCAATGACGACAGTTTGATCAAATAGTATTTTTAATATTGGGACCAAGATGATAATTTCCAAGTCACAAGAAAGTCTCTTTGTATTGAAGTCTGAAGTCAAGTGTCAGGTCAAATCAGGTCTCAGGTCCCTAACTTGACAAATCAAGTCTAATCATGATGCAATTCAAGCTTTTTTTTTTTCAAATAACTTTTTGAATTGCATTTATTTCATAAATTAGCTCTGTTGAAATAAATAGAACTTTGACATTAATGATTCCACAATGTGACAAATGTCTCTGTGGTGAATAGCTGCTGAGGGGCGGGGCTTCGGGCTGTCAGTCAGCGTCTATGACTGACATTAATTGATTGATTAATTGATTGATTTTAAACAGCATACACACTCAGGCCTCCAACAGTCTAGAAAACATCAATAAACAAACATGGTGGCAAACAAAAACACAAAAACAAGGAAAACTTTCAAAGTTTACTTCTGAAACGCTGCTGTAGGAACATTAGTGATTTTAAGGGGCAGGTGAGTGATGGTGTGAAACTTACCGGCCTCCATGCTTCTTTTCCAAGTTGTTGCAGCTCATTCGGTTTTCCTTCTCCACAGGTTCCACATGTTTTATTTGCTTGAGTCTTTTTTTAAACCAAGGTATCTCAGAACTGGTTTACTTTTTAAAAATAAGTAACTGTCAGTTCAGGAAAACTTTGGTCCTGTTCCTCATGAAGCAACATTATTCTTTTCAGTAAACACCGTTCATGAAGTAAGCTTCTTCCGTGTGCTCACCTGTTCCTCGTTGACATTATCCCGCGGAGCCCTCGTGAAGTAAGGTTCTTCTGTGTAGGAGGCTGTTAGATGATGCGTTCAATGGTGCTGGGAATTCACACGTTTGACGACTGAATTTAACTGGGTAAACTTCCTCTTTTTCTTTTCTTACCCGTTTTTCTTTTGATTTTCTTTTTTAAGTGTCAGAGTTCAGGAATGTCAAAGAAGTTAATGACTACAACACAGCATCTGCTTTGTAAATGCTTTTTATTAGCAAAATAAGGGAGATGAGTCTACAAAGATCCTCCGTTCTCGGAGAACGTACACATACATTTACGGTTGTGGCAGTTTCTTTTTCCATGAACCGATCCGGGACCGAAGTTTCCACCACTTCTCTCGGTAAAAGCAGAATCACAGACCCGGCTTCATCCACCTTCTCAGCTTCTGTTACCTGAGGTTAAACTCTTCCCTTGCCATCGCTCGTGAGGATCACGGAGCAGAGTCTGAACTCCAGACCTCACCTGAACGATGATCTCCTCTGTGCTTCGGCTTCTCTCCTCACAACGCCTTAAAATTTACAGTGAAATGCGCCGACTCGGCGCTTTGTACTATAAACGCTTGAGCATCGCCGCCATTTTCCCCAATGGATGTGAGTTTATACACTTTAAAAACCAGAAGCCCACGTTTGTGGAGTAAAAGTAAGGATGTACATCTCAGCATGGTACTGAGGGGGGGGGGGGGGGTGGTCTGGGCGGGGTGGGGGGTCTGTGGAGGCTACATGCCGGTCAGGATGGAGGAGGACCCATGTACCTGCAGAGGAGAGACCACTGTCCTCCTGACAGCTCAGCGGGGGGAGGCGGGGGACACAGAGGAGACAGCAGAGACACCAACATGAAGACACTTCACCTCTGAGGTCTAGAACAATCAGCAGGCAACAGAACGAGCATCGGGACGACGACCGCGGGAAATTCATGCCAAGGCACAAGAACCAACAGACTGGACTCCGGGTCGCCGCGCCTCCTTTTTTCTTACCCCCCCCTCCCCGATCCTTTTTTTTCTCTTCTTTTTTTATATATGTATACATAAAGGGAGGAAATAAAAGAAGCATTTCCACCAACAGCAAAGGTTCCTTTTCCAGAAGACAGTGAGAAACGGTAAGATTGATCTCCTCTTTCTCCTCCAGAACAAAAAAAACAAAAAGACGCTTTTACAATGACACAAACAACCTACACAAATGTTGCAACGCTAAGTTCAAAACGTTCCAAGGCGAAAACATAAATAGAGCTGTTTTTAAAAGTGGCGCATAGTACAGCACTGGTCCGTGACTGATCCTCCCCGAACGTCTCGTCTTCTCCACCCAAGACGCAAGAAAATCTGGCTTCAGCGCCTGAAGAGAGGAAAAGACAGAACGAAGGATCCATGAAGAAGAGGCAGAAGGTTCTCTGGAAACGAGTGGTTTTACTTCCTGTTTTTCCAAAATGCTCTTTGTCCATGGAAACATGGGAAAATGCAACTTTGTGAAAACACTACGACTCTGTTTCCTTGGAAATGGGAGAACAACTTTTTGAACATTTAGACTCCATTTCTGTGGAAATGGAGGGAAACATCTTTTTATAAATTCCGACACTGTCTCTGCAGAAACAGGGAGCAAGTTTTTGAAAATAGTTCGACTGTTTCCTTGGAAATGGAGGGTAACGCAACTTTTTGAAAAACTTCTAACTCTGTTTACATGGAAATTGGGGATAATGCAAGTTTTTGAACACCAAGACTCGGCGGGAAATAACACAACTTTTTGAAAACTCCAGTCTTTGTGGAAATGGGAAAACGCAACTTTTTGAAAACTCTCTAACTCACTCTCTGTGGAAACAGCACAAAATGTCGATTTTTTTTTTTTTTTTTTTAAAGAATCCCGACATCATTCAGAGCCGTGACGTTTGCCCCCCACACTGAGCGCCACGGCTCTGGGAGCGCTCGTTTTCCTCACCAGGAGTAAAAAGGTCCCGCTGCGGCGCCCCGCCGCCCTCAGAAGAGGCCGCAGTCCTTCAGGTTGTTCTTGATGATGACGTCGGTGACGGCGTCGAACACGAACTGCACGTTCTTGGTGTCGGTGGCGCAGGTGAAGTGGGTGTAGATCTCCTTGGTGTCCTTCCTCTTGTTCAGGTCCTCGAACTGACACTGGATGTAGGCGGCCGCCTCCTCGTACGTGTTGGAGCCTGCGGCGGGGAAACGAGGAGGAAAGGAGTGAGATAAAAAAAAAAGACGGAAACCGAGGAGGCAGCGAGAGATTTCCGGCGCGACTCACCGGCGTACTCGGGGTAGCAGATGGTGAGCGCGCTCTTCTTGATCTTCTCCTCGAACAGGTCCTTCTTGTTGAGGAAGAGGATGATGGAGGTGTCGGTGAACCACTTGTTGTTGCAGATGGAGTCGAACAGCTTCATGCTCTCGTGCATCCGGTTCTGAGGGGGGAGAAGAAACTGGGTCCCGGGCCGAACCGAGCCGCCGCCGCCGCCGCCGGGTCCACACTCACCATCTCCTCGTCCTCGGCCAGCACCAGGTCGTAGTCGCTCAGCGCCACGCAGAAGATGATGGCGGTCACGCCCTCGAAGCAGTGGATCCACTTCTTCCTCTCTGACCTCTGACCTCCAACGTCAAACATTCTGAGAATAACAGAAAGAACAACTTCATTTATGAATTACAGACGGAGTCATGATGACCACGTCTTAGTTCTCCGTATTTCATATTAAAAGCACTTAAATAGCGAATACTTTTAATGGAAACTCATGATAATGTCTTACAACGAAAAACTGTCAACATTTAAACATAAATCAGGAGCTTTTCATTATATTTCAAAGCTGTTTTTCTACATTTTGACTGTGGGTTTTGACTTTTTTATGTCCTAAAGTGAAGATAAATGACTCGTTTTCTTGGTTAATCTTATTTCTCTCAGCAGACGATCATTTATTATAATTAGGAAATGTGAAATTACTCTGAAGTTCAGTCAGCTCTGTATTGAATCGATTGTAAGAACTGATAAAGTGGAAAACTGCCAACGACAGAACAAGCAGAAATAAAATCCCTGCCAAGGAACCCGAGGGTTTGTTTCATCTGCGTCGAAAGATATGACTTTGTCGGGAGGGACTGACTGATGACTTTATAAACTCAAGTGGAAGCAATAAAAACACTGGACCTGTTAAAACACGCGAGCGGCGGACTTCCAGCTCAGCAGGTTCAACACCTTTCATTACACAAAGAAAGTCGTTTTCTCTTCCTCCTCTTGATGAAAGGCTTCAGGTTTCAGTTCCTAATGATTTCTCACAAACCGTACTGTGTTTTACGGTTCTTTATCACACCTTGTTGAGGAGACGAGCGCGCCGGGTTCAGTCTAATTCCTGTTACTTCATCAGGAGCGCCAAAACGGCCCTTTGAAGTCAAAAAGGAATCCTCACTTGAAGTGCAGGTCCTTGAAGGTGAAGTGCGTCTCCACGATGCCGGTGGTCTTGACCCGGGTCCTCAGGACGTCCTGCTGGGTGGGGATGTAGGTGGCCTGGGATATCCTGTCCAGGTCGTTCAGATAGCTGAGGGGAGGAGGAGGAGAAACCCAGGGAGGGGGGAATCAGGTCAAAGTTACCGACAAACCGCAGCACAGGGGCTTTTATTACCCACCAGCTGCTCAAAATTAACAGGAATTCTGCAGAAAAATGGTTTAAAAAAATGAATGTGGACGGAATTTTTGGTCCAAAATACTTCTTGCTTTCTCGTTGGAGTTTTCTGCTGAGTGGGGAATGGGTGAAACGGACCGTTCCCTCTGCTGAACGCTTTTGATTGATTTGCACGATCGACCAATATGTGCGCTAATTAAAGATCGATTAAAAACTGGAAAGAGAGGAAAAAAAAATCTGACAGTGTCAAGTTCAGGAAAGAAGCGCTGATGGAAGTTAAGTGTTTTTCAAAATAAAAGTCTCACAGAAATTTAAATGTAGATTTTTTTTCAGAAATAATTTGTATTTATTCTTTTTTTAAATTCTATATTCACAATACAGTAATAGTGCTGGGAAAGTATCTAGATCAGTATCACGTGTGATTGTGGATTTTTTGACTTCTTTAAAGCAGGATGAAATCTCTCTGAAGTCATCTTGGAGTGAGCGCCGCCGTCGTGTGAGCCGACCACCCAAGAGGCCGAGCGGCCTCGAAATGACCGGGAAGACGTCGGAGAGCCTCTGCGGCGATCGCTGATTTCAGCTTTACGGCGGTTTAAACACCCAGCTGCTCTCTTCTCCGTGTCGCCTGCGGTCGGCGGCTTTCCTCCCACAATCCCACTGGGGACTCCTCACGTGCGAGCCTGATTGTCTCTGAGCGCCGGGGCCTGTAATGTTCTCTCCACATGTCCAGAGTGCCGTCCCACATTCTGGGACGGACTCGGGAGGACACACACCGCTACACACACACACACACACCGTTCTTTTCTCTCATTTCCCATCAGATTTAGCGTCGTCCGCCTGGCACCATCATTCCAAAAGCTGATGTAAAGATGGGAACCGTTTCCCGTCGAAAGTATTCTGACTTTCTGTCACGTGGCGAATGTTCCAGCGTCGGGTCAAAGAGCCGCCGCCGCTCTCCAGGCTCGGTGGAGGAAGGCAAATATTGACAGAGTGAAAGTCCAAACTGGCCTCTGAGAAGTGAGATGATGGTAATTTGGGCGGAGGTGTGTGTGTGTGTGTGTGTGTGAGAGAGGCTCACTATGCGGCGGAGTCGTTGAGCTGATACTCCCGGGAGCGGACGAAGCAGGCCTGAACTCCCCCGTCCTTCCACAGCCGCTTGATGACGCCGGCCAGCTCGGCCGTCATGAAGCCCTCCTCGGCCGAGCCGGCCAACACGAACAGCTGCCGCGCGTCGTCCTGCCGGAGCCGCCAAACGTCAGGGTCAAAAAAACCAGCCTCAACGTTTACACACACCAATTTAAATCTCCTCCTTTCTCAACTGAAATCACGAAAAGCCCCGTCACTCACAGCTCTGGCGGCGTTGCCGAAGTCGATCTTGAGGCGGCCCATGGCCCTGATGATGGCGATGATGGACTGGATGGTGTTGCTGTAGACCACGGCCTTGTACTGCTTGCACTCCTCTTCTGAGTAGCCCGCCTCGTGGATGATCCTGAAGAGAAGAGGAAGAAGAAGAAAAACCGGTCAGGAGTCGAGTCTGGAGACGTGGAAGTCATTTTCACCGTCCTCCCCGCCGGACGGCGGTTCATTAGTTTTCAGCACTGGAAATGACGGATGCGTGTCTCCTGGGCTCAGCTCACTTTGAAGAACCTTGAGCGCTAATTGTTCCGTCTGCGCGGAAACAAACCGGCCCCACGAAGGCTGGTCTTTAACCCATTCCACCGCCAAGACTGAGATGGAGATCCAAAGTCTTTACATCAATCAGAGCAAGCGCAGCAGGGACGAGGTCCTTCTGGCGTTTTTTGATATAAAATGTAGAACGAAATAACATGAAGTTGGTAGAGGAAGCAGAAAATAACAAACGGCACTGTACGATACTGTACTGCAAATGTAATTCCTATGCAGGACACACACACACACACACACACACATAGGCAAGGGCTCTATTAAAGTATTCTGCTGGGACGCCTCCAGGATGCATTATGCATGCTTTCTGTTTTGTGCTGCGACCCGCGGAGCGTGGCGTTGCCCAGAGAGACGCTACCAACGCCTGATCGGTGTTTGACACTGTTTGCGTTCTGGAAAATGAATCCTTTTTCTGGTGTGTAATCTACTGTGGCGCCATCATGCATATCTGATAGGAGACGTCACGGTGTGGCGGGTGGGGGGGGGGGGGGGGGTGAACTCACTTCATCTGCTTGACGATTGTGCTTTTCCCTGATTCGCCAGCACCTGGAACACACAGAAGAAAGGTTTATTAGAGGGTGTGAACATTCTAAGATATAGAAGATTCATGTAGACGAAGCTCAGACTCGTTTCCATCGAGAAATACGACAAGTCTGACATTTCACTGCTTTTGCCAAAGAAATGCAGCGTGACTCTCACTGGATTCGTACTATCCTACAATGTAATCTGCTTTTTCAAACAAAGGACTATTGAATTTGTCAAACATTTCTAAACAGACGAGAAGAAATGCGCAGATCGCAGAACGAGGCCACTTAAACAAAAGCCGATCTTGACTCCCCGTCGATGAATACGTCGCTCTAACATGTGAATTCTTTGTGACCAGAAGGCAGGACGAGGGCCGAGAGCGACGCCGGCGAGCGACCACTTCAATCACAACCCGACCGAGAAGAGAGAGGCCGGGTTTGACCTCAGCTCTGCTTATGACTTGGGTTTTCTAGCTAACAAGGCGTCTTTCACAACCACCGGTCAGTCCTCCGGCGGTTCAGTCTTCACAAGACAAGCTACGCCCCCCCCCCCTCCTGCCTCCACATCACCATCAGGCACCATTTCTCAAAGCCGATGACGGAACTGCTTTGTGCTGCTATCCTGGACTGGCGGAGTCGACGCCGAGCGGCAACCGCACACGGTGAGGAGAAGCAGATGTTCCTCCGGGAGCCTCGTTTCCTCCCGGCAGTCTAAAGCATTCTGGGACGGGTCGGACTGCAGTCCGAGAGCGTCCCGCCGCGTCGAAGTACAACCTCGACCCGGGCGAGGCGTCCGATCGTGACGGAGAACAGACTGAAGCGGTTCCCGACTTGAGGTTCAAGTCCGCCTTGGGGGAGCGCGGAATGAAGTTTCACCAGAATGAAACACTTTGGACAATCCGGAGCAGAAGTGAGAAGCACTATCCTGCGTCTGAATGTTCGTGACGGGGGGTTTTGGCTTCAGAGACCAGACAGGGGGGTCCACAGCCTTTTCCAATCAAGACAAGCTCCAAGGAGGAACAGTTAGGCAACCACTGACGCTGGGGGGTAAAAACAATTCAAAACGCAATTCAGAAGAGAAATGAGCTCAGAGCCAAAAAAAAAAAAAAAAGCTAAATCAGATGACCGTTTCCTGATAAATCGGGGATTTTTTTTTTCATGCCAGCGAGTCTCTTCTCGCACAAACTGAGCTGTGTGTCTGGAATTTTATCAGCTCACAGGGCTTCACCTCATGTTTCGGGCCGGGAGGCTGCTGGCTCACCGCTCACGGCAGAAGAGATAATTCCAGAAAAAAAAAAAATTAAAAAAAAAGGAAAAAAAGACTGTTTACTTGGCTGGAGCTGACATGACTGGGAGGAGGACGAGACCATGAATCTCTCAGACGTCACAGTGCCATGGCAACTGCTCCGGTTATAACCAGGACACCTCCAGAGTGGGCCTACAGTCACCTGAGGAGGATCTGTGCAGTGTGTGTGTGTGTGTGTGTGTGATATATTAACTCCCATTATGCATTATGCATCTGCTGCTCTTTTCCCCTTTGGTGCTCAAACCCTTGGACGTGCTCTTTTATTGGAATTCTTCACTTTACCAATCGGATTCCCCGTAAGCCGTCGTCGGCGATAATGGGCATCGCTACGAACTGCATCAGATCCGCTCGCGTGGAATCGATGATCTCGTATTACAGGAGAGACTTCCAGCCAGCAGGGCGTTACGTCAGGAAAGACGCCACGCCGGGGAGGGTTTCGCAAACCCTGCTCTCTCAGCAAACACTCGCAGTTTCTCTCGAAAGAGCAGAAAGAGGAAGTGCGGCCGTATCAGGAAATCTGCCGCCGGGCCGGTCGCTATCTCGTGATGGTGTCAGACGACACGCCGCGCGCTCAAATCATCCGCCTAGATCTGCTTCCACTTCTGCAAAGCACGCCACTCGCCGCCTTCTTCTGGTCCTGAGTCACTGTGAAGGCCCCCAAAACCACAGACCGGATTCGAACGGGGGACCGTCCCACTTCGAACCAACAGACCACAAAGAAATCCCTTGAAAAAACATTTCTGTTTGTGTCTGGCTGCTTTTGGGGCTTGGAATTTAATTCCAATTACATAACAGCCAACAAAACACACTCACTGGGTTTTATTTCTACACTCTGAGACCGAATGTTTAATGGGATAAATGAGAAAAACCCTTCCAGTTTCTGGCAAAGTGATCAGGCAGATGCAACAGACATTTACATTTCACGTATTTCACTTTCTTCTGCTTTATTTCTCTTGGTTTGTGCCAAATATTTGCAAAGAAACCAGAAGCATTACAGTATTTTCACATCAAATTCTCACACTGTGCTTCTGTCCTCTGCCTCCAGCAGAAATCATTTATTTCTTCACTTTTTCTACCTTATCTAATATCTGTTGCTTCAGCATTTCGCGATTCCACCGGCACCGAGCTGCTGAACCGTCCCTTCGCCTTGTGCCCACCGTCGCTCTAAATTCCTCCGCCGGTCGCCGCCTCCGGGACAACTGGGCCGGAGTCACCTGAGGACACATTATTTTAATTGCGCGTCTCCGAACGCTCGGCTGCCGGAGTCCCCGGAGGGACGCCGGCGCCCCCGCGGCCGTTTCCACCACACCTCCGACACTTCACATGCCGGCGCTGCTCGGCTACTCCGGCCTGCCAGTGGGCAAATTCCCAAGTTCAGGAAGCTCCTTATAAAGGAAAGCTCAACGGCGCCGCGATGAGAGGAGGCCGACCCGTCTGAGACGAAGACCTTCGAGTCAACAGCTGATGGTTCTTCATTCATGATAATCATTTAATCGTTTTCAAGGTTTTTTTCCATGATATTTGAGCTTTAATTAACGGTACGTAGGATTATGACGTACAAAAAGAAAAACCCGTCTTCAGCCAAAGTAAACAGTGAAGTCAGATAAATCCCGGTGGAAATGACTCTAAACGAAGCCAGCTGTACAAACGTTCCCGTAGCGAACCTGACCTCTAATTTCAGGCGCTCGGTTCGGTAAAACCGGACAAATCCCATAAATTTAGAGCGTGAGCCTTTATTACGGCCAGCGAGACGCGAGCCTGGTGTTTATGTAAGTCCTCTCAGCGCGGCTGATATCATTCGGGTGTGTCTCTGCTCAGATCCTGGAGGTCTGACTGCACACACACACACACACACACACACACACACACGCAGGCCTTCAAGGGTTTCAGACGAACCAGAGAGTCATGTTACTCACTTTGATCCGCCCACCCCAAAGACCACAACACACCGAAAACCAGCTGCTTTCTGTTTCTGGCGGTTCAAACTATTTTTAGGGAGGATTCAGAGGAACCCTCGCAGTGGAAAAAGCTCCTTCCTTCTTCTTCTTCTTCTTCTTCTCTTCCACACAGAACAGAGGGGTTTCTATCTACTGACCACAAACACGTCTTTCCTTGGGGGAAAGAAGCCGGAGAGGACGGGGAATGTTGTGCAACAATGGCGAATGCAGAGAAATGTGAGAAAAAACGGTTCCGGAGACAGTCGGTGTCGGGGAGAATCCCTCCGGGGTCGTGAACTCTGCGCTTTTAGACGGACAGTTCAAGGTTCAGAAGGTTCTGGCTCAATCTGCCGAACACATCAGTGACACAACGTTAGCCCGTCAACCCTCTTCTCCAATCTCATCCTCTCTTCATGATTTATTCTGCCTCTCTTTCTTCCCCCACCCCCCCCCCATGTGAGCATGAGTCACTGCTGAAGGACTCCAGGAGCGTCCGGGCCGCTCTGCCCATCCAGCGATTCAGCGCCGTCACGCTAAATCACCGGGGATCGATCCGCCACCGGAGATTGTTTCCCGACACGCGCCGGCGCCGCCCGACCGCCCGCGGCTCATTATCCTCAACTCCGACGATCCGACGACTCCGTCCCGGGCCGGAGGAGCGTCTCGTCTGGAGGACGAGCGGCAGTCATGAGGCCGGACGACGGTTACGCAACGGACGCTGGACGGGAAACAGAACAGTGACGGATCTGCCTCCAGGTTTTATTAATAAAAACCTTCCCACAAGTTGCGCGGCGAGTAATTAGGCCGAGGTGATTGTAATCTATTTCAGCACGTAGATATGAATAGAAGGGTAATTGGCTCCTGGAGAGTGTGGGAATAAAACGAGAGTCAAGGAAAGACTGAAGGGCTTGAAGAGGAGTACGTTCTGACTGGGTTTTTTTTGTCATTTTGATGATTCTACAACATTCTCCACACCTGAAGCTCTTCAGGTTGGACATGTTGGAGAACTTTTTCCACACAGCAGACGGAAAAACACACAAACGGTGCGAAACGTTTGGGAAGACAACAAAGGAGGAAGACTCGACCGAGCTCGTTGGGGGAATTCCTTCTCTCCCGTTCACAGTTAGCCGGAGTGTGAACTTCAAATCACAAGTCCACTTCTCTAACCTCCAGGTCAGCGCCGTGACCGCGACCACAAACCCAACAACATCCTGATGAAGGCGTCTGGTGAAGCGGGAACTTAATGAGCAATGAAGGGGTCAAGTTTATGCAAATAAGACACTTAATTGTTGGTTTTTGACAGAATCCAGCTCCAAATTCTTTTATTTAATGTTTTGATGGATGGTGCTAACTTCTGCCTGTACCTCTGAACTTTATTTGTTCTTGTAAGTTTAATACCATTTTTTGGAAACAACTCAGCACAAGATGAACTCGTGAGTCCAAGTATACAATATTTTGAGTTGAGAAAACCAAATTTCTCATGAGTTTCTTTTGTTTTCCAGGTGATGAAAGGAAGACGCCACCATCAACACTAAACTGGGGCCATCTGGCCTGAAACGCCTCCACATTTGGTCGACGGCACTAGCTTCCTTCTAACCACACGTCCGCCGGCCGTTTGCCGTCCCGCCAAACGATGGCGCGTTTAGAGAAAAGTACACACAGAGTTCACAAACTTCAAAAGAAAAAAAGTGTGTCTTCAGTGTGTGTTTATCTGGACGGTCAACAGCTGGAGCCGGGCAGCTCCTTCATTTTTAATGCTCCGGCCGCTGGCGGCGGCGGCGAGCTCGGCTTACAGGCTTCCTTTCTCCTGGCATGTCGCTTCAGGAGAGAAACCTGAAGAGGCTGAGCGGGTTACCTGGCTACAAACAAAAAAAAAAAAAAAAAAAAACAACACCCAGCAGGCCGCACAGGAACGGCGGGCGAAAAGTCGTGTTGGAGCACAGACTTGAGCCGACTCGTCCCGTCTGGCCTGCAGGCAGCCGAGGAATGCTGGGAAATATGTACATTCCTGTTCAAATAGAACGACACTGGCATGCGAGTGTCAGGTGGGACTGGAGACCCCGGCTCAGGTCCGTCCACGGGACTGGAGACCCCGGCTCAGGTCCATCCCCGGGATCTGAAACCCCGACTCTTCATTTGACTGAATCGCTCCAGAAAGACGGCGGAGCGATTCTTGTTTATCTCACTTCGAGTCCACAAAAAGCTGCAGACAGGCTCTTCTGTCAGGTGTTTGCTCGCCTCTGCTACTGACTACAGGCTTTGTGTCCTGGTAACCCACAGACCGAGTGTGTGTGTGTGTGTGTGTGTGTGTGTGTGTGGGCATGTCAACACTCTCCAAAGCTCCATGGAAAAGTTTTTCACCTCTGGCCTTTGTTTATGAGTGAAACAGAGTTCCCTCAAAATGTTAAGTAAGGCTGTTTGTTTACACACCGCCGCCTCCTGACTGCCAGCGAATGATATAACTGTTTATAAAAAAAAAAAAAAAAAAAAAGCACAACAAGCGGGACTCGCTGCAGTAATGAGGCACTTAAGACTTCGAGGGAAATTTAAATTCGATTGTTTCGGTCTTCAAAAGAGCCGGAATGCACAAAGGTCGAGGAAAAAAATAAATAAATAAAAAGCTGCCCTCAGCTGAGCGTTAATGAGGTTTATGAAGTAAACAACTCACTTTAGGAAAGCGATTGGTTATTTAAGAGGATCACAGCCGTTCAGTTCAATTGGCAAACAGACTAGCAGCAGAAACATTGATCCCCTCATAAGTTGACTCATAAAAAGCTCTGTTTGTGTCAAATTCTGCGTTTGAAATAAAGTGGTTTAAGATGCTTGAGAGGAGCAGTTTAAATATCATAAATACACAGACATCAGCTGCAGCCCAGCGTTTTCAGCGGGTTCATGACCTTTGTGAGTCTGCATGTGAACACACAGGTGAAGAAATGCGCCTGATGGATCATTTCTCTCTTGTAAAAATGCATCCATGCAATAAATCCGCTGGAAACCCTGCTTGAGTTCTTCCAGTTGATGCATTTGAGGGATGAGCTGAAAACACTCCTGTCAATCATAATGAACTTAAACTGAACTTGAAGTTTCCTGCTTTTTGTGTGGCTGTATTTGTTTCAAGTGTAGAGATGAATTCAGGCTTTTAGGGACGGACGTACTTAACAGAAAGCTAAAAAACATTAAATTGGATCAATTTATTTAACTTATTGTTGTGCTAAAAAGACATGGGCGTCAGTAGGGGTGTCAGAGGCTTCAGTAGGGTCCACCACATGGAATTTGTTTCTTCAAATAAACTGTTTTTAAAGAACTTTTACAGTAACTCAACCCTGAGACAGAGCGGAGATATTAGGGATGCTTCCATGAAAGCCAGTAAAGAAGCATTCTGAGCAGCTTTCTCATTCTGAGTTTGGAAAAAAACCCTTTAAATTCCACTATATTCTGCAGAAACTGAGTGAAAGGCAGTTTTTTGTCACCCCGGTTCAGGCCTGGGGCCCCACTGAGCCACCGAGCCCATTTCCAGTGGATTAAACAAGAGGAAATGTGCCATTGTTGGGAGGATTTAGTCAACACAAGCGGTCTGGATGGATGCAGCTGAACAGTCAGAGAAGGGGAAATGCCATCGATGTGACAGAAAGTGCAGTTTTCACAGAGGAAATGAGGTTCGGTGACACAGTGGAGTGTGGAGTGCGCCAGAGCGCACCAAATATTACAGATGGGCAAAGTGTGATGTGGCTCCGGGGAGCGTCCCCCCCGCCCCCCTCCTCCCTCCCTCCTTCCTCACCCAGCAGGAGCAGCTTGACCTCCCGGGCCGCCTTCTCCCCGTCGTCCCGCAGGTTCCGGTCGATCATCTTGCTGCGCTCCACCGCCGCCTTGTCCTCGGTGCTCAGCGTGCAGCCCATCCTCCACCGCGTCCTTCAAGCCAGACCGAGCGGAAACCAGCGCGACGCCTCTAAAACACCATAGATCCCGGCGTCCAGGCGCACGAGACTGGCTTCAGACCCGCACACACACACGCCCTGTTTTTTTTAAACGGGGCTTTAAAAAAAAAAAAAAGAGGAAAAGAAAAACAAACAGAGGGAGGGCAGATCAAAAAATAAAAAATAAAAACGGTGCCGGTTATCTCCAGGCGGGCGTCGCTCCGGGAAGATAATCCTCACAGCATCCGACGGAGGGAGCGATCAGAACGGTTCCTCGGCGCTGCCTCTCCCGCCCGTCCGCCTCCATTCGTTGCAGCGGCGACTGTCAGGATCGTCCGCGCGCGGCGCAACGCGCTGCTGCTGCTGCGCCCCGTGCGTAAAAGGCTGCGTAAAGCTGCGGCGGCGCACGCGCTCCCCGGACGTCCGCCCTGCAAAATAACAGCCCCGTCTACTGGGAGATTAGAAGTCCTCCTGTGCAAAAGTTTGTGGTTGCATGCATGAAGGTTTGGAAAAATGAGAAACTGAGTAGATATCATTATCATCATCCATCATTCATCCAAAAGCACAAGAAAGGCGCTCTCTCCAGAAAACCTTTGAAGACAGCCGAGCAAACGCTCCAAATAATCAACATTTTGTTTTTAGGAGCTTCGGCAAACACATCATGAGGGCCTCTGAGATCTACATGCACAACACGACACAGGCACACACACTTTCAGACTTATGTTATTTCGTTTAACGCATAAAACACAGCCAAAGACCCACCGATTCACTTCCTTGAATTACATTCATATGTGAAAAAGTTGACACTTCAGGCGCTGCACTGCACACATTTCCAATATGTGTGAAAGAGTTATAGTTTCTGGAGACGTATGAGCAGATTTTTCTTCTTTTAAACATCCATTCACACATTAAACTGGATCTGGAGCTCGTCTTTACACACATCCATCCTGGCCTGGACAAACACTTAAAGACAGATCATCATCTGTACATGCGTGACCTTTAGGGTCGATTTATTTAATCTGGTAAACATCATGCAAACGTATTTCCACATTTTGCCTTGTTGAGGATGTCTGATAGGAAGAAAACACGCATTTGCAACATTTCAGCACAGAAGCCAAAATACTGACCTTGCTGAGAAGCACGTTGTCTTTGTATTGAATTATTACTCAATCTTACGTGTTTCTGTTTCCACACACACTGAACCCCAGAGGATGCACTGACAGGATCAACAGTGGAGTGGAAGCTGGGCCTTCACAATGCCAGTGCTGCCCTCTGGTGGTGAGAACATGTAACTTCAAAGTGTGAAAAAAAAAAAAAGTGAGCACGTTGTCGTTTTAAAGGTGCAGTTAGTTTGACAGAGGCGGGTCAGGGTGCATTCAAACAGCTCCTGGAGAGTCTTTTAGACTTCAAAGAAAAGTTCTAATCATGAATACTTTATTAAAGATGTGGACGGCTTCAGTCTGGAACCCGGAGACTCTTTGACGCCTGTTGCTTTCACAAAATACATGTATTTTCTTAAAAAAAAAAAAAAAGTTCATTTTCATTTATTAAGGCTCAAACAAACTTCTTTGACATAGTCATTGTATTTTAAAGCATGCATTTCCATACCAGTGCAGCTTTTAAATCTATATAAGAAAGTTTTATTTTTACAGCTGAAAACAGTGATACAATGTTCTTAATTGTTTTTCCTTGATTTCATTATTGCAACACAAACTGCAGTTTCAGAGTAAAGTTTTCATAGTTTTTCAAGGTTAAATAGAGATTTGGACCAATCAAAAGAGATCTTTTGGATGGTAAAAGTTGCAGATGCTGGGTTCATTGAAAGGCCAGTTGCATTCTGGGACATTGAGGACAGATGTTGTCCTTCTCCTGTTAACCTGAAACATGTTTTCGGACTGTGGGAGAAAAGCCACACATGCAGGGAGCCTGGAAACTGTCCTCGAACCGGGGATTTGCTCTTGAGTGAAGCGTCAGAGTTTAACACTGCATCAACATCCACTGGCAGGAACAGATTTGAGTTACATTCCTTTGGGAATACTTCATGTTGGGTAAAAGTTAAGCTATTTCACTGCTTATTTAAGGCCCATTTACACAAAAACGCTTCAACTGAATATACATTTAGTCTTTTTTTCATTTTCATTTCAGAAAAGTTGCATTTTCTCGCATTTACACTGAGAAGGAGTCAAGGTCTTTTCAAAAATTTCGCCTTTCCCAGCCAGAGCATCTTCAAAACTTTTGCTTTCTGCACCGTCTGCCGTGTAAACAAACCCCCGAAACGTGGCAGAAGTTCTCCGTCTTCTCTGGAAAAC
This sequence comes from Salarias fasciatus, assembly GCF_902148845.1. NCBI lineage: Eukaryota > Metazoa > Chordata > Actinopteri > Blenniiformes > Blenniidae > Salarias > Salarias fasciatus. The sequence continues at coordinate 3,317,558 of NC_043761.1, read as the reverse complement.
ATTGTTATGCAAACAGGGATTAAGCCGGCCGATTGCCCGTCATTACAGAGACCGGCGATAAGCGGGAGGGGGTATCTGGGACTGATAAAGAGCAATGGAAAGATGGAAGATAAGGCTTTGTGACTGTGTCTGCACAATGGGAATACACTCAATCACTGGTGTGTGTTGAGGGAACTTTGTGGTGAGGGGTTCGGGTTAGGGTGAATCAGGATCATCTCATTAATTGGTAAATAAAAATTAAAAGTTGTGAGAACTCTGGGACCATAGTTTATTAATAGAGTTATGCAATAGGGAATAAAATCAAGGCAATGAGTGCTGCCATGTGTGTTCATCAGGTTCACTGTCAACCTTTATCCTCATGTAATTATTGCTGTTATCAGCCGGGGGAAATTGCTGATACCTGCAGGGAAAGAGGCGAGCTGACCCTCAAACTCCACATGTGCTTATATAACCGGGGAGCAGAGGAGGCGCCTGGGCACCTGCCAGAGGTGTGTGTACCTTTACCTGGCCTCGGCCGCGCCGTCAGCATCTCCGACAGCTCAGCCCGCCCGAGTCTGCCGCTCCTGCTGCTGGGACGCAAACACAGGCGAGCTCAGAACACACACACACTCGCACACACTCGCACGCTCAAGCACGCTCTCCGCCGGCAAACACAGAGACAGAAGGAGAACCGGCAGCAGAGGCGGACGGACGGCTGAGAGAGGAGGGGGAACGCACACCGCCATGGGCTGCTGTAACTGGAGGTGCGGGCTGATCACCGGAGCCGTGTTCGGGGCGCTGGTGGCCATCCTGGGTGGCGTCCTCATCCCAGTGGGGGACATCCTCATCGAGAGCGTTGTGGAGACGGTACGGTGCTCACTTTCACCCCAGATTAGAGGACAGGGAGTGACAGAGATGCCTGAACAGTGTGTGCGTATCTCTGTGTGTGTGTGTGAGAGAGAGAGCGTGTGTGCCATATGCAAGGATCAAGGTGAATGAGGAGAAAGCTTTTTTTGGAAAGCTGCTTTTAAATGGTAAACAAGGAGCTGTGCAGAAAGTGCGCCTGTGAAACATCTGTGCTTTTTCCCCTCACGCTGGAGATTTTTGTGAACGATTAATAAAAACCTAATTTCCTTTCAGATGACATTTTTCTTTCTTTTTTTTTTTTTTCCACGTTATCAGTGGTGCCGCCGGCCTGCTGGCAGTCTTGAGGCGTGTTAAAAATAGACTTGTCTCTGTGTCTGTGGGGTTTTAGGAAGCCGTGATTGAGCCGGGGACGACAGCCTACGATAACTGGGCGGCGGCGGGGGTAGTGGTGTACCGGCAGTTCTGGTTCTTCGACGTACAGAACCCCATCGAGGTCCTGAATTATGGCACCTCGCCGGTGGTGATCGAACGAGGACCGTACACATACAAGTGAGTATAAGTGTGGGCAGATCCACTCTTATGCAGACGATGTGATTGTTTACGTGCTTTTCCGATTTGTTCGGCTCTTTCTCTTGGCCCTAAAATGACGCCAGCTGGTTTGGTTTTCAGCCAACTTTTAGTCTGAGACCGAAGGAGTTTGTCATCTTTTTTTAATTTTTAACGTTATAAATCGGCAAAATTGCAAAATTTTGCACAATTCTGTCAGTAAATTAATATTAATTTCACTTCTCTTTCAGACTGAATACACAGTGGCTGGAAAATTAATTTATGCAGTTCAGTCTTTATCGTTATTGCAGTATTGATACAGCAAACACGTATGCAGACGATGTGACTCTCTATCATCACATGGTTTTCTTCAGTTTAAGAAGTGAAGCAGTTGTATTTTTTTTATATTTATCTGATCATCGAAAGTTTTCAAAGTTACCAACATTTTTAAAAATTAAGTATCAAACTTATCGGAGTTCAGGCAGACTTTTGCAGCATGTAGCTATTGCGATGTCGATCCATGTGCGAGTTCCCTGCGGTCACACAACTTGCCAATTTTGGACTCTTCCATTTTCAGGACCCGCTATCTCCCCAAAGACAACATCATGTTTAACCCCAACATGACGGTGTCCTTCGTGCTGCCGCTGGGCGCCATCTTCGAGCCGTCCATGTCGGCGGGATCAGAGGAAGACAAGATCACCTCCCTCAACCTGGCGGTGGCTGTGAGTTCCTGCCTGGCGAGGCCAGCGACTTTACTCTGAACATTTCTCTTGGTTCCTGTTGTGAGCGATGCGAGTGAAGCCAAAGCAAGCTGTGCCGGCCGGGGGTCACTTTAGTCTGCGATCACTCGCTTTACTGGACCTTCCTCACCTACATCCGTCTGTGTTTGGAAACGTGGCTAAAGAGCAGTTCTATGTCCTGATAGGGTGTTTCAATCCTTTTTTTTTTTCTTTCCTCATTGAAGATTTTTGGGAGATATAGTGACTATTTTAAACTTGATATCTTGATGATGAAGACATTTTGCAATTTTGAAGGAAAAAACACGACTTTTTTAAATATAAGGTTTTTGTACCGTCGCGATTATTTTATCTGTATCATCATTTGGTTGAATCTTGATTTTCTGAGGAAATTCATACATATTTTTGAAATTTTCCGTGTTTTGTTTGTGATCAGCTTAGCGTAGGTTAACCCAAGGTGTGTCAATCTAATCTGTACTTAAGAAAAAGCAGAACTTAAACAAGAAAACCAAAAAAAAAAAAAAAAAAAAAAAACAACAACACATGAAACAAATCTCTGAGAGGGAACAAAAGGCTCAATTGTGAAAAACTTAAAATGCTTTAAAACAACTAAGACGGCTTAAAAAAAATAGCTAAAACTGCGACAAATGTGAAAATACGCAAAAACAATGTATAATTGAAATGTATTGTTTTGTGCGTGCGTGTGTGTGTGTGTGTGTGTGTGGTTCCATTACGAAAACAACCAACAGCACACTGTAAATGAGGCCTCAAACACGTGAAATAAACCAAAATAGCTATATCTCCAAAAACCATCTTCAAAGGATAAATAAGATCGAACTGCTTAAAATTCCAAACAAATTTCAATTCTAAATTGCTGATTAAAAAAAAAAAAAAAAACCCAAAAAACAGCTCAAACTGGTTTTCCTTCACCCTCCAGGGAGCGTACTCGCTGGCGCCTGAACAGTTCCACGGCCTCCTGGAGACTCTGATAAGAATGAGCAACTCGTCCCTGTTCCAGCGCCGCACGGTCAAGGAACTGCTGTGGGGCTACCATGATCCGCTGCTGAAAAGCACTCTGGGACTTTTTGCACCTGTATGAAAGCCTGCGCACAATCCACCAACCCACTCACTCAGTGAAGTAAAAATAATACCAGTGATTTCATCAAGCGTGTCTCTTGCAGTACAACGGCACCTTTGACGGACCCTACAACGTCTTCACTGGGAAAGACGACATCTCCAAAGTGGGAATAATTGACAGGTGGAAGGGAGAGCAGTGAGTACAGCGCTCAGATTATTACTGCACTGGAAGGAGAAAAAAGGAAAAGAAGCTTTTAATCACTTCCAGAGGTGTGATTTTGAGACGCGAGAATCCTGTTTTCTTTCCAAACTGTGAAATTTTAAGACAAAATGAGCTGAATCGGGTCGCACAGATATTGACAAGTGAGGACGAGACGAGGATCTATTTTTTTTTTTTCTGGGTCGTTTCATCAAAATATGCAAATCACTTGTGATGTATCTGATTTTGTCCCAACAGGAAGTTGAGTTTCTGGAACGACCCATACTGTGACATGATCAACGGCACAGGTACGGCGATGTGACTGAAACAGACCAGAAGCAGAACGTTTGTATCGTCGACCAGACGGTCAGAACATTTCATGTCGCTGTCTTTTTCTCAGACGCTTCTGCCTTCGCTCCCGGTTTGGACAAGAAGAAGCCGCTTTATTTCTTCTCCTCAGACATCTGCAGGTACGGACATTCATCTCACCGTAGTGCAAATCCATACCAAGGTATCGATACCTAGTATGTCTGCTTTGGATGGGATCCATGTGACCAATGTTGCCTTGCGTCCTCTTCAGGTCGGTGTCTGCTAGCTACGAGCGCAGCTACAGCCTGAAGGACATCGAAGTGTACCGCTACGGCCTCCTGCCTTCGACGCTGGCGTCTCCCATAGACAACCCGGACAACCGCTGCTTCTGCAGAAACTTCAAAACCACGAAGAACTGCACCATGGCCGGAGTGCTGGACCTCAGCTCCTGTCAAGAGGGTCAGTCCCGCTGAGTCAGCTGGAAGTCGCAGCCCACATCGCTGCTGCTCTGTCATTCTGCTCGCCGTTTTGACCTCTTGCTCTGTGCTCGGCCGTCTGGACAGGAAGACCCATCTACATGTCGCTGCCCCACTTCCTGCACGGCTCTCCGTCGCTGCTGACGGACGTCCTCGGCCTCAGCCCCAACGAGGAGCACCACAGCACCTACTTGGACGTCGAGCCCGTACGGATAAGTGTTCCTTTGCTTTCTGAAACACCAGAAATACCTTCGCTCGTTGCCTTGACCTGTTCTGTCTCCTCGCTCAGAACACCGGGTTCACCCTGAAGTTCGCCAAGAGGATCCAAGTGAACATGATGTACGGACCGTCGGACAAAATCACGTGAGTTGCTTTATCTCCCGGCTTCGGTTTGTGGGACGCCTGCTTTCGCTCCGTCTCTGTTCCTCGCAAGAAAGACAGCAGGCACAATTCCCAAAGAGGCAAACAAGTCAAAGAGGCGAAGTATGAGGCAGGATCGTGCAGCGAATGTCAAGTAACAGACTCTCGTCCTGCAGGGTGCTGAAGAAAGTCAAAGACTACACCATATTCCCCCTTGTTTGGATGAACGAGGTAAGAAAACAAGACAATCTTGCAGTCTGTTTGCTCCAGATGCTTTTAAATCAGAGGCTATGTTCAATCTGTGCTGTCTCTATGTTCATTTGCAATTTCTTTTTTTTAATGTTGGTTGTGTCTGCAACCTGGAGCTGCCTGAGCATTTCAGAAAACTGATCTGAATAAACATGAACAAAGATACTTTGTTAAAAAAATACTTTAGTTTTCAGTAGGAAAACAAAAAGGCAAACAGTAAAAACGTTGGTTTAAAAAACATGCCGAAAAGTTACAGCAGCTAAAATGGATAAATCCCCTGAAACTGCTAAGAAATGTTGATATGAAAAGGAAAAAAATAGTTGGGCTGATGGCTGAATCGAGCAAGAAATGGTTTGAAAATATTGCAATCGGCAAACCAGATAAAGACGCCAAATGAACAAAAGGCGCTTAGACGAATAGGAATTGTTAAAAAAAAAAAAATAAACATAAAAAGAGACAACAATGCAAATATAAGAAAACAAAAAAGAAAATCCATCAGCTGAAATCAATAATGTTGCCAATACTGACTAAAAAGGCATTATTATGGGGATGGCTAGTAGCTACGTCATCGAAGCTGAATACGTCACTTCCGTGTCCAAAGGTGCGATGGTGCAGTGCTGTGTCCCGTGTTGTAACAACAGGAACGATGTCAACAAAACCATATTCTATCCTATTACTATTCATATCCTATTACTGCTTTCCTCTGATATTACATCATTATATTATTTTTACTGATATTACAAATAATGAGGCGGACTCACGTTAAATTGATCAGATTTTTATTGTTTCATTTAATTATGTCTCTGAGCCAGACAGCAGAGGCACCGCAGCCTGGTCTCCTCCTCACAGCGGGACGGTTCCACCGAGACACACACGCCCAGCACCGGACCCGGTCCTAAGCAGGACCCCGGACCGAGCAGGACACAGGACGGAGCGGACCCGGGACTCAGTCCACGAGGCTTAAATTAATTAAAGACAATTTATAGAAGTCTAAATAAAATTTTTGGCTAAACGTCCTCTGTCTGTATTTAATCTCCCTTTAGCTGATATTATTTTCTAGGCTGCTGGCTTCACATCACTGATTAAATAAATCATTTGCTAAACTTTAGAGTTTATTTACATGTCAGTCGCGGTTCTTCAGGTCCTGCTGGTTCCCACATCAGCTCCTCCCGTGGCGCCGGCGCATCAACAGTAACTCTATCGGCCAGAACAATATGGTGTAAAACAGCACAGGACAAAATAAAGTCCCACATCTTTTCAGGGCTGGACAGCAGCGTTTCCCCTGCTGGATCTGAAGCTGCTCTGCAGCAGCTGTGTGTCTTCTCTCACTGTTAAAACTGCCTCCTCTCCGGCAGGATGGACCAGCGGAGTTATCCAAAGTTAATAATCATTTATTAATCCCACAAGGGGGGATATTATTAGATATTCTGTAAGGGCTTTTTTATTATTATTATTATTATTATTATTGTTATTCTTTTACTTTTTAACCTGTACTGAATGTGTGCTGCTTCTGCTTTATGGCGTGTTTGAGGTTTGGTTTAAAATTATTTCCCTGGATGACACTTCTAGAATAAACTGTAAGTTGTCCACAAACCGCAGACAGACAGAACCCAATTCTAACATAGCTAATTAATTAATAGTTAAGTGACACAGCATGATGCGACGACTGACACCCTCGTGTTAATGCTAGCTAGCTACTTAATCACTCACCTCAACCTCGTAAATGTTGTTTTTCATTGAAGCCTGTACTTTCCCTTTCAGACTTCCACCTGTCACCACAGAAACAATTACAACTCGGTTTGAGTTGTAAGGATTTAAACCCCTCTTCACTAACTTTGGAAAGTCAGCAAAATTCACTGTTACCATGAAAAAAGTGACCGGTTCTTTGGCAACAGCCATTGTGTTTACATTGCGCGCTAGAAGCCTTGGACCCGGAAGTGACTTGTGACGTCACACTAGCCATTCCCATAGAGAATATCATTACATACATTTTCTCTTTTCCCAGTTAGCTTATCATTATCGTTAACTTCTGTTGCCGTGGTAACGCCGCCTTCATACTGACCGTATCTCTCGTTGAACTAGACGGCCGAGCTCGACGACCAGACGGCCGACTTGTTCAAGGAGGAGCTGGTGTCCCGCATGGAGATGCTAGATATCATCCAGTGGGTGCTGCTGGGAACCGGCACCGGCATCTTCGTCCTGTGCCTCGTCTCGTACGTCGTGGTGAGGTGCTGCCAGACCAAGACCAAGACCAAGACCAAGACCAAGACCAAGAACATGCTGGCGTGAACGCCACAGCACGGCGCCATTAAGCTGCTACGTGACAGCCAACCTTTTTGATATAGACTTGCACTTTCTTTGGGAGGTATTCCAATGTTATTTATGATGTGACGCCTCCTCTGACTCCGAGGGAGGAATACTGTGATTTTGTAAAAGCTCAAGAGCCGAATTCCTTTGCCGAGCGTTCCATTAATTGCAGACACTGTAACGTTAACTCAATCAGGGATTTCTGAGGAGCGCGGGCGTAGCGACTCCTCATGACTGTCGGGTGATCCGCCCAAACTCAAGTTTGTTCCTGTGAAAGAAATGTACATGAAGCTACTACTGCACAAACGTCCGTATACCCTGCTGAACCGATGTGATCCAAACGAATAAAAGCTGAAAAAGTGACTTTCTCACTGGGTGTCCTGAAAGCTGCTCTATCCTGCACCGAACTGGCACAAATTCACAAACTGAATAAAGTTTTCTACATCTAAATTTCATTAAAAACAAAAAACACAATCACTTTTACGAAGGTAAAACAGCTGAAATGGCTAAAAGTTAATTAAGTAGACTTGAAAAGGTAAAAGAGTTAAAAAAGCGAAAAACTAAGTCAACTGAATCGGATAAGATGACTGAAATTGCACATTTAAGGTGACTAAAAGAGCTAAAATTGTGTGAAACAAACAAGTGAATCAACTATGAAATAATAAGAAATATAAGTCAATAGGTTCATAGCTTCAGTACACAACTTTTAGCCAGTTTAGATTTTACAAATAACCTTCAGCAAAGCCACAAATTGGATTTCTACACTTGTTTTTTTGTTTGGCAAGGGATTTATCCAGAGTTTTTCACTACCTTAAAATTGAGTCTCGTAGCAATAATTCTCCAAAATTCCAAAAATGGTTACAGTTACCATGCTAACTTTAATTTATTCCAGTAATTGTTACTAAAATGACGTTACAACATTACTTAGCATTATAACTTGTCCCATAGTAACAAACCGAATTGGCTAATACATACCATTAATTGTATTTTCTAAACCTACTCTTAGAAACATTTCAGTTAGCATGCGTTCTCATGGGTTTTACATTAATAGTTCCTTAAATTGTGCTACAATATTGGAATTAGCATATTATCTAAATGTACTTACAGTAAACGTTAAAAACACCCTAAAAGTTTAGAGTTAGCATGCTAACGCAAATGTTTTATTGTAATAATTTCTCAAATGAATCAAAAATGTGACAAACGGTATGGTAAATTTAACAGAAAATCCACATTTTGACACAGTTTGAATGAGAGGTCTTACAATAAACTCATTTCTTTCTGTAAACGGGAAATTCATCTGAACATATTTATTCAGGCTATCATCACATTAATAAATAGAAATACGCAGATGTCAAAACGCCAAGTTTACACTGATGTTACCGGTCACACAGCAGGGAACTGTACGGCGGCGTAAACGGTCCTTCAGTACTGCATACCTCTGCAATTTGCAGATACAGTCACGATTAGTGGCTGAAATGTGGTGAATTTATATACAATATGACACTTTCACAAAGCCGCACGCGACATTAAATTAAAAGCATGACAAAATACTTTGTACACAAACAATGAACTATCTACATTAGCTACGTTAAAAAAGAAAAAGCCTATTCACATATGTCAAATGGTCTAAATCACAGATTGATTCACTAACCGACAATTACTACATTTAAACTGAGATTCTGTACATGTTGATGGGGGAAAGTGTGGAAAAAGCTCATATACCGCCGTGCTCCAGCGCCTCGTTTAATTCTCATGAGCTAAGATGTGCGTATCAGCTGCTTTGGCTGCTAAAATCTAAACCCGGCAGCAATTCAGAGACTTTCTACATGGTCGATGGAATTCTAGAGGCGTGCACGAGTGCTGGAAACAAGCTGTGGTGGAGAACGCAGCTCAGGCACGAGCGCTTCCACTATGTACATCAGAGGAAAAACCTGGGAAAGGTTTTGTAGCAGCTCACATGGAATTCATATTCTGCTCAGTAACTTTAGCTCTGGATCATAACTCCTTCAATTTCAACACTTTTTTTTTTATTATTCGAAAAACATCTGCGCTATTAAACATAACCTGCTTCCCTATTATTCCCGGACACAGCTCTCCAAGTTGTGTTTGTCATCGGAGTGGAGTGGAGCTGAACGACTTTATGAAACAAACATGCGATAATGTTGAAGAGTGTCACAATAACGCTGCGATTTGTGATAAATATAAACACTTACGCCGACGATACTGATGTATTTGTTGATTTTGAATTCTTCCACATAGTAAACAAGAGTTGTTAATGAAAATATTTAAAACATTTTTAAATATTTTTAAACTGTCATTTTACATTCCCACAGTGTATTTCTATTGTGTCAATATTGAGATAACGAAAAATGCACACTATATTTTGCAGGCATAGAACAGAAACACTTCAGTAAGTACGTATTTGAAATAATGATACACTAATGAGGGCATTAACTGTGTACCATCCTCCATTTATGCCGCAAAATTATCATAGTTTAGACATATATATCTGCAGTATTTGTTTAGTCAGCAAACTGACTAAACAATGATGAATTGCATTTTTATGCACTGTGCATTCATGATCTGCATGTTCAAAATGACAGAATTCTGGATGTGGAAGACAAACATTTTAAGAATAAAGATAAAAAAATCCCCTAAGTGTTGGGAAACGCTGCTGCCTGGAAAAACAAACAAAAATGAACTAAATACATCCCAGTTTGTTGTAAATTTGGGGCAAGAGAAACAGCACTGTTATTTGGAAGAAATCCCACTGTGAAAACACGCGACCGTCCCTGACATGTTTCGAGAATCGTATCGTTATTGCAATTCTCCACCACGTCAGCGCATGTTCAGCGAGCAGCCCGAGACTGAAGTCCGATGCAGAAAACTGCGTCACAGAGTGTGTTATTCAGAGAAATGTCAGCCGAGGACACAGTTCATCAGTTGCATCCACTTCAGTTTGTTGTGTGACTGCAAATGAATGACTCGCTGAGTGTGTGTGTGTGTGTGTGTGTGTGTGTGTGTACGTCACAGCCATCTGTGCACCACAGTACTTCATGCAAAAAAAAAGAAGGATTTTGCCGAAAAGGCTCCTCACACCCACCTCCTGGGTTTACTGTACATCCACAGTGCGGCTCTGCAGTCCAGATGAGAAAAGAAAAGGATCAGCTTGACTCTGAATCAGGCGGAAAGTGAGAGTTTTTGTGTGAGTTCAGCCTGCGGCTCCCTGCCTCAGTCCTCGGTGGAGTGATTCCGTCGATTGCGGCTCTTCCTCCGGTCCAGGAGGGGCTTGAGCTTGGCCAGATCCCCCCTGAGGGGTCCGGGCGGCGGCGGCGGCTGCTGCTGCCTCTGCTGGAGGCTTTGCAGCTCCTTCCTCTCCTTGCAGTACTGCTGCACGGCCAGCGTCTCGGCGGGGCTGAAGGCCGCCAGCAGCGCTTTGGGATGCAGGGAGCTGGCCCACGCCCAAGGCGACCGCTGTTTGTCCGTCAGCACGCTCACCATGGCCTCGCTCAGCACGCGCAGCCGGATCTTGGCGACGGTGCGCTTGAAGCCGTTCTCGGTGGTCAGGCAGTAGTACAGGCCCTGGTCGGACAGCTGGGCGGCGCGGATGAGGAGGCCGTGCTCGGTGGACACGACGCGGTCGCTAAGTTTTACCTGCAGAAAGCCGAAAATACGGCAAAAATTCAGTAAATCTTCACAAGTTCCCTCTTTGAGAACCACAAATAACCTTATGAAAGTTTTCTACATTCCTAGACTCCAAGAAGGGCCTTCAGGTTCTTAAGGTACTTTACGTTAGGATACTTTGAGAAATTGGTTCGATCAGGCCAGAAATACCTAAAGACTATATTACTTGGTTCAGAACCGAGCAAATATCTCAACCTATATAAAGTCTGACTAGGTCAGAGGTCTAGGAAGATGCATGGATGAAGCAGTGAAACATCTTCCACATCCAGGTGACTTAATTCAAAGGTTCAAAATGAAGAAGAAAGTGATCTGTGTTTGAAGTGAACCGCTCTCCAAGGAAGTCCTGGACTTCACCAACACTCTCTACTGGCTTCAGGATTGATTTTCTCAATAATTCTTATTCATATTTGAACTTCTTTCAGGCAACCGACTATATTTTGTACCTTCCACATTTCTCTTGCAGTCCTGGGTAAATCATCATCCATCCAATCAGTCATATCTGGGCAGACAGTACTGATTATTCTGAGTCACTCAATAGTTTACGGTGTATCTCTGGTAGACACTCAGTGACACTTGTCCATTTTGTAGAGGCAATGAAATTTTATATCCTCGATAAATATAGTTCGTTTATGCCTTCATTTTCCTCACATTTTTATCTTCACGAGTTCACCTCTGATAACCCATGAAAAATGATGACCCCGTATTTCATGGCAGATGATATCCTTTAGATTTGGCTCTGAATGTCTGAAGACTCATGTAAAACAAACATGCGTCATTCTGGATTATATTAGGAGCACACGCTGTGAGAACTGTGCAATAAGGACATATACATAATGAAAACACAGCCTTGTCTGGATAATAAATCTAAATAAATGCAGTCCGCTTCTTCTTTATTGACGGCTGAAATATGAGACAGGCGTCGCTTTGGAGAAGACTGCAGTGATTACACGTCGTAAAAACTTCCCTGATTTATTTCAGGGGCCGGCTTCTTTTTTTCTTGAGGAAACGGTGATTAAATGGCCATTACTGTGACACCGCTGGGCTGCGAGGAGGAATAAATCCATAAAAGATGTGTCTGTATGAGGCGGCTGCTCTCCAGCAAGACTTCATTAAAGCGTCTCACTGTGCTCGACGGACGACGCTGCCGAGCCTAAAAACGACCCCTAAAAAAGAGACAACTCCAATTTTTCATTGAAGGGAACATCTAAACCTAATGCATTCACTGTTTAAGTGAGAGTATCTGAAATATAAAAAGACTGAGAGCTGAAATCCAAGTTAAAAGCTGCAGCAACATCGTGTGGTAAGATAATTAGCATTAGCATCAGAGCTACACTGCGAGGGGAAAGGAGCGAAAACAACGCTAAAGTCTTCAGAAACTGTGAGACCTGAGAAGCAAAAGGCTTTTACTGCATGTTTGGGTGCCAAACATGTGGGCCACGGGCCAAACTCAGTCCAGAAAAGAGTTTTTCTGAGATCGAACATAGCTAATGTGCTAGCATACCTCGGTTGACTCAAAGATTACACAAAATCTAAACGACAACAACTGTAAGTTTTGGACACATAGCAAATATTTTTAATATCTATCATTGTAATACTTGGAAAACATACTTGGTGTTGTTTCATTTTATTGCTTTTTTCTTCATATTTATCAACGAGGAGCCGCTGATCGCGGATAACTGAACGTCTCCATGTGGAATGAACAACAACAGCTGTACAGACACTGAGGGTTTTCTCATCTTTCCTCCAAGAAAAACCTAAAAATAACCTGCCTCACTGTATTTTCACTCGCCATTGTGGGATTCTATTGAAGTATTTAGACATGGCCATAATAACCCGGCCGTGACGTTGACCTTCGACCTCTCTACGAACCTCTTTCCTCCTGTCGTTGTCCCTCTGGATCAGCCAGCGAATGGACGCCTGAGGAGACTTGGGCAGGCACTCCAGGAAAGTGGTGTTGTTTTTCACGCCGTACTGCGTCATCTCCACTGCGTTTCTGTAAGCTAACACACACACACACACACACACACACACAGAGCAGAGGGAGAGGCATCAGACGTCAGTCGCTGACAGACACAGAGCCCACAGATGGAGTCGGATCTGTGAGAGTGAAAATGTTGACATGAAGCTCAGTCTGACACCTGCAGCACAACCGAAAAAAACAAAAAACACCCGTCCTACGAGCACAACAATCCTCCCCACTCCGGTTCCTCCTCGTCCACCATGCTGTTTCTGTTGCGTTCACATGTTTCGGGTGCGACTAATTAGTGGTTCATGGTCTCATGGCTGTTCTCCCACTCTTACGCTCATTTTTTACAAATGTTTTTTTTACCAACCAACAGTAGATTCTCCTCGCTGCTCTCACGAAGGACGCCGTGCCATCAGATATAACCTCACAGGAACATCTGTTTGGTCCAATCTCAGCCTAAAACCCTTCGAGGAACGTTTTCTCCAGGATTGCACAGCTTTTAAAATGGAAATATTCCAATAAAATAATGAAAAAAACGATTTTCTTAATTATTTTAAATGTTTTAAAGATAATTAACATATTACAGCTTGTTTTGAGTGTAAGAATTATTTAAATTTTGGATATATTTACAGTCATGACATTTGTACAAATAGACAATTATATTATAAAATGATATATTTCTAGAACCAAATTTGTGTAGATTCCTTGAAAATTTCCCAGTACGCCTTAATACATCAAAAAATAATCTATCTGCGATAATCAGTAGACCAAAAATAACTTCAAATCTCTTGAATTCAATAAAAATTTTGAAAAAAAAAATTACAAAATAGCTGTTTCAACGACAAATAACTGGAAAATTATGACTTTATTTTAAACACATAGTATTAGAAAACTATGCAACTCTGTTCTAACTGCTACTTTTTAGTATTTAGTGTAAAAGATTGTTGCTATATTTTAATGTATGCTGAGAACAGAACTGATGCTAACATAATGCTGTTTTTAGCGGACAAACGGTGGCTGAGTATCGTTCACATTACTCAAAATGACAAAAAACTAGTGTTACAATCAAATCTGTTTTTGTTAATTACCTTTTAAATTGAATCCCCGGCACTGGGTGAGTGGATTTCCATGGATTATGTCCTGCCGCCTGCTTCTCCTTTAAAAGAAAAAAAAAAAAAAATGAATAAATGTGAAATGCGAAGTGAAATACAGAAGCACAGGCAGCCAAAACACAGCGAGGAAAGTCTTACTGTGCTTTTCCGCTCAGCGGAGGACATTCATGCGGAACAGCTTGAGGGAAAGCGCACGTAAACAGCTGACACATCTCAGACACATTCTCTGCAGGGAAACAGAGACGGGCTTTCTGTTCTGGGACCAAACTAAACTTGACCCGTGTCTGAATGAGATGTCAAGAGACGTGCAGCTGGAACCTCGACAGGCCCACGGCAGGATCGGTCTGGAGGCGAGGCGTCGCTCGCAGAATCCCCGTCTGGGTTATGTCTCCTTGTTTAAAGGAGAAAAGCTCAATTTTTTGACAAGAGCGGCGTGAAGGACGCCAGTCATGTGATCTCCGTGGCCTCAAAAGGTACAAAAAGGGGTGAAAACAGTGTGTGGGGCCGGCTGGTTGGCTCCTGATGGTTCTTACAGGCTTTGTGGACTGAAAACACCATCTTGTGGTTCAAACTGGTGTTAAACTACCTTTATTCAAAGCAGTTTTAATGAAAATAAAATATTCTGCTTTCTGTTCCTTCATTTCATTTCAGAATGAAAACACACTTGGTTCAATGCACCATCTTGTGGCATAACGTGGTATTGTAGCAACTCTTTTATTTAAAGAGGCCGTTTCAGGCATCAGATATAGTTAAAACTTATAGAAGTTGCAGAAAACATTCAAAGCAGTTTTTCGTGAAAAACAAAATCACTCGGATTAATCGATGTTTGTTTTTCCATTTTTCGTTGGTGTTGCTCCCAGTTGGTTTGTTTTTCTGTCCATTTTTTTCCCCATAAAACACAGGACACTCAATACACCACCTTCTGGTACAAGATGGTATTGCAGGAACTGTTGTCAGTGAAAACAGGAGGCAGAGAAAGACTTTAAAGCCTAAAGTTGTTGAGACCTTCAGTGTGTTAAACTTCAATAAATTCCCTGTGTTTGTTTTTTTATTTAACAGCAGTTTTTATGTATTAGTTTGGTCCAGTTTTATTCGTCCTTTTCATTTTTATTGTGTTTTTATGGATATAAAATGCTTTGGATAAGTAAAGGTTATTGTCAAGTACAATAAAAAATAACCTTTATTGACTTGTGGACATGTTTAGTAGACTGTAAATCATTATATGATCGTCAAACTGATTGAGACGTTCGATTAGGATTTTATAACCTCTTACAGAGGTCCAGTGAGAAATACGTCCTATTTAGCCTTTTCTTTGTTGTAATATCATTTATAAACCACAAATATCTGATTTTCTTGTTTGTTTTTCCCACTTCTGCTTCATATCTGTGGTTCCACCAGGAGCCAAACAAGTTTCCAACACTGCTGTTGATAAATTCTACTTGTTTTTTTTTTTTTTTTAAATGCTTATGACCTTTGTTCTGTTTTCAAGTGTGGAACAATGAGAGCTGTGAATTTTTTTTTTTTTTGGGCAGAAATTGCACATTTATTTTTAGAAGTAATTCTTATTTTATTTAAATATTTTCTGAAATATATTGTATGTGCATATATCACATTACATTTTCAATAGATCTTACTGTCCCCGGGATTCAAGTCATAAATCCGGTCTTCTGTTGTCAGAAATGCCAAATGTCACTTTTCTCTTAGAGAAATCTGAGAAAGTGAAGATGAATTTTTAAAAAAAATCATAACGTGTGAGCAGCTGTCTGTGTGAAAGGAAGATTTAATCAGTTCTCTTTAACACCCAGAAGAGCAAATCCCAAACAGTTCTTCGAAAAGGCGTGAAAAGCGTGCGCACCTCTTTCCGGTGGGGTAGAAGCGGGAGCAGGTGGCGCCGTCCCAGGCGCAGTACGGGTCTCTGGCCAGGCAGCAGTCGGCGCAGGCCGAGCCGTAGGCGTGGCAGCGGTGCAGCGAGACCTGCGAGACGCCCAGCTCCGAGCTGGCGTACAGCTGTTGCTGCCAAGGCAAGCGGTTCAAATGTCAGCCGCCCTGTTTGTCTTAATAAGTGGTGGGCTGACAGGAAAATGAGGCGCGGGGCCCGAGCAATTATGGCTTATTATTCCCGTCCCTCTGGGGGACGAGCTGTGCGCCGGAGGTTTCCGCTTGGCGCATTAGTGGAAACAGACAATGAATCCACTGAAATATTATCACAGGTCTTTGGAATGCAAATACGTGCCGGATACTTACTTTCTTAGATGAGATTCGGAGGTTTGTGATCGGGGCTTGGTTCTGAAACACAGAAAAGAACCAACTTTAACTATCATGATTTATCCTTCTTTCTTTTTACCTTTTTCTAGATATTGGTTAAAGGGCGAACTGTCTTCGAAGAAACACGACAAACTCATTTTTCACCGATTCTTTTCTTCTGGAAAACATACTCGGAAGAAAATAAATTGCATCTTTGAACGATGGTTTCAGCGTCTCGAGGTCAGGCCAAGTCTCTCGCTTATTTACGAGGACGGAACAGACAGACGGTCCAAAACCGAACGGCCTCCGGCGAAGGACAGCAGAGATGAAACAAATCTGAAAACTGTTTTCTTCTCTACTGAATAAAATGCAGAGAATTTCCTGCTCCAGGTGCGGCGGTGAGATCAAAGAGCCACGGCCTTTACGTTTGATCGCAGGTCCGTCCGTTCCTTTTATTGGCTTTTCCAGCGAAGATGAAACGACGTGTGGAGGTTCAGCCGGGAACGGCGTCCAGACGGCTGCAGAACCTCCACCTCCTGAGTGCCACCCTGCTTTCGTCTGCCGGCCCGCGGCCTTTGTGTGAGGAAAAGGATTAAAGAGGGAAAAATCAAGAAAACCTTGAAGACTTCCAGCTCCTCCAGGATCAGGTCTTCATGCAGGGAGCGATTGGTCGGCAGCACGATCACCTTCTGTATCGTACCTTTGTCTGGGGGCAGAAAGCGGAGGCGTCGGGAGTGTTAAACACACACAGAAACACACACAGACGGATGAATTCACTTCACACTGAATCAGTACTGCTGGTGGGAGAAAAACTGAACTCCGATCTGTTTTCCTCTGTTTGCTTTTGAGTTAGAAAGAAAAATCATCTGTGGCAACAAGGAGAAGGGAACGTCGACGATGAAAGGGGCGAAACATGGAAAAAACATTTTGCCTGAAATTTAACTGTGTTTGGGGTCATAGTTTAATTAAAAAGACCCATTTAAAAGTGGAAAACTCCGATTTCGCCTCCGTGGAAACAGAGGAAAGCCGCAACTTCTGGAAAACACTCCTAATCCGAGTTTCCTCCATTGTAAATCCAATGTCATAATTCTAATCTCTCTATCTTCTCTTTCTGAAAGAGTGAATGTAAAGAGGTACGACTGGAACACCAATGTATGGTTTACATTTGGAAACTGCTTTTATCAACAAAACTATTTTAAAAAATGTAATAAAATAGAAGTGAGTGTTCCAGGAGGGAGGAGGCGTTGCGTTCCGACGTCTGCTGGAAAATCCCGATAAGAGCGTCGCCCTCGGCCGGGAGACGAAGCGCCTTTTTCGGGAGCAGATGCGGCGACGCTGTTGGCTTTGCTTCAAGAATCCCGGGGAAAAAAGGGAGAAGCTGCTCGACAAACACGAGCAGATTCGTGACGGAGCGACTTTCTGAATAGAAATGCACACACATGGACACACACACACACACACACACACAAGCATGCACTATTCTGCATATAATCACACACTCTCCTGTTATTCTAACACCGGATACAAACAGGTATATAATGATTTTTGACTTTGAAAACATGGTGCTGCGACATTCTTTTTATTTATCGGACTTCGTAGCGAACAAATATGCATAGTCTACGTTCTCGCCTCCCATCGAGGATCTTCAGCTGTAGCCTGATTGTGACCTGATCAAATCAAACCACACACAAACACACACACACACACACACACACTCTCTGTCCCATCCTCCCTGATATCTTATCTGATAACCAACCGAAACAATCGGTCCCGAGTCGTAAATGATGTGCTTATGAAACCCCCGGGCGATAAAGCGGCGCTGCGTTGGTGTTTTTCCTTCTCCTCCATGTCGCTGCTCCTCGGGCTGTTTTTAGCTTACCTGCCTGGTAACAAGGCTGCGGCGCCGCTCCCGCTTTCGGGATCTCTTATTTTAAAGCGTCGACGGCGGCGTGCAGATGTTTCGGCTCGATTTAGTGGCTCTGGAGAAACGAGGCTTCAAACACGGGTGAATCTAACATGACAGGAGTGGCGCGAGGTGGCCTTCGATATGAATAAGTCAGTAAATGGAAAGAAACAGCAAAATAGTGAAACGCTGACTATTCATTGAGCTAAATATGCAATAAAACAGGTAAAAAATGATTCAATGTCATTGTAGTTGTTTCTTCTGATAAAAGAAGTGTAAAACAAAACACACACAGGGACATTTTGAACAATCTGCTCCCGACTACGCTGCTACATTTCTACAGAAACACTGGATGTCCCTGTCTTTTTGTCAAAGCGCCGTCGCGCAACACGTTCTCGATGGAAAGTTGAGCATCTTGCACGGCAGCCGCCACTATAGAAGAAGTTAAAAAAAAAAAGATCTTGATGCAAATTCCCATTTAATTCCTTTTCAAACACATTTTTTGGGAGAACGTATGGAAAGAAATCCCCGCAGTGGTTCAGGCGTGTTGGTGTCTCTAATTTTCCTTGAATGAATTACCCCGTGACGGACTGGCGCCCATTGTTACCCTCCCGCGCACGACGCCTCCCCGAGCCGGATGAAGTGGTGAAGAAGATGGATGGATGGACGGATGGATGGATGTGGGACAAACGGAGTTCAGAGCTAATCAAAGAGTGACAAGCGACAGCTCTGCTTCGCTCAGTCGCTCTGAGGAAGGGATTTTCTGGGAAGTGTTTTCTTATGAAATCAAGCGGCGTTTGAGACTTGTTTTTCTCACACCAGCAGCTGTCAGACAGTCGAGGTGAGAATCCCGTACGTACCTGTGCCCAGGAAGAGCACCTGGTAGTTCCCGTCGGCCGCCGCCACCTGGTCCACGGCCACCGAGGTGTACCTGTAGTCGGCGTTGGTTCGGACCACCAGCGGCCTCCGGCCCACCGGGTAGATGGGGTTGAACATGACCGGGTGGTTCCGGACGAAGGTCACCACGTCGTCCGGGAACTCCTTCGTCGTCTGGATGTCGGGCGTGAAGGCGCCGCCTGGGCACTGGGGAAGCAATGCATCGTGGGTGAAGACCTTTTATTTCCTTTCAATACACACTTATGAAGCTTCAGGCTTGTTTTCACACATGAGGTCCCACAACAATCATTGTTATTGGCGGGAATTCGTAATAATCGTCAAGAATCGTGCGATTTTTCCACAGTGAAAACACGGTTATGATACTCTGGGAGTCATCCGCCATCCCACCCATCATGACACTTGCCGTCCTTCCTGGAGAATAATCTGCCAGCATATTTTACGATCCAGTCGCAGATAAGAGTTTGTGCGTTCTCACGCACGTTTATGTCACGCAGATAAAACGTTTGAGTCGAAGAAAATTACATTGTTTGATTTCAAGGACTCATGAAGATCATAAACTGGGCTCTTAATTCGAAGGAGTGTTATTGTCTGTTATTTCTGTTCCAGATGATTCATTTTGAGGAAGAAAACATTTCTTCAGAGATCTCTGTCATTACTTTCCCTGTGCCTTTAGTTCATTTAACTATCATTTAATACTTATAACTGAAGGTTGGATGAGGTTCTTGGGAATCTAAGCATTTTTTTACGAAGTCATATGTTAGATAACCGATTTAAAGGAATTATATGCTGAGATTAATCATAATTCAAGGGTTTACATTCTAAAATAAATGAATTTTTAGAGAGAATCATCACTGCTGGAATAATTTTTTGGAGAATTACAAAATGGTTATTGCGGTAATTTGATGCTAAAAAACCTTTTTCTTTAAGACTGCATGTCAAAAATACTTTTTTTTTTAAAATTACATAAGAAGATGAAATTATTTTGCTGGAATTACTTGCTAGTTGTTTCAAAGTAAAAGAGTTGCATCTGGAAGTAAAAACTTTTAGGGAAAATGCTGAAAATATTAATTTTACATGCTGAAAATAGCAGTACTATTTGTTATTTGTCATCACAATCAAAAAGGATTTTTGCGGAACTCCATGATAAATTAACTCATTTTTGGGAAATAAATACTGGTTTTATGAGAACAACAGGATGAAGCGTCACCTCTTTCAGGATTAAAATCCTGGAGTGTCGTTTTTTTGTTGTTGCTGAGGATTTCATGCTAACATAGCGAGCAGAAAAACGACTGAGCGACCTCAGAATGAACTCACTGTTCCCGGCCGGGGGTACGGGATGCGTCCCTGGAACGCCACCCACTGGAAGTTGGGCCCCTCCCTGTGAGCGAAGGGCCCGTTGAAGACGGTGAGGATGTCGGCCATGTTGTAGACGCACACGGCCGAGCCCTTGAAGACGGAGCTGAGGGAAGAGGAAGCAAGCATCCGAGTGAAACGCCGACTCGGCGATCAGTTCCCCGCCCTGCTGAAGCATTCCGCCGGTGTTTGTTGAAATCACAGTTTGGGAGTCGGCCATTCCGGGGGCAAACCGCGGCCGCGCTCCTCCGAGGACGGCTCACCTACTTCCTCCTGCGTGACTCGGTGACCTGACGCGGCTTGGCTCGGTCATTTAATCCCACGCCGCTGAACACATGAAAAGGGTCTTTGTGCAAACGGGAGGAGAAGCAGAGTGGAAGTAAGGATAATATTGAGCTGTTTGCTTTGGATGTGTTGTCGGAGTCCGGACACGCTGCTGCCGGCTCTCCGAGGCAACAAGTGGAGGGATGGAGGGCCTGGGGCCCAATTAAAGATCAGAAGAGGAGGATCAGGTGACCGCTCCTGAAAACCTCCAGATTTGTCACGCTGGATGTGAGCGATTCTGACTTTGCGCCCAATGAAAGAACCTCTTTTTACTTGTCGCAGCACATGCTCAGATTTTGCTCGCTGGATTCCAAAAGGTAACAAATGATCAAACTCTGCCAGCGAAAAGTCAGAACACAATCAAAACGCTGCGTATGTGGCTGAACTCGGACAAACACTCGGCGTCTCTGCTGCTCTCCTCCACTACATCCATCACTCCCTCGTATCATTTAGCGGTTTCAGCTAAACGTTTGGGAAATCCTTTGGCTCAGATGACCTTCCTGTAAATTCAATTTGGAATTGATAAGAAAAGACAAACCCGATCCCGTCTAATAAAATTTTCCCTCCACTCGGAGCTCTTCTATCCCGAACTTTTGGGAGAAATCCAACGGTCACGTCATGCCGTATTTTCTAACGACGCGCAGTACAAACGCAGAAATGTGCAACGCCGTGAGAGATTAGACCGAGGCCACATGGTGGAACCGACAGGACGCTGTAACTGATAGTTCATCCCGTGAAGAAGCTGCTCGGCAACATGACACATGACGTCTCTATGCACTGCCCCCCCCCCCCCCCCCCCCCACCGGGATGCAGCCGGTGATCAGCAGAACCACAGAAGCCCGCTGGAATGTTACGGTTGGCTTTGCCGCTCTCACCTTGTGGACGTGAAGACCCCGAACACCAGCAGGCCTTTGGGCTGATCGGTTTCCAGCAAAAACACGCTCTCTGCGAAGGAAAACACACGTGTGCACGGGCAGACGTGCACATACCTCCGGGTTAATACCCTGAGCAAATTCCCCAAATCCCACTTCGATTCATCCAGCAGGTACGAGCGCCTAAACATGATGAATGCAGCGATTAAATAAATGCGCGTGCGGACAGACGGAGTGCGATGACCTGAATGGAAACAGCAGGCCAGATGCTAGCAATGTTCTGCACTAATGTGGCCGCAAATGAAAACAGCTCGACCAAAAAGCAGCAGAGCAATTGTTATGAAAGCCGACTGAGTTCTCCGGTCCTAATCCAGACCAAACACGGGAAATTCTGCAGACTGTTTGTGGAAAAGCTGCTCGGATCGGAGGATGGTCTTTGGGTTTGTGTGAACTCGTTCCGCGAACCACAGTCAAGACGAGCTGAAGACGAGTTCGTCGCTCACCGAGTTCGTCAAAGTGGGTCTCGGTGCCGTCTTCCTCCAGGACCGAACACACCATCCGGGCCTTCAGGAAGGTGGTCCACTTGTTCACGAGGCTCCGCTGTCCTCCGATGTCGCTCTGCGGGCGGAAAACTGCAGGTGGTAACTTGAAACCGGGCATCCGGCGGCGCCGATGCACTCCAGGCACTCACCGGACACACTCTGGCCAGCATGGTGTGGATATTTTTAGTATTTCCATTGTTGTCTGTGAGCCTCTCGCGGAAGAAAAAGTACAGTTTGGCATCATTTGGGTCTGTTCCGTCTGGTATCAGGTGGGCATCAACGAAAATGGGTTCTAAATGAAAGAAAAGAAAGAAAATTAGCGCACGAACCCAGAAGAACGGAGTGTGTTGACGGTGTTTTGCGGCGTGTGTGTTCTCACCGCTGAGCCACTTGGAGTTGTGCTGATCTGTCCGAACGGCGTTTCTCTTGGTGAGACTCCTGAAGATGGCGGCGTCTGTCCCCATGAAGTCGATGTACATGCCAGAGAAGAGCTCCTGATCTGGAGGCGAGCGCAAAAGTCACATCGACAATATCCTGACAGTTTGTTTTCTTTAAGATACAGAAAACAGAGAATGCAGCCACAAAGACGTGAGCTAATAATAGAAGCATCGATCCATCCGATGACTCCATCCACTGTTTACAGATTCGAGCCAGCCAGGAGATATAATCTCTCCGGTTGGCCTGAGTCGACCTCGAGGCCTCATCGCGGTTTCATCACTTCAATACCTCCATTCAGTCCTCTTCCTTTCAGGCAACACTTCAAATCCCTGCTCACACAGGTGAAAATGATCGCGGAGGCTTGGCGATGGGTTCGCAGTCTGCGTGTGTCCTGCTGCTCATCAGCGGCCTCCCGCTCCCCGCCGCCGCCTCGGGTTTTTTCCGCCATTCCCTTTACTCTCGCTCCATCGTCGATTAGTTCCAGACCATGTGTTTCGGAGGACGTGTGGCAGCGAAAAGGGAAGATTAAAACTATGTGGCCGTGGTCCAGGCGCGCTCGCTAAGGAGTGGGTGTCGACAGCACTCAGACCGTCTCCGACAATCCAAAACATGAGGGTCGGGATACGGAGAGCAGGTTTTTGTTTTTTTTTAAATGATTATTTCTGAGCGGAGACAATGCCGGGCCTGTCCTCTGCGGCTCGCCTCCACCGGCTCGCCTCTGACCCCGGCAGCATTTGGCAGACCTTCCCCTCCGTCCAGGCCGTCCCTCCCGTCGGCTCTCCTGCGACGGCGCTCGCCGGCTGCTGACGCGGCGATGCTCAGGTGTCAGGAAAGCGGAGCCGCGGGCGCGGCGTGCGTCACCTTTAGCCGAGTCGCGGCAACCCGACACCCGTCCGACTCATCGCCGATCAAAGGCGGGCGGGCCGAGGCGAGGCGAGGGGACGACGGGCATCTCTCCGTGTGAAAAACCGTCACTGACGTCGCTCCCGCTCTGAATACGGCTCATTTTTCACATTAGACATATTCTGCATGCGGCGCCGCCGACATCCGACCCCCTAAATGGAAAAGCTGATTGACATTTGAAAGTCAGGATCACTTTGAGGCTCGTCGCCAACTTTCGCGATCCTCCGCTGACAGGGTAAGTAATAGCCCCGCGTGATAAATTCACGCTGAGATACATGACAGACGCCCCTCCTTTTAAATAGCTCGAACCGTTTAACACTCCTTCTCCAGGCGGTCCAGTCAAGTACGTCGCTCTGAATTTATGCATTAGAAACATGGATTTATTGTAGTAAACATTTAAATCTACAGGGTCTGAGCTTTCAAATAATTCACCTAACAGGCAGTCAGATGTAATTAAATTGAGTTGATTATGTAAAATATTCCAATCTAATAAATGTTAAATGACAAAATGGATTTGCCAGCCTGGAAGCCATCATACTCAGAACATCCATTACGAGGCCTGTACTTTATGCCAGATGGTGTCACAATAAGGGGAATTATTCCATCAGCCAAAAGAAGAAGAAAGAAAATCTATTGCAAGTAAATATGAAATGTTGGAGTTTTCCTTTCATTAGAATTTCCAGATTATTTCCTTTTTTTTTGTTGAAAATCTAATAAATAATCTGGGAACCCAGCAGTGTTAATGTTGAGTTTGAGATGATTACCATGGAAATAGAAACACAAACTGCAAATTATTCCCCATTATTTGCTCCATAATGATGATTATCCTAATTTTAAACAGCCGCAGTCTGCAGAACAAATAAAGCAGATTCTGTATCTAAATCAACTAATCCTCACTCTGCTGCTAACAGCGGTGAAAAAAATGTTTTTTCTTCATGGAAATAAATTGATTTTGAGAACAGAATGAATAAAGAAACGCCTAAAACGCCACAAACCTTTCCGTTTTCACTTGAAGAGCCGTCAGACAGACGCAGTTATCAAATCCCTGCATCGGAAATAGCTGAGGTTTGGTCAGAACTGGCTGTTTTTATTTCACGTATCTGTTTTGCGGCGTGGAAGCGAGCCAGGCGATCGTTCTGCACGCTAATGGGGAAACATGGGAAGCAGTGAAACCACAGAGAGAACCACACACGTCTGACTCGGCGTGTATAGAGGTCCCTAAAAAAAAAAAAAGAACACCCAACAAGCAATGCAAAGTATTTTTAAACAGCGTGACTAACTGTGGAGTCATGCATCAGCCGCTCCGCCACCGATTATCCCACACGGCCTGAACGCTGCAGAAATAACGATCTGGAAGGAGGCAGCCCGCCTGGTTAGAGGCCTGGAAGACCAGCAGGAACGAAGCGACGGCGCAAAACGTGTTTTCATTGATCCAAACCCAAAGAAATCCACCCAAACATTTATTTAAAGGTCACGTCTGAGGGTTCTGAAACACGCAGAGAGGAAGGAGCAGAGCGGCACCTACTGAGCATGACGGAGACGGTGTTGACCTGGGGGTTGAAGGAGCACCTCCCTTTTCCAGACTCCGTCTTTGAGTCGATGTGAAAAACTTGTTCCTGTCAGAGGAGGAGAAAGAAGAGGAAATCAGACATCCGGGAGACGGGTTTATGTGGAACGCCGGTCAGGCTCGTGGCCTCTGCTGCAATAAAACGGCTCTATGAGCAAAACAAATGTTGCACAGTGTCGCTGTGATCATGTTCAAAAAGCTTTCGGTCTGAAATCCAGTAAAGGGGAAGGATTCTCTTAACGAGACCAGGAGGGAGGAGGAGGGGAAATCTCTCCTCCTGGGCTGGAAAAACACTCTTCACTCACAGCTGCCCTCACATCCTGTTCAAAGCCATCACCTTTCATCCACGCACAGGGAGAACATGCAGCCCAGGCCTGGGGATAAAACGGCACGAACCACTAAGACACAAATACAACTTCGATCCCGACCGGCGTGTCTGACTGCTAAACCTCCCCAATCAGACATTTCTGTGATCCATATCATTTAAACCACTGGAATGAACAAAAGAATAAATAAATAAAGCAGATCTATAACTCGCTCCTCCTCTACCGCAGTGAAAATCTTCCATCGGGGCCTGAAGCTGCTCATGTTTTCATCAAACTTCACACATTTTCTGAAAGAATAGATGTTGTTCTCTTGCTCTGGGTGGCAGTGTTCACACTCATTTCACTCCACTCAGGTCGACTCCAGCAGGCTGCTCAAGGTGTGTAGAAAAAAACACAAGCTAAGCCAAAACAGGCTTTTAAAACTTCATTTAAATCAGCATTATTGTCTATTTATTATGGCTACATTTACAAATCATCCACAGTGCAAATACTGGAAAATTGCTCCTCACTGCCAGATGGTCAGAGTGTTGAAATATCAATTCCCCTCGGCAGTGCAGGGCTGTCAAACATATGGCCCGCAGGCCTGAGATGGTCCATGAGACACTACATTACATCAGCATTACGTAGTAATCCACACTGCGAGGGATTATCTGTCATAACATGACTGGTCATGATGTGTGAGACCACTGATCTACTGACTGATCTGATTCCATGATAAACCATGTCCAGGATCAGCGACGCCGATACGATATCAAACGGTGACACAAATACGATACTGATACAGTGTCGATACTGAGTGGAAAGAGGTTCTGTTTTGGCATTTTGGGGTCAGAAGGGTTGATTGTTTGGAATTGGAAGTTTGGTGTTTTGGTCTCAGGAGTATTGCATCAGAAGTATTGGTGTCAACACTACTGGTATCAGGAGTATTGGTATCAAGAGTATCTGTATCAGGAGTACTGGCATTATGAGTATTGGTGTCAGTAGTATTGGTATCAGGAGTATTGCATCAGAAGTATTGGTATCAAAGAGTATCTGTATCAGGAGTATTGGTATCAAAAGTATTGGCATAAAGCGTATTGGTATTACAAGTATTGTTATCACAAGAATTGGTATCAGGAGTATTGGTGTCAGTAGTATTGGTATCAGGAGTACTGCATCAGAAGTATTGGTATCAAGAGAATTGGTATCAAAAAGTAACTATTAGGAGTATTGGTATCAAGAGTATTGGTATCGAAAGTATTGGTATTACAAGTATTGTTATCAGGAGCATTGGTAATAGGAGTACTGGTATCAGAGGTCTTGGTATCAGGTGTTTTCATATTGGACGTACTGATATCAGGTGAACTGGTATCAGGAGTACTGGTGTTTTGGTATCAGAAGTATTGGTATCAGAGGTCTTGGTGTATAGGTATCAGGAGTATTGGTATCAGGTGTTTTCATATTGGACGTACTGATATCAGGAGTGTTGGTATCGGCAGTATTGGTGTCAGTCGACACATCAGTTGCTTGGAGAAGGTTGCAGAAATCCTGCAGTGACGTTTGCATGATTTTGTAAAACAGGCCTTCAAAGCAAAGAATTCCACTGAGTAATTCAGTAATCAGAGTATTTTGTCCCTGAGATAAAGTTACTTTGAACTTTGTTAAACGTGTTCCAGTGAATCCACTTCACCGCCGTCACAGCAGACGTTCAAACAGGTTCTCATCCCTGGCGGGGTTGAAAGGAGAGAGCGCGGCGGCCCACCTCTGGTCTGCGGCCTCGGTTGACGAACACACAGACGGGGCTGTACGCTCCGCTGCCGCACATGAACAGATGAGTGCGGTTGTACGGCTGCACCACCCGGATGAAGTTCCCACAGCCGTGCTGCAAGACAGAGACGGAGGGAAACACTGGGCGTGAGTGAAAAATGAAAATCAATCACACAGGGGAAAGGTCTACTTCCTGGTTTGGAGCCAAATGGCCCTTGAAGTTTCTCGGTCGGCCTGAGGCGGTAATTCAAACTTATCTCACTTGTTATGGCGGTTATACAATCGAACGGTGGAAAGATGTGATCTATGGAGGCAGGATCGACTCCCGAGCGGGAGGGGAGGAACTTGGAATGGCAGCTGCAGGCTTCTCCTCGGAGAGTCGTCGGTGGAACGTGCTCCGACCGCCGCTACGCCCATTTCTGTTATTTATCTTCCCCTTCTTTATCTCCGTCCCTCTGCTCCGCGGCCGTCTGGAGTTTTATCAGCCGCTGATTTCATCACATCCCGTATCGCTGTTACATGTGCGACTCCTTATCCTGTTTTATTCTAACCTCACATGCTGTACTGCAGTGGTTAGATCGCTCACTGCACGGTACACGTATCCCCAGTTTGAACCCCGTCCGCCTGATTCACTAAGATCCTGCAAAAAGCAAGGCGGCCTCCAGAGAGTCATGACTCCCAGTCCAGATTCTCCTGGGAGTTACAGCAGCCACTAGTGGCCGGGCATGCAAACTACATCAGATTAATGACAGACATCATTTTTTAAAACGTCACCATGTAAACGCGAATCTTTTCTGAAATGAAAACTCAAAAATAATAAGTTTTCACTTAAAATCCAAGAAAGGTTTTGCCTATTTTAGACCCTGCGTCATTGTCAATAAATCAATCAATCAAGTTATTGAACAGAGTGCCGAAAACTGTTTATCAAAAAGTTTGACATGTTGATGAAAAAAGAGCAGAACAAGAGAAGATTCAGGAAAAGACTGAAAGTCCCGAGAAAAGGTAGAACACAGAAAATGTTTGGCAAATTGAGAAACCGTCTCTGAGCCTCTTTCATACAAATACATTAAAAACAAGAAATGTTCTCAGATGTTTCTGATTTCAGGCACTAAATTGGATAAAGTGGTACAGAGGATGGATGGATGGATGGAAGGATGTCCTCCTTCTGATTCATGTCATATAAACAGCAGCCACTGCTGATGGCCACAGGGACGTGTTGGGGAGGCAGTAAACAGACGAAAACTTTCCGGTTTGTCTTCAATTCCCCCCCCGATGCCATCGTGAGGAGAAAACAAAGTGTCTTCCTGACCACTGATTCTATCGGAGGAGAGTGCGGATACGGGAAAATCGAATAAACTGCGGTGAGAACAAATGAAGAAATGCTGGAGCAAGCGAAAAAGAGCAGCGCTACAGAAACAGGAAGGGGGGAAAGTGGCAGGGCTGCATGTAAAAGAATGAGATGACAGAGGGGAAAAGCGCCGTTGAGCGGCTCCACGCCGACACGGCTCACCCAAATATTTGTGGGATCCTGTCTGCAGCCGGCGCTGTGACTCAGAGCACAAATCACTCAGTGACTGGAAACAGCTTCCCCTCTATTTCTGCTGCAGCCCTGGCTCCATTACGCAGCTGCTGTCACAGGATGAAGCGATGGCGGAGATATGCGGGACAAATGAGCAGTCCTCGTTTGGAAGGGATGCTTCAGTTTATGCAAAAATCTTCTGAGAAGAGCATCGTTTTCTTGTCCCTATGCAATCTGCATTGCAGGATCTATAGGAAACCGTGTGTGGAGCCTAATTGTTCCAGGAGAACCCAATTAGAGGAAAGCCGAGGCGAAGGAGGAATCAGTCCTCTGAGTCTCGCTCTTCGTCTTCATTAAAGCAGGTTGCAGCTAACAAGTCGTCCTCCATTCGCGAGGATTTGACTCCAGCTCATTTATTTTTCTTGAATTCATCTCGGCCTCCTGATCCTCCCACGCCTGCTGCCCGTTCTGCCAGGACGACTCCGGGCTGGCCGGTCGGCCCGCGGACATCTGCTGCTCGCCGCAAAAATAAGCCTGGAGCTGACGCAGGATCGCAGATGCGATGGGAATCCCAGGAGGCCATGCGCTGCCGTTCCACTGAAGACCCAGATCCAGGAACAGCTGACTAAACCTCCAGCCTGGATTTGGACCATCGTGGAGAAAAACAGCAACAACAAACCGCTGCTGTGTGATTTACGGAGTGCCAGCTGCTACAGATGTGCGCCGCTGTTCTACTAAACATTACCAAGTAAAGCCGTAGTTAGCGCTGCCTAGCGTGTGACGGTAATCCTGACCGCATGGGGCGGGAAAGGTTGCCAGTTTGGGAGACTTTACGTGATTTTAGACGGTTCAACCGGTGCAACGGTCAACAGTCTGGTCAGAAAATACAAAATGTGCTTCCTGTGTGGTAACCTCAGGAGCTCACATGTGATTGGCTGTGAAACCAGGAAGTGTGACGTTTAACCCCACCCACCGAGGTTGCGCCGTCTCAGAACAGCTCCATTTGAAAGTAAGGACATTGCTGATGGAAACGATAGATTGTCCAAAATGTTTGTTTCTTCATTGACAGGTGAAAAACGGGAATTTTAATTTTTATTACAGTGACTTTTTTTTTTTACTTTTTTCACTTTTAACATTGGAGGAAACAGGAAGTTTGGCCCCGTTTACATGACAGCAGTGGACCTTTTTTGCTTTTTTGTTCCAGGAAAGTCTCAATGCTACATTTCAAAACAAAACGATGTCTGTTTAAACATATTCGGCCACCAGTTGGCGCTGGACAGGAGACCAAGTTGGCTTTCTATTTCGAGTCCTGACACTCTGGAGGCCATCACTGTTTTTCTCCTCGAGACCAACTCACTATCTCTGTGGCAGCATTTCAAAATAGTTGCGTTTTCCCCCAGTTGACGCTTTGCCAAAAAGCTCCATTTCCAGCAGCTCCGCCCACAGCTGTCCAGTAAACCGACGTCCAAACCACGGTGAAGGTTTTCTGCGTCGACTGAGCCCCGGTTTGTTCTCACTTTTCATCTTTAAATTGCCATGAAGCGGCGCTCTTCTTACCGTTGGGTCCTTGCCAGCCATTTGGCATTCGTCTATTTTGCTTGTGGACGCCGGCCAGAACACCTGGTGGTGGAGACAGCATTTCAATCAGCCACTGATCCCTGCAGAAACAGACTGAGAGCGGCATCAACACCAACACGCTCGCGAGGGTTTTTGATTCCATCCTGTTCAGACCGACACGCATCACAGGCGGAAAATGAACGCTTCAAAAAGTTCCTCTTCCCGGGGAAGTTGCGGCGTCGATGATTACAGCGAGCCGCCACCCAGAGAGGTGCTCAAAGGTTTGGCTGGATGGATATATCAAGCAATTTACTCTGAGAGAGAGAGAGAGAGAGAGAAAAAAAATGGATGCATTGCAGCGCTCGCTCCCTTGGGGAGTCTAAATGCTTTTCCCATCTGTTTATGCACTTCATGCCTGTCAATTACAGAGGAGATAATTCCTTCACTGCATGCAGAATTAGTTGTAAGTGAGCTCCGGCATTTTTACGGCTCTCCTGAAACACGCTAAAACCGCGCTGATTGTGGTAAATGTACAGCAATTTGCATATCATTGGAGCGGGCTGCGCTGGCTGCAGGTCGTGTTTTTCACTCGGAGCGTTGGAGGAATTAAGCGCTTGTTTGCGTCTGCCGACCTTCAGCGTGCCGTGCGTGATGTTGTTGATGTCCATGGAGAGGACGTGGTCCTTGCAGCCCACATACATCCTGTCCTGATCCTCGTCCATCTGCAGGATCCTGTAGTCCATCGCCTTCTCTGAGAGGCTGTAGTGCTCGAATGCCTGCGAGGCCTGCAGATCTGAGGAGAAAGAAAGAAAAAACGCAAACAAATAAGCCGGCTTCCACACCGAGGGCAGAGTGTGTTTTCTCCATTTCTGCAAATCTGAAGACAGAAACAGATGTATGAAGCCAGAATCATGTCTGCGCTCGAAACACCAACAAGTCCCAACTCCACAGCATCGTCTCTTTATGCTTGTGGAGGATCAGTCGGGGCAAAATCAAGCAAACAAACACAGGAGCCGCAGTGTAAACGGGTCTGATGCACGGAAAACCACCACTCCGATCTCCTGTTTGCACTCGAAGCCACTCGCAGCGATGAAAACACAACCAAACCCAACCTGCAACTTAGCACGTTTTATCCAGGATCTCAGCAGTTCAGCAACATGCTTTATTTCGCAACGACCGACTCGTGACGTCTGTCTCGTGTCAGGCGGAGCGCCGCCGTCCGATTGGCTGAACGTGTTCAGGAATCGCGCCTGTTGCTATTGCAATGATGAATCAGGCTGGAAACCAAAAGACTGGGAGTAAAGGAATGAAGGTGTGGGTTTAAAGCTCAGATTTTTATACTTTCTTCATATTTCAGGAAGGTCTACTTCTTCAGATCCAGTTATGCTTCACACACACACACACACACACACACACACACACACACACACACAGAACCGTTGGTCTGCTTCAGACGACGGAGACGTCTCTGCTGTCGAACTGGAAGAGCATCTGGTGTTCAATCCAACAGATGGCCAAATACCAACAACAACAACAACAACAACAACAAAACCGAGTAGAATTGATCTATTGAGAAAAAGATGAAGGAAGCGTCACGCAGCCTCTAATCTCAACACTGCCCCCCGACAGCTGCCAGCGGTACTGCAACACGTACTGCAGGTTTTTAAGGCATGCTTTCAGTTCAGAGGAAGCTGATTAAGCTGGAGACGTGGTTTATTAACTCTGTGTCCCATATGAAGGACTTCGCTCCCCGTTCATTAAAAGTGCACACTGTTTACTTTTGCGTGCGCGAACACTTGCAGACGGTTATTTTGGGCCTGTTTGCTCCGGAGCTGGAGAATCCTCCACCATACCATCAAAGGCCTTCACTGTCTCCGCCAAGCTCATGCATATTTATCACTTTCCCAATCTGCGGTGAGAGCAGGGGGCGTGTGGAAGGGGCCCGATGTAGATCTACGCCCTCCATTTCCTCCTCTCTATTGACCCTCTCTGAGCTCCCTTTGTGTTCTCCTCTCTAATCAACAAACAGGTTGCCGGTGCCTTGCTTCAGCGCCTCAGGCCAAAGTCACATTTTCATTATTGTCTGACATATGCTTTTGAGGCCGGGGCCTTTTATCCGGAGGGGAGAGCGGCCTTTCGGAGGCAGCCCCTCGCTCTCGCTCGCTACGTTCGCCTGAAGTGTTTAACTTTAAATAAAGACAAGTTAACCACTTCAGCCACAGGCGGCTTTCCCACGACTCCCCGCGCTCCCGCTCTGTGTTTAGGTAAATTGCCGTGTGCGGTGAAGGTCTTGAAGTGAAAGCGGGGGCTCGGTGGAAATGGGAGCGTCGCATGAAAAACATGATCCGCGTTTCACGTGAGGATGCAGAGAGGCGAATTAAAAGCAGAGCTGTGTTTCATAAAGGGAAAAAAAAGAAACAGAGATGGTATCGGACGGGCGTCTCAGATAGAGCTCTGCGTGGTGGCAACATTATCCCCGCGCCGCAGAGGCTAAGAGATATTACACGCATTGTTCTGGCAGAGCGCACGCCACCAGGGGCCAAGCGCTCGCCTACAACTAATTAAAAACACGCCGGGTTTTAAACTCTGCCAGAAAAACAATCGGTTTCGTGCATCGCCGCAGGACGGCGGCCGGGAGGAGACTCTCAGTGACTCTCTGTTTGCACTTTTAATTCAAACGCTCCTCAATCTGGATTCCTGGGGAACATGAAGGTGGCAGCGGCCATTAAACACACACACACACACACACACACACACACACACACACACACACATTAAACACACAGCTGTTTACAGTGGACGGGCAGGACGGGCTGAGTGGGAGAGAGAGAAATGATCTCAGAAGCTACAAAACAAGTTATGTAACGTTAACCTGACACTCCGGCGAAACAGAGAAGAGGTGAAAACTAAAGAGGGAACCTTGTGAAACACAGGAGGTTAAAGCCCAGGTTAATTCTATTTATCTAGCGCTTTTACACTGATGGATCTGTACATACTTACAAATGGTTGCATAAGTTCTTTAAAGACGTGTTTTTCTAGGTCTTAAGTAGAGCTTTCAATGAGCCACAATAACTTTTTTAATGTTGCAAAACAGTGTTTACACATTGAAGGCCGGGTTGTGTGTGTGTTTCAGGGAAAAAATGTTTTTCAGCACATCGAAACGCACCAACTGGCAGAGCACGGTGTTTATGTGGCCACGGCTGGTTTTAGCCCAAATACTTTCAGCGGCTCGTCAAACCGCAGTTCCACTTTCGATGAAGTGCAAAGTAAAGCATTTACTGAACAACAGAAATCCGTCGACGGGCTCTTCCAATGCCAACGGCGGCGCCGTCGGCTTGGTTTCCAAACCTGGACACTGCTGTTTGGGAGATCTCAGCCTTCATCCGGTCAGACAGCATTGTGTTTGCATGAAGGTGGAATCTGGAGTAGCAGCGAACATGCAAACTCCAGGCTCCTGCAGAAATGTGTGACGTTTCTAAAATACTAATTTTGTGCCATAAAGCAGAGCGAGAGCTGCTGTTCTCGTCCAGAACATTCCACCGAGGGGAACAGAGTGTTCGCAGAGGCGTGGTGAGGGTGAAATAACTGTTTAATATTATGCTGAACTCTGTGTTGTTTTCCCAGCGGGGGTCAGACGGCAGACTTTCACGTTCCCCGGTGAGGGCGGCGGCGGCGGCGTTCAGCCCGGCGCTGAGACGCGTCACACGGATCCGGACCCAACAGAGATCTGGGGTCGGCGTGCCGGGGGATCCGGTGTCGCCCCGGGCGTCTGATTTCTCTCTCGTATAAACGTGAGTCGCGCTCTCGCACCTGCTCTGGAAACCACCGTCACAGCTCCTGGGTTAGGAAGAAGGGTTTGGAGAGCGGCTGCCAGGAAGTAACCTCTGGATTAGTCTTCACTGACCGCCGCCGTCAAGCAGGTTCAGGTCAAATTCATCCGGTATAGTTGGGATTATTATCATTAAAATGTAACAACGCCTCCTTCTGAACAACACGGCAGGAACTCAACTTTCATATTTCACCTGTTTCAGCTCGGGAAAAAAAATCACAATTTCTGCTGCTGATCTTCATTTATTTCTCATCAGTGAGGAAGATGGAGAGCTTTGCTCATCGCCTGGATCACGAAATAACAGTTCAAAACATTAAAGAAAGACAGTTTGAATCAATAAAGCTTAATTGTCTCTATTAGATTAGAGATTAGATTGGAGTTTATTGCCATTTGTACAGGTTAAAAAACAGTTTTCAACAAGTACATTGGAATTCTTGTGCGATTTACCGGTCAGATTTGTGCAATCAGAAAGAAAGAATAAAATATTAAATATGAGAAGATAATTACCCTAAAAACAATATATATATATATATATATATATATATATATATATATATATATATATATATGTATAGACTATAACTGTAAAAATAGAAAGTAAATTCATAATATATAAAAAGCTGTCAAATATACAATATCCTAAAATATATACAAAAAAAGGCTTCCGGGAAATACTAAGAACAGCAGTGTTTTGATTGAGATTGAGAAGCTGAGTGTGACATGTTGATCTACAGTTGCTGTCGCACAGATTAACAAATTAGGTAACAATTTACTTTAAGCACCTGGTATAACACATTATAAGAAGTTATAAACACTCATACATGATCACAATGCTTTATAACCCACTATACAGCACTATACAGCATAGGATTAGGGTTAGGGTCAGGGTTCGGTCCTGGCATTGTGATCATCTATGAATGTTTATAACTATAGCTACACGTGTTATAATGGCATTATAATGCTTAATAAATGTACTTATAACGTGTTATACAGGGGGCTTCAAATAAAGTGTTACCATAAGTTCTATTGCACGAGGACTTCCTAGGTTGATAAATTATATTGCATGAGGAGAAAAATTCTGTTGACGTTGTCACCTTGTCGTTTCAGAACAGTTTTGCGTTTAGACGGCAACATTTACACGAGAAACTGGTAAAAAAACTCAACATCTTCCCAAGTTTGGTTGATTTTAGTCAAAATGTCGACTTAAATCAAATAAGATTTTATCTTTTACCTTGAAATAAGCAAGAAAAAAACTATCTGCCAACTGAACAAGTGAAAATTGTCTCGGTCTTTAAATGAGCCCATCTATCTTGCTATTACTTGTTGATTTTGAATTTTTGCAGTGAAATGGCAAAAACTTTCTTTCCTTTTATAACAAGGGCGATTGACTGTGACTGTGTTGTCAATAAAGATTGAACTGAATTGCTTTCTGCAATAAATGTGACACAATGAATCATGACGGAGCCGTTTTTTAACCGTTTCAGTTACTGAAAGTTCATCCTAACGTTCACACAGGACCACACCGGAGCAGTGTCCTTTTAAAAAAAAAGAAAAAAAAAATCATCGAGAGCCATATTTCACCAGGAACCCAAAACAAAGAGTTGAGGCGCACCCCGTTCTGTTTATACGGCTGCAGTGAAAAACTCCAGCAGGACCACATGTGCTTTGTTAGTCGTGGGTTTATAAGCATTCCTCGCTGTTGAGCTCGCACCGCCCTCGAGGGAGAACGGCGTGCGCACGTCATTACCGAGCCACCGTCAAGCATCTTGTTTCATTTCTTTTTATTATTTGTTTTTTTTTGACGATAAAGACACCGATGTGAGGTGTTGTCATTAGGCTGATTTCTGAAACATGAAAACCAGAGGAAGTGGTTTGAGCACCGGCAGCTGCTGGGTTTCTATCGTGGATGTGTGCAGCAGGGCTTTCTCCCCCCTGTGCGCTGACTTTCAGGCTGAGCTTTGACCTGCTGTGTCCCGCAGAGGAAAAGCCGCTGTGACCCAGACTGCTCTGAAGTCTCTGTCACCAAGCTGCCATTAGAATCACATCTTTTGCCGTTTTTCTAGCGCGATCATTGATGCACTCCCTGTAAACGAAGCTACTGTATTGACAACAAGATCTGACGCCAGGAGAACCCACTTGAACCGACTTCAGTGTGAGCTGGAAAGACAAGGTGCTGCCCAAAGGGTCCACATTCTGTCTTTGATGTGATTCTTTCCC
This sequence comes from Salarias fasciatus, assembly GCF_902148845.1. NCBI lineage: Eukaryota > Metazoa > Chordata > Actinopteri > Blenniiformes > Blenniidae > Salarias > Salarias fasciatus. The sequence continues at coordinate 3,281,453 of NC_043761.1, read as the reverse complement.
CCTCCTCTCTTTTTTGGTGAGAAGTGGCGAAGCGGAAGAAACACAAAAGCCTTTTGTTGGACCAAGAAACTACAGTGGTCATTCAATATTAAACAGTACCTTTCTTTTTCTGTCTGTCTTTAGTGCAGAAAAAGAAGCAGCATATTGGTAAAAAAAAATAAAAATAAAATAAAAAAAAGACTCCACTCTTCCCATCAGTAATGCTTTTGTTTAGGAAATGCGAGGCCTAATCGAGTTCAGTGTCGTGACATTTTGCTGAAAGAGCGTTTATGATGCATGCAAATCATTCCACTTGTAAGTCTGACTGACGTCCGGTTTTGTGGTGTTTTTGTTTTGTTCACCTCGACAGAAGAGACACTCCAGCGACAGGCTGTGATTAATTCCACTTTTCTCCCAAACCCGGAGTCACAGAGTCAGAGAATCGATTGCTCATTGGCTCCGGTGTAATAACAAAAAAAGCATCCAGGAGGGTGAAAAAAACAAAAAAACAAAAAAACAAAAAGGCAACCTTTTTTATGCAAAAGCAGAGTAGAAGTGGAGGAGGGGCGAAAGCAGCAGGAAAAAAAACCTGTCATTGTGCTCGTGTTTGGCAAACGGCGGAGTCTGCCGTCCTCACGTCTCTGCTTTTCTTTCACTTCTGATAAAGCAGCCCAGACGGGACGAGCAGCAGCCGCCGGAGGACCCGGGTCGTGGCTCTCCGGCTGAACCGGCTCCTCCGCACTGCCAGCAGAGCTCAAATAATCGAGTTTTACATGGAAGAGGGCCGCAGTAAACAACGCCTCCATGGTTCTGATCCGGGCCGTCCTTACAAGGAGCGGTTTGTTGTTATGCCGCGTTGGGAAAGTTTAGAAATTGACAGCGACTGGAAAGTATGCGGGATCTTTATTAGAGAAGGAGCTGTCGTTCTGAGTCGGAGGGTTATGGACGCCTTGCTTCAGCAGGAGATGGCAAGAAGTGGGAAAGTAAGAAATTGAAAACAACAGCTGAACAGAGTTACCTCCTCAGAAATTCATCAGCGGACACTCTTCTTCCCACCAAAGAGGGCGATCAATCAGGAAGGAGCAACAATCGCCTTGTCAGAAGATTGGTTTAGCCTTTGCGCAGCGGGGGCGCCGCCGCTTTCATCAAACTGACGGGCCGCCTTGAGCGCTGGGCTTCTTGATTATTACTCACGTCTGAAAAGTAGCCAAAATACCCTCGCACCAATTAGAGACACTCCCAGGTCAGACAGCAGGCCAATTACGCGCCAAGATTAGCGTCTCGCATGTACATCAGGCCTCATCAGTTAGCTTTCCGTGTGAAAGGCCAGCATGAATATATTAGCTCAATGCTAATGAGGCTTGCTTTCCATGTACATAAGGAACAACCTGTTCTGTGGTTGTCAGGGGCAGCTGGTGGGAAGACCCCCAGTCACCCACCCATCTTGATAAATATTGGAGCAGAGGCTTACGCCGCCCTCTCGCAATTCATCTCCCCTCACAAGATGGAGTGGGTTTTCACACGGCGGCCTGACTTCAAACCTGGTGCCAAATGCCATTGCTCTCTGTCCTAAGAGCTCTTTGAGTTCACTTCTGGATGACTGCACTCACCGACACACAGCGCCGGGCTGGTAAACCAGTCCGTCTTGGCAACTGACAAGCCCCCCCCCACCACCGGAGATAAAAAATGGCCGAAGCCAGAACGGGACCCCCGCTCGTACCCGCTAACGACCGGTGCCGTACGGACACGGAGAGGGGGGAAGTCGAGGCGTCGATCCAGACCACCCAGGACGCCGTGCGCGAGCCGACGGAGTCGTCCGATTGTCTGCCCGAGAGACATACCCCACATTCCCAGGAATGCCGCGCTCAAAGCGCAAACGGCACGGCCGAACGCGCCATATAGTAACGGCTTGTCCAGGACGGGAGCCAAATCCAGCACAGACAGAGGACACTCTGTGTCTTCTGCGTCTTATTAATTTCCCGATTGTCGTCTGTCACCAGTTATCTACATGCAGACGTTAATGGGAGTCATATGGCTTCCCAGAATGCCTGACTTCTCATGTATGCCTCGTCTCACGCTGGCCTCACTGGCTTGACACCGTATCCAAGCGTGACACGCAAGACCTTGTCTTTTGGCGTGTGTGTGTGTGTGTGTGTGTGTTTGTGTGGAGTGATGTTATTCAGAACTCATGTCAACTGCTGGTTGCGTGGCTGACCCGTTCAGCCGACGGCTAATAGTCCCTGTAAGAGGTGAAACCCGAGATGGTAAACTTGTCTGTCAAGCCGCCGCTGCCGCCAGCAAGTTTGCGTTCCCAGCGCCCCAATTAGCGCCGAGCCTCCACCTCACATGTCACCCGTGGCCGATCCCCGGCGCACAGCCCCCCGACCTATACCGTCTGCCGCCGCGCCTCTCGGCCTGTAACCTCTCACCTGCCGCATCGGGAGCCACTGGTTGCCAGTTACCTCCAGCAGATAGTAAATCTCTGTAATTTTACTTTCACTGAGTGTCTCGGGGCGAAGAGGGGGGCTTGCAGGAGATGTGGGTCAGAGGATCTTTGTACCTGATGTGTTTACTAGTCATTGAGGACGAGGGAAAAGCTCAACGAGTTGGAACGCCGACTCTCTTCAAGGCGTAGGCTGTTTGTGTTCGACACTGCGGCGCTGAGTGAAGGTGCAGATTTACTGCTGGAGCAACAAAGACATGTGCACCTGTTGGAACATTTGCAAAAAGAAAGACTGTTTACATATTTTTTAAGCCAGAGGCTTATGAAGCAAATCCTTTCCATCGTGCAACATTTCCAGTAATGGAAAAGGAGTCTGTCTTCAGCCCTAAATCCGGAGGTAGCTAATGTCTTTTTACCTGCACAAGAATAAGTACGGCTGAGCTGATGGAAAATCCGGGATGTGAGAGTAGCTCAACAGTAACAAGCACTTAGGCCATGTTGTTGGAATAAATCGCCGCTTTGTGATAACTCTACTGTCTGACTCAACAACTTCTCAGTGACCTCCTCTGTCCTTGAAGAAAGACAGCGTTTGCTCGTATTGACGGAACATCGATCGCCTTTCAGCATGTGGCAGGGTGGGAATAATGAAACATTCAACAAGGCTCGCAAGGTCAGACTCAGGAATGGCTAAACACCGGGGGGGGAGGCAGACTGACAGAAGAGCTGTCAAACATCTCGGCCCAGAGCCAGAACTCCCCACGGCCACCGTCCCGTACTGGAGGAAATATCCGTGCAGCTGTGGTAATTACAGGGACATTTTAGGAATATGACAAGATGCGGCTTGCTGCAATGCGACGGATACGTTAGCGTTCATCCTCACGGGAGTAAACCCGCAATTCCAACCCGCTGCTATTTGCAGCAGGTCTGAGTGTCGGCGCAGACGGCTCTGACGGGCTCAAGCTTTACTCTCTTGGGATTTATCTCTACTGACAGAGCGTCGCTGATCGCACTTCAAAAGCCTCGTTTGACCGGCGCTAATAAACCGACGAAGACAAAGACGTCCTGCTTGGCGTCTGGCTCTGTGTCACTGGGACACTTCAACCTATTGATCTCTCGTTGACCCTCCAGGATCCCACATGCTATAGCCCCGCTAAGCCTGTTTCCTGTGTGGCTGAAGAGTCGGGATGTTGCTTTAGAGCTCATTGTAAAACATCCCCTAAAAGTGAGACGCACTGCAGTGAACATTTATCACCTCGGACTATGTCAGGATTAGCTGCAATTACAGTCATTTCTTTGTCAATCTGATTAAACTCTTCCTGTTTAAGAGATCAGACTGTACCGTTTACATGAATATGAATATCCTCTGATTAGTCAACCCTACACCAATCCCATTATGTTTTAATACTGTGACATCCAGCTCCTCCCAAATAGAGACATCAATACAGAGACGCCAGCCTTCATCAGCATCTGATGATGACAAAGGTGAACTCTCAGTGTTCGTAATGTGATTTGACGGCTTGGTCTCCTGTTTCTGCAGAATAAGACTCTAAACCGAACCTCTGGTTTGAGGTATGGCAGATGAATGAACCACTGCGGCATATCTACCACCAAATGGCTTAAGTGAGTACAATTTTCAGATTGATTTAAGTATTAAAACAGTCCATGCTGTCTTTGTGTTCCACTCTTCGAGGTATTCGTTTGGCCACAGAGTTCATGTTTCACAAATGCACACCGCTTCCAAAGCTGGAAAACCGCATGGCTTCCACATTGAATCAGCAGAAAGTTTAACATCGAAATGCAATCAAGCCAAGGAATGCACACTGACACACAGACACACACATTCTTAGCAAGATTTACTGACATGTACGTACTCCTACAAGCCATGACTGAGTAAACATCCTCAGCAGACTGATCTCCACCTACATATGACTGAGCAGCGCCGTTCATGTCTGAATGAGGTGGAAGTCGTAGTGAGTCATGAGCCGGATGAGGTTCATCTGCTCCCAGTCAGGCTCCGGTCCATGTGGGTCGCACAAGTCTAAAAACAATCCTCTCAATCACGCTTTCCTGCGTCTCAACCAGGATTTCAATCGTATGCGCAGAAAACGACATTTAGCATGCGAAAGCCCGCGCACGCCTGCTTAATTTTCAAAATAAACATCCTTTATGGTTTGACATGTCCTCTGTGTGTATTTCTAAGTTAATATTATGTTGAATATGGAGGTGAGCCAGGACAGAGCGAGGCCGCTGATGAGGTTAAATGATCCTGATCAAAAACACAGATCGCCGCTCCACGTGTCGAGCCGGAGGGGAATAAATGAGACGTTTTTCACCCCTCGTTCGCATACATCACAGCAATTTGGGCTCTCATACGGCGGAACCGATGAGCTGCATAGTAAAAGTGTTATTCTCAGAAGCTTTTACAGAGTGGCTGTGAGTTTACGGGATGCAGAGACATGTCGCTGCTCAGAGGGTCAGAGGGAAACGGAGGTTTGGCAAGATGAGCAAATAAAAAGACTCATAAAGATATTTTATGTTAGACCTAATCTGCAAAGCTATTTATTTCTTTAATGAACCAATTTTTTTCAGCCTTTACAAGATGACATTGTATAAATGTAGTTTTTAAATAAATGAAACTAGCAGAGAACTTGGAAAAGGCTGTCTGGTTATTTTTTTTAGCACCTTTGTCACTATAGTATACCAAAGAGTGGGATTTGTTATGTGATACAAGCAGGCAGCAGAGAAGACAGAAGCAATATACCAGTGGAATTCAGCAGAGTGAGAGGAAGTGAGGGTGGTCCAGCGCCTTCTGGAGGGACTCAACACTTCTCTTTAATGAGTCCTGTCAGGAGCCGGGGTTCAGCTCCCAGCATGGAAACCGGACTGTCAACAGAGTGTCACGGTCCAGGCAGGCTGGAGGGAAGCACAGCGACTGCAATCGCTCCCAAATATCCGCAGGACTTCCAAGAACCCATGCCCCCAAGATCCCTGGGACCTCCAAGAACCCGTGGCCAAAGACCAGCAGGAGTCCTGAGAAGCCTCGCAGCTCCTGTGACCCAGAGGTGAAGTGACTCGCTTCCCAGAACTCACCTCCAGGTGAGCGGAAAAACGAGGGACGCCCCCCCAGGCCGGTCCAAACGAAGGTCAAATAACCAACGATGTGAATCCTGTGTCTCTACATCGGGGCTGACCCTGAGCCTGGAGGTCCTCGTGGTCCGATCCATCAGATCGACAGTCCAATCTTAAAGAAGTGGAATCCACCGGATGTCCCTGTCCACCCCTGACCTGGAACCATGACCCCGACACCATGGTGACATGTGGGACTTCCAGACCTGATTGAAAGGAGATTTTAACAGGGGAACTATTTTCCTTTGGTCGGAGAGAGTAGATGTACACCTTATACATGAGGAGGTGCCAACAGTAACTCAACATCACTAAGCCGGTGGGTTCCACTTTCAATCAAAACAGTAAAATAACAACATGAACATAATGAAACCTACAATTTGACCTCAAACCTTTTAAGACCTTCCAGTAGTGAAAACTGTTTTAAACTTCACATTTCAGCCTCATTCTGACAAAGCAAATCCATCCAACCTGCCACGAATCAGGTCAGAATATGTGTAAAGGGAGCAGGAGATATAAAAAGCGACTTAAGGGGGGGTAATTATCTTTTATCACGTCGGGGATCCCTGAATAGTCCTGCTGTGAGGGAACCGGTTCCCTGTGTTTACCATGGCCACACATGAAAAAGCCGCCACTCGAGAGTTTATTATTTGGGTTAGCTGCATTTCTCACTGTTTATTATGCGGCTTTAATTGAGATCTTGCTGCATTTGCCTCCAGATTAAGGGAGTAAGCAGAGCGAGGGAGCGGAGGAATGTCGGAGGCAGCAGCTTCTCCGCAGGACGCCGGGCTTCAGCGCCGTGAACCCGCCGTACCCCGAGGCTCGGGTTTCAGGAACGACGGGGGGAAAAAAAGACGAGGGGATATTCCTCTCATCCTCTGTGATCTCCGGACCGATCGCTTGCAGGTTTATTTTCATGCTTTCACGAAAGAATTATCAGGTCTTGACATGTGGGAAACGAAGGACACTCAACAGGTGCCAAACACCTGCACCGCCTCCCCCGGCTCGCCATATCTGACTCTTCATACGTCTCCTCCTGCGTTCTGGACTGAGACCAGACCGCCTGAATCCTTCCCTCGAGGCAGGACTTTCAGTGTTTACGTAGGAAATGAGCCTCCACCTCGGTCCTGAGGAGTCTCTCTCCATCTGGCGCTCGGCAGCGCCAAAATACCTGCTCCGACCGCGGCTTGAGAAATGATTTCTAGAAGTGCGCCGACTCGACACTCCCACAACGCACGCTATCAAAGCTGGAATGTAAATTTACACCTGATGTGGGCCGACGGGCCTCGAACAAACATTTGGCTCGCAAATACCCCGCTGTGCGCACAGCTCTACCTCATCGCGGAGATAAGCGCTCATTAGGATGAAAGTTTGCTGCACAGCGCTGGCAAAGGCGTCCGCTTAGTGGGCCGTTCACGAAAAATGTGAGCTCTGCAGCTTTTTCTTGTTAATTTAAAGCCAAGTATTTAAGACGGAAAAAAAACTGTCTATAAGTGATCAGAATGATAGTTGCTAGAAATAACCCCATTTTTGGTCTTTTTTAACGAAAATGACTTGGCAGAAAATCCACCCCGCCGTCTGGGAGGGAATCAGGCTGCTATAGATGCATGATGAGGATTTTCAGCTTGAGCACCTTTGACAGATTAAGATGGAGTTTTGGAAACATCCCGGAGGAAGAAGAGGGGGAAAAGTGTGACGTGAATTCTGCGGAGCCAAAGACAAAGATGGTGCAGATTCTTCCTGCCGTTTTATTAAGTTTGGAGTTTTGCCAGGACGGCGGTCAAATCGTGACCTTTTAAACCTCAACTTTTCAACAAATGCGTGGATTGGAAATTTGATCAACAACCGAACAACATCACTTTTTTTAACCATTTATAGATTCAGAAATATGTTTTGTACATAGTTCTTTATGCGATTATGTGCTAAGATAAGAAAAAACATAAAATGTTAACGTAAATGTATAAATAGGGAGCATGATGAATGAGTAGGGAGAGCAAATGCAACTAACATGGTTAAAATTCCCGAAATGGTGAGAAATTGCTGAAAACAACAGAAAACACTGTTTTGGTTTTTTCATTTTTAACATTTAGCTTTGGTATCTCCGTTTCAGAACGTACCAAAAAACTCAGGAATCATATTTGCTAGACAGTTGGAAAAAAGCAACCCGTTGTCAAGGTTGCAAACCACCATGATGTTTATTTAATCACACTATTTTCTGTTGTTTGCTTGGAAATCTACAGAAGTATGTCCAAGTTACCACATATGGTCTCTCTGATAAAGATTACCCAGGCTGCCCAGAAGAGGTCAAAAACCGGTTCAGAACTGTTGAATCAAAACCAAACTGGCACAAAGGAAAGAGAGACCGGCTGAAAGTGAAGGATTCAGACCAAATTGGGACGAAGCCACAACATATTGAGACGGATATAGTCATGTGAAGACGGAGCAGGTCTGCTTGGTCTGACGGACAGCCTCAGCTGCTCCGCTCGGCCTCGGAGTGAAAGGTGATCAAACGTCTCCTTCGGCCCTCGGCGAAAAGGTTACCGCCAATCCACAAGACAAGGCACGCCGGCGCGCCGCGGCAGTCCGCTCTCATATCAAAAATTCATTAAATAATCCAGGTTTGGTGGACTAAATAAAACAGGAGAATCAGAACCAGAGACAGCCACAATACCCGCAAGGCCTGCAGCAACCCGGAGCAGCGCGATTAAAGTTTAACCAGGACCAGATTGAGGGCAGGCCTGACGGGCGCCGCCGCCTCCTGCTGAGCTCTGACTGCTGCGTGACTCGCAGCGGCGGGACGACGGACGGGCGGCGACCGTCGAGGAATCGCTCGCGCACACACACACCTCTGCTCCCTGCTCTTTGAAACATCATTCCGGCGGAAGCGGAAACACTCCGGAGCAAAGCGAAGCCGAGGTGACCTCAAACGACCCGGGACCAGGAAGTTAGGGAAGACGCCGTCCAAACTAGTCAAAGAGTCGATGAGGAAACTCAAGAGTGACGAACAGCGCTTCAAAACTCTAATTAGAAATCCAAAGGAAACCATCTGCCAAGTCTCTCTACCTTCCTTTAAAGACGGAGCCTGCAGCTGAAGCCTGATTAGCATTTTTAGCGTTCCTGCACTAAACACAGGCCGTAAAACAGCCTCATCCCACAATCAGGCCGCTGATTTACAACAGTTGCTCTTTTCCTTACCTTCAAAGGGGAGGAAGACTCTGGGCTGAGGCTGCAGGAGGCCGGAGACGCCGCCGCACAGGACGGACAGAGCCAGGAGGGAGAGCGCCACGTCCGACGCCAGGCCCGCCGGCCGGCGCATGGCTGCAGCGCTCAGGGAGGACCGCCGGTCCCGGCAGCCTGCAGGGCGGCGTGTGGGGAAAGAACGAAAAGGAGCAGAGTTAGTTTCTGAAAAGACCTTTTAAAACAATGTCCGGGGCCGATTACTATTCATTGCGAATCACGATTCAAACACTTGATAGAAACAGTATCTAAAATTGTTTTGCTCTCTTTGGCCACTAGGGGCAACAGAGTGCAACACAAATCATTAAACAACAATTTTGACATGTAGTAAACTTTTTCTTCTGGGAATGAATGCTTGGAAAAAAAAGAGAGAGGCTGTAGGAATGACGGCGTTATTTCTCTGTAACGTCCTGAATATCAAGCCAGGGAACGAGAGGAAATGTGTTCCTCCTGTGACGCATCAATCACGGTTTTCTGGACTCGTGTCGCCGCCTGCTCACATGTAACAACCGCAGACGTCGACGCCGCCTCCAGGCTAATGCGTGCTGATATCAGAGAAACACGCTGGATTCTCATCGCGCTGTTATTTCCTCGCATAATCCGAAACACGAGCGATCTTCAGTCTGCAGATGAGTCCTGCAGGCCGGCAGGCTGAGCAATGCCAAATCCAACATAAAAAAAAGGAAAAAAGAAAAACTAAACTAAACATTGCACAAAATACAGCGGATTAAGACACAGATGAGAACACAACATGTCAGCTGAAATCCATCACTTTCACAATATCCCTGCAAATGTACCTCTGTTAAATATGGATGAGTTAAATCTGCACAAAAGAGCTGCCAGAGAAACGCTCCCGTCCTCGGCAGGACAAGGGCGGCTCAATTATTGATGGAGGCAGGTACTGTACAGCCTGCAGGCCGGGGTGGGGGGGGGGGCGGGGGTCCCGCAACGCAGAACTGGAGAATTTTGGGCTGTTTTTGTAATTTGCTACAGCAGAAAACACACCCGGCGCGACTCAACGTTGGAATCTCCTCCACATGCAAAGAAGACAAGCGGCGCTTGTCGAGCAGGATCTCCGGTCTCATGGCTTATACATGCGCCGTTAAAAATTCATCGCCAGGAGATAAGAAAGCTGCATCATTGCAATAAAAATTTCAGGTGTAGCATACAAATAGGTCGAGACACATGTATGTCGTGTGTGTGTGTGTGTGTGTGTGTGTGTGTGTGTGTGTGTGTGTGTGTGTGTGTGTGTGTGTGTGCGGTGCAGCTGTAGTGGAGTTCAGGTGCAGAGGGGGAACATATGGGGAGAAAGCGGCGAGCGGCGAGATCTGGAGAGGAATAAAACAGCATGTGGTGAAAACAGACGGGCCGCATCGCAGCAGCTCTCCTGCTGCATCACCGACACACCCTCACACACACACACACCCTCCTCCTTCAGCTCCAGACCTAAATCTGACCTCCTGTCCGACTCGGACCGCATCCGGAAGCGGTCCTGCCGGAGATCACACCCTTCACCTCAGTGTAAAGGTGGCCGTCACTTCTCAAACATTCATTAAATAGTAAGCAGGAAGCGATTCCATCCAGTCAGCTGGACTTGCCCGTATGTGTTGGAAGATGTTTGACCTTTTTTATCTAAATGGATTTTTCATGTCGTGTTTGGACGAAAGGCAGTTCCGCACAGTTTAACACACTGATAACACACGAGCACTCATTTTAATAGGCAATTTATCATGTCCCACTCGAAAACCTTTTGGATTTTGCAGAATTCGAGAAGAACTTAAGCACGATGCGGGTAGAACATGCAAACTCTGAACACAACAACCCTGCGGTTCTATTGAAAAAAAGGATTAGATCTCCTTCATTTCATGACATTTGACGCAACACTTTAATCAAGAAACACGTCATGAGGAGGAAAAACACATAAGTGCAGGAAAGCAACGACCGTATTTCCCAAATTATAAATCACATCTGTGAAAAAATGCTTTATAAACAGGAAAATACATCATAATTCACACTTATTCTTCCATTCCACATGTAGTGCTCCATTAATCCTGGTCCAGCAGCTTTCAATGTAATGCTGATAGATTCTTTCTGTTGTCGTACAGTGACAACTAGTGGTCAAAGATAGTATAAAGCATATTTTTTGATATAAAAAAATCACAGACCAGCCATACAAAGCATAAAAAAGGAGATTTATAGTCCAGAATATACGGTACTAGATTCGGTAGAACTGAATCGTCACCTGAAAATAAGCAGCTCTGTCTTTATGCTTACTTTCTCTCTTGTTCCCGTCGTAATCACCACAACCACCAGAGGGCCCAAAACATATAACCCCCCCCCCCCAACAATCAGCCCTGTTGTCTCCGCTATGAAAACAGGCTGTAATAGCAGAAGCCTGGTAATTAAATCTCGGAGGAATGAGGACGAGCGACACTTCGCTCACATCCTATTTATTTTTTCACCGCTCCAAGATTCTACCAGGTCACACACTGAGTGTTTCAGTGGACTAATTCGCTCCAGGCTTCCAGCCAGCCAGTCAAAGTCAACCTCAAGTTGTCCTTTGAGGATTACCGAAGTCCTTCTGTTGGTACACATGTCCGGGAAACGGTGATGCAAACTGCTGAGGCTTTCCAGGTTCTAAACAGTAATGGGACAATTACGCTTTATAAAGGCAGCCACACCGTTAAACCTCGGTTCGCTGTTTAACAAGCAAGTTACCGTGTGAGGTAACTTCTGCATTTCGCCCTGTAATGTTAAAATTAGTTGACTTTCTGAAATGGGTCAGAGTTTTGAAGCCACTGCAGTCTCTTCATCGACACCAGATTGGACTTAAGTCTACTTCCAGTATGTAAAGTCTCAAACATACAGAACGAAGTGGCTAAAAAGCACATTATATTGCAGAATACCAGACAGACACAGCACATTGGTTTTGTTTGATTTGGGGACATTTTTAATCAACTGTAAATGTTAATTTCACATGCATTAAGATGCAGATTGGTATTGCCTTCAGTGCTGAAGAAATTTGAACATATAAAAATTCTGTTTGAAATCATTTAAAAATAATTTCTGCCTTGGGAGATGCTTTCAAAAAGTTGTGTCTTCATTGAATCTGAGCACCGTTGTCGTGCAAAGCAGGCTTCCAAAACACTATGTGCGTTTCCTGTTTTTACTTGAAAATGTCATCTATGTGCAACAATGCTCCATTTTTAACATTAAATTTAAAACTGAATTTCATGAATACAAAAGTAAAAATGTTCTATATAGCTGTACAAATGGGCCAATTCGGAGCCAAACTGTCTGTCAAAGGGTTAAAATGACACTGAAATGTAACAAAATCTCAAAACACTTTGTAGTTTTTCCACTTCCGTGGTTTTGGATGAGCGCTGTATGGTTTTCCGACTTCGATGACATTTTAACTCTGCCGCGTGTTTCCGATCGTCAGCCGTCAGCCGGATCCACCCTGTGCGAACATGCACACCTCTGAAGCCCTCTGCTCGCTCCAGCGTGGATAATGTGGGTCCCACAGCTGCTAAACTCGTCTCTGGGGGGGTTTCGGTGGCACCCTCCCTCCCCCCCTCGAGGTCAGGTTCTGACACTCGGTTTCGCCACCCGGCAGAAGCCAATGAGCTCATTACCACGTCGCGCTCGTACCGCCACTTTAAAGGGCTCTCCCGGCTGCCACGAACAGAAAAAACCAAAAAAAAAACAAAAAATTAAACACTCCAATTAATTTCTTTGCTCAGCTCCTGTGCCCAGAAATTCCAGGACCGCGACTGCCAGGAATCTCTGCAACAAGCAATTAAACGTCTCTCCACAAAGGAGGTGAGCGGAGCGAGCCAGCCTGGATGCAGAGGTACGTTTCCAGTGGGGTGTAATGATAATTGCGTTTATTGTGCTCGCCGTCTGGCTGACGGCCTAATGAATTTTCCATCTCATCATCTCGCAAGCGCTGCTGAAAAACTAATATTAATGAAAGCAGAGAAGAAGAAGGGGGGAAAAAAAAAAATCATATTTTCTGTTGTTTTCCTAACATGGGAGTGCAGTTGTTTCACTGCCATCTGCTTCTGGTCGGGCTTCCAGCCGAGGGCGAATTCAAGGGAAAAGAAGGATCTATTAGTCGGATTCAGATCCTGTAAATTTAATTAGATTCCTTTAATGGAAGAAAAATGCGTGAAAATTAAAGTAAACAAGTTGCCCCGCGGCCCGGCTCTGACGGGACAGTGTGTGTTTCATACCACACCCCGTCAGTCACTGTCAGCAGCTCTATTACACACACACACACATACACACACGAGTGTGTATTTCAGCTATTTAAACTTTAGAAGAACTGCCTGCAGTTGGAACATTGACCTCTGTGTCTTCTTTCTCTCTGAAACTGGAAATTCACAGCATTTAACAAGAGGAAAGTTATTTATTCTTTCACTAAACGCACGTCCAGTCAATTAAAGCCACCCTGTCTGTCTGAGAGCTTCAGCAAAGTCCCGTCTGATCTGAGGATTTGGGGAAGTGAAGCACGGCCGAGCAGTCTGATGTAACGCACACTCTGGCTGACTCCACTCTCATCCGTCACGTTGAGTTTACCTCCACGCGTTCGCGGCGATCCTCGGCGCTGCACCTGTCATCCAACTTCATCTACCAACTGCTGCCTGCATCCAGCGTCCACGTCTCCACGGGGCAGCAGGTTAAAAAACCTCCACCTCCACCTCAGATCGGGACTCACCTCTGAGAAACTTCACCAGTCCCAGCTGAAAGACCGGACCCCGACCAGATCAGATCAGATCAGCTCTGTCCTGCTCCTCCAGATTATTTCCAGTCGCCTCCGGTGACACCAGCGAGGGGAAAACGCCGTTATTCCATCCAAGAGCTCACAGGCTTGACTGGGTGAGAGAGAGAGACAGGAGAGGAGAGAGGGAGGAGAAGGAAAAGACAGAGAGGGAGCCGGTGTCCTATTACACACTCTCCAGCAAAGTCCTCCTCCTCCTCCTCCTCCTCCTCCTCCTCCTCCTCCTCCTCCTCCTCCTAACTAGACAGCAAACAGATCACTTTAACATGCACCGCTCAAAACATCACAGATGTGCAGGACTCCTCGCTGCACTGGGTGGAAAAACCGCCAGACATCCACAATTCACGCTGCTCCTGATGTGGAGATGCACAAATCAGCCGTCCAAACACACTCAGCTCAGATTAAATAAATTAAGCTGGACCTTTTCCACACGTTTCTACTTTTGTGAAGCTACTAAAGCAACAATCTCCCTCTTTCTGACCCAGTTCCTCATTTCTCATTCAGTTCTGTCCAATAAAGGTTGCTTGACATGACAATAGTGTGTCTATTTTCACCTGATCTGAACATCAGCTGGGATTAAAAAGTGATCTTCCAACCCAAATGGTCTCAAACTTGTCAGTGTTCATGTTGGAAGTTTAAAGTGGTAGAGTCAGGCTTCGTCATTATTTACAGGGATTTGAAAAATCCTACACGTGCAACTCGTCTTTGGGTTCTCCAATGGACATTGAAATACTTCATGAAGGATATTTTCACCTTTTAAATAACTGACCAAGCAGCACATATTTCATGATTTATTGCTAAAACATCTGTTAATTAAGTCAAACTAACCGGGAGTAATAATTTTTTTTTGTCCAATTCTGTTTTCAATATATGAGCCAAAGCAATTTAAGAGACAATGTTTTAATTGCAAATGATAAACTTTCCCCTGGCCTGCCACATTAAAGTGGTGGGGGAGGTTGAGCGCCCGCGAGAACCAGTGATATCAGGGGCTTCATGGCCCTGTTAGGGTTTCTCATAGCAAACGGGTCCTGGGTGACGGGCCAGACTAAGAGCAGGTCAAAAGCCCCTATGAGAAACACGAAATGAAGGACTGTGATGTCGCCTGGTATGGCGCAGCCGGGGCCCCACCCTGGAACCAGGCCTGGGGTTGGGGCTCAGATGTGAGCGCCTGGTGGCCGGGCGTTTGCCCACTCAGCCCGAAGGGACAACACTGACCTGATCTCCGGGGGACCCACCACTCGCTGAGGGAACCGTAGGGGCCGGGTGCATTGTGGATGTGGTGGCAGCTGATTGCAGGGTGTCTGGCAACCCGACCCCTGGACACAGAGACTGGTTCTAGGGACATGGAATGTCACCTCGTTGGGGGGGAAGGAGCCTGAGCCTGTGTGGGAAGTCGCCTCACCTCCACACACCAGCCTGGGCTCTGGAACCCAGTCTCTCCAGAAGGACTGGACTCTTCACTTCTCTGGGCGTTGCCCGCGGTGAGAGGCAGTGGACCGGTGTGGGTTTGCTTATAGACCCACAGCTCAGCCGCCATGCGTTGGAGTTCTCCCTAGTGAACGAGAGGGTCATGACCCTGCACCTTCAGGCCGGGGATAGATGCCTCACTGTTTTCTCGGCTTATTGGCCAAACAGCAGTGCAGAGTACCCAGCCTTCCTGGAGTCCCTGGGAGAGGAGCTGGACAGTACTCCAACTGGGGACTCCATTGTTCTATTGGGGGACTTCAATGTCCATGTGGGCAGCAACAGTGAGACCTGGAGGGGGGTGATCGGCACGAATAGCCTCCTTGATATGAACCCAGTGGTGTTCTGTGATTGGACTTCTGTGCTAGCAACAGCTTGTCCATAACGAGCACCATGTTCAAGCACAGGGGTGTCCATAAGTGCACTTGGTACCAGGGCTCCAAAGTTGGAGGTCGATGATTGACTTCGTTGTCGTGTCATCTGACCTCTGACCTCGTGTTTTGGACACTCGGGTGAAGAGAGGAGCAGAGCTGTGGACCGATCACCACCTGGTGGCGAGTTGGATTCGCTGACGGAGGAGGAAACCGGACAGATTTGGCAGACCCAAACGTGTTGTGAGGGTCTGCCGGTGGAACCCTCTGTCAGCAGGGTTTTCAACTGCCACCTCCGGGAGAACTTCTCATGTCTCGAGGGATTCTGGGGACATTGAGTCCAAGTGGACTATGCTCTACACCTCCATTGTCAAAGCAGCTTCTTGGAGCTGTGGCCATAAGGTCTCGAGTGTTTGCCGTGGCGGAAACCCCAGAAGTCGGTGGTGGACATCGGAAGTAAGGGCTGCCGTCAAGCTGAAGAAGGAGTCAAATCGAGTCATGTTGGCTCGTGGGACTCCAGAAGCAGCTGTGACAGGTACCGGCAGGCCAAGCGAACTGCAGGCCAAGTAGTTGTGTAGGCAAAAACTCGGATCTGGGAGGAGTTCAGGGAGGCCATGGAAAAAGACTACCTTTTTTGCCCTGACTACCTTCAGTCTCTGGATGTGCAGGGACTGTCTTGGTTGACACATCTCTGCAACATCGCGTGGCAGTCAGGGAGGGTGCCTCTGGATTGGCAGACTGTGGTGGTGGTGGTTCTCCTTTTTAAAAAGGGGGACGGGAAGATTTGCTCCAACTATAGGGGGGTCACACTCCTCAGCCTGCCTGGAAAAGTCTCTTTCAGGGAACTGGAGAGGAGGATTCCACCGATAGTCAAACCTCGGATCAAGGAGGAACAGTGTGGTTTTTGTTCTGGTCGCAGAACACTGGACCAGCTCTATACCCTCCAAAGGGTGCTAGAGGGTTCGTGGGAGTTTGCCCAACCAGCCCACATGTGCTTTGTGGACTTGGAGAAGGCGTTTGACCACGCCCCTCATGGTATCTTGTCGGGAGTGCTTCAGGAAAACGGAGTCCGGGGCCCCTTATTAAGGGCCGTCCAGTCTCTGTATGACCGGAGTAGGAGTCTAGTCCACATTACGGGCAGTGTTCAGACCTATTCCCAGTGCATGTTGGACTTCGGCAGGGCTGCACTTTGTCACTGGTTCTGTTCATCATTTTTATGGACAGAATTTCTAGGTGCAGCCAGGGGCCGGAGGGGGTCCAGTTTGGGGACCACAGGATTTCATCTTTGCGCTTTGCAGATGATGTTGTCCTGTTGGCTCCATTGAACCCGGACCTGCAGCATGCACTGTCAACGGTTTGCAGTCGTTTGTGAAGCAACAGGGATGAGGATCAGCACCTTCAAATCCGAGGCCATGGTCCTGGACCGGAAGAGGGTGGTCTGCCCTCAACAGGTCGGTGCAGAGACTCTGGTTCAAGTGGAGGAGTTTAGGTTTCTTGGCGTCTTGTTCACGAGTGAGGGAAAGGAGGAGCGTGAGATTGACAGCCAGATTGGTGCAGCGGCTGCAGTGATGCGGTCGTTGTATCGGTCCGTTGTGGTGAAGAAGGAGCTGAGTCGAAAGGTGAAGCTCTTGCTTTACCCGTCAATCTATGCCCCCACCCTCCCCTATGGTAAACCCAAAAAAACGATGCATTTTCACTTAACAGCTTAGTCGTGTAAATGGGGCCCAAAGCAGAAGAGTCAAAAACTCCAACATGAGCAGCCCCTGTTTCATGATGCCACACAGCCAGTTTTTGAAGAATAAATTAATATAAAGGTTGAGAGGATGACCTTTAATTTGAAAATCTGATTATCTGAAGTGCAACAATGCGTCACTCAAAAATGAATGTGATGATAAAACAAAGGAATTTTACCATATAGAATGGATATTTATGCATTTACTTTTCATTTTAGCTATATAGAATTAAAGAAATACATATTTTGTGAAAGTGTTCATGGAATAAACTGATAAATCTTAAATTACTGCATTTTCTCTGCTGAAGCCTACTGATTTACACCTCCTCTTAAATGGACTGAAAACAGACACGGTCATAAACAACACACGCTGTCGGACATTATAAATCACATTCTGACCATTAATCTATTAGCATGAAAGCCTCCCGCTATTTGTTACGATCTGGCAGAGACGCCCAGTATTCCAACACTCTGGAAGCGTCCTGTTTCAAGACCTGTTTTTCTTGTTTGCGATGCAGAATATAAGTTTTAAAACACCATGTCCATCCAAACCATGTCAAAAACGTGCATCAGCACCAATGCACAACCCTGTGGAGATTCAGCAGTTTCGCGCCAAAAAAACCAGGAGTCTAGAAAGACTTGGCTGCCGAGCTATTGCTCCGGTGTGTTTTACAATGTGCCTTTGATTTAACTGGATTTCCATACTGAGCCCCACAGAGATATTCTGCCCTGTTTGCATTTCCATGAATGGATGCACTTGTGCTCCTCAGCTGGGTGTCACATGACACTTCACGGCAGGTATGAGCCAGGATGTGAGCAATTTTACACTTTAACACTTCGGCTACGGGGGGAAAATATGAGCTTTTCCTCTGAAAAATCACCACAAAGGGAAGCGAGGTAGAGTGTGAGCCAGCGCTCCGCTGAAAGGAAAAGTAAAATGGGGGAGCGGGACGAGACAGGAGGAAATAATTACCCCTCTCGTTGACAATGGGGGCCTGATTTATGCCTCTTCAATTAAAGTGTCAGGACGGCCCACTGGAGCCGTGCCGGCGTTTGATTGGTGCGCCGGGACTGGATTGCTCGCCCCTCATAGGTGAGGAGGGAGAATAGGAGGCGGTGGGTGCGAGGGAAATCAAAACGGCGTCCCGGTGAATTAGCCTAATGACGGCGGAGAGCGTTCGCTGCAGGACAGACAGCAGACGTGATTACAGAACATTATGTCTGGCAGTAAGTGACGGTGAAGGACATATGTTTGGCCAAAAAAAAAAAAAAAAAAAAGGAAAAAGCTTTCTAAAGCTCTTTTTTTTTTGGGGGGGGGGGTTGAATCCCAACTGATCGGATCATTTTCTGAGTCTGGTTCTGTAGAAAGTCTCTGCCTGAGTCTGTTATTGGATCCTCCTGAAAAACCCTCGAGTTTAAATATAGACTTTCCAAGAAATTAATAAAATAATGAAAAAATAGAAAAAGAAAGAGAAGCCAAGAAATGTCACTTCCTACAAATGCTATAAAAACTTATTTTTTTGCATTTACATGGCAACATTTTGAAAACGATATTCATTTACACAGCAGGGGCTTCGAGCATAGACACAGCTGCTAGCATTAGCCCCACTGTAATAAACGGCTGTATTTCCACCGGATGCATCTTGCTTGTGGCTCGACGCCCTGCAGCTGCAGCAGAGTCACAGGTCATCCGACAGCCGATCCTTGTCATCCAACACGCCAGGGATTGGACAAAAGATGAAGGATACGTTTTGGTGAGTTTCCATGGAGACAACAATTAGGCGTTTTCGAAAAGTTGTGTTTTCGTTGGCTCAGGGCAGCGTTTTCATGTGAACAGATGAAAGTTCTCTGTTTTCCGTTTGAGGGCCTCAATGCAGCCGTTGTCTGTTCACACACTAACAACTGCTGGTGATAAATCCCCGTCATGCGAGTCGGTCGCCACCGTCCGACACTGGAGACGGCCACCCAAGAAGTGTGTTTGAATATCGAACTGAGCTGCGGAGTGTGAGACGGTAATTTCTCTATGCTGAAGACAAAAGAGGACATAAACAAGCACTTTGTGCTTGGGGTGGAAACATTAAAGAACGAACACATAGAGCCACATTTAGCATGTCTGTTTTCATGATTTTGCTCTCTATTTACAAGTAAAACCTCAGAAATTGTATTGGTAGTGTCATTTAAGGTGTAATAATCTTTTTTTTAAATCCTCGCCTAAACTGAACTGCAATTTTGGCAATGTATAACACCAGGATAACAATGTTCAAATGCAAATAAAATGTCAATAAACCATTCAATCATTTCTTGACTGCAACTTTACTACATTTTATTCAATAAACTTCAACTGTACAGATTTTACAAAGGTTTTAGTTGGACCAGGTGGATTTTGGGGCATTTACAGAGTCATTTAATAAAAGGTTTTTTCTCTCTTCTTTTGTTTTCATCTCTCTCTCTCACTCTCGCTCTCTCTCGATTAATCTCTCAAAGTGAGCTGTTGAACGTGAAGGACTCTGCCTATTCCTGTTTAGCATTTATCAGATCTGCTCTTTAGTGGCTGGCAGCTAATTAACGACGCCATTATTCACCTCCCCGCCTTTTGTTTTTCCCTCCTCTCCCTCGGCGATGACGGCCACACAGATGGATCGAACATGTGGAGGCGAGAGCAGCTGCCCCGATGCAGGGAAATTGATTCCATTTGCACAAAAAACAAATTAGCCGTGCGCATCAGTCGGAGGCTCAGTCACACGAGAAAGTTAAATCAGATATTTCAGACGCTGAAGAGCTGCACTTTTCCCTGTGAAGCCGTCAAGCGTTCAAATGCAAAAATAATTAAAGTGACTGAGTAGACTCTGCAAACATGCTAAAAGTAACTGCTTTATTTTCATGCATTTTACACACAGATGCACTTTCTGTATCCGTCTGCTTGTTAATGATCTTACCGCACATGAATATCTCGTATGTTGACAAGTAATCCTGTTGTTTTTTTCCTGTATTTTGAGATTCTGCTGCAGCTGCTCAAACAAATTTCCCCCCGAGGAGAAGAAAGTATCTTCTGTCATAACTTCAACTGAGAGGTGGTTCACACAACATTTTAAAGTGAAAAGGGAAGGTTTCCGGTACATTTTGGAGGTCTGTTTAAATGACAACGGTGCTCTGAGCAAATGAAATTTCAAATTTTTAATGCTACTGGACCAGCATGGCCGCTGTAAATGATTCTACTGGACACATGTGAGACAAAAACATGTTTTCACTTGAAACGTCACGTAAATGGGGCCAAAATCCTGTTGATAAGGACATGTATGTGAGCATGTTATGTGCTTTCTTTTAGTTTTTGAGAAAGACCGGAATTGTTAAAAACTCAACAATGTATCAGATCTTTATTTTTGTTTTTTTATTTCCAAAGTTCAGGTTTCGCAAATGTCCATATGATGCTAAATTATGTGAAAGCTTATGCATATTGGCCCATTCACTTTGATTCTGCATCAGCATGAATGTGAATTTGTCAAGCTGTAGTGAAAGTGACAGCTGGCGTTCGGTATTGAAGACGTTCAAAAAAAGTTCCTTGTTTTCCTCTGAGGTTGGATGTCGACTTGTCGGGCCTTCAGCCACCTGTCTTTACCGAGACAACACGTGTAAACGAGGACAAATGGATAGTGGATCGTGTTTCTTATGGTGTCGTAGCAGAACAGCTACCACATGCAAAAATACACTTGTTCCTATTTTCATATGTGTCGGCCTTCCCTTGCAGGAAAAAAATCTCATTAAAACATCAACACTGAAGTCTTTTCTTCAAGCATGTATTGAAATTCATTACTTGATTACCAATTCCTGACAGTTCCAGCATCCATTAGCAGCCAGAAGCTCATGTTTTTATAAGAAGAAACACTCTGGATCAGCTCACACACCTATAACTGAGCTTAGCGGAGGATTCGTGAGCTATTTTTTGACAAGGGGAAACCGAGAGCCGAGTTTGGAAGCAGACCAGAGCGCAGCCCATCTGTCCCCGCTTTACCTGACACACAACACCGGCGACTGGCAAGGCGCATGGCCGCCTCCGTCTCGGCGCTTCGCTTCCTGCGCCTCGCCGCTCCCGTCTCGGGAGGCGGGGAAAACAGCAAATCATATTAGAGGAGTTCTGGGCTCGAAGCATTACCTTCCACAGGGGGGACTAATGGGATCCGCTCGCCGTTTATTCCCGCTTCCTGCGTCTGAAGCTCAGCGCCGCAGTGGGAAGGAGTTCAAGCCACAGATCTTAATGGATTCTGTGGTAAACACCAAACACACCCGCGACTTTATTGGCCCAATAAACGTAATTAACTTACATATTAAGATCTGCTGCTGCAGTAGCTGTGGTTTTCAGAGGCAGCTTTAACAAGCCTCACCTCGGATTTATGGGTTTTGTAGTTTCTAAGGAACCATTCTCGGTCCTGAAAAGCCTCTTTCAGGACAGACAAACATTCCTTTTTTTTAAATGCATGCTTCTGATTCTTTATGCAGACATCATTTTTATCAGTGTCTGCAGGGAATAGCAGGACAACATCCAAAAGATTACAGTCTCTGCCTTGAATTTAGGTTTTCCCCTCCAGCTGCCTCCAGACAGAGAATCAAGTGTTTTCCTCAAGCTGCATCAGACATATGTATTCACAACGCGTTAGTTAGTTAGAAATCCCTTCATTGAGCTTAATTAATCAAAGCAACATTGACATTTTTAAGCCGTCGGACATCTTTTGCATCACTTGCCGTTAATTTCCCCGAGGTTTAACCTGACATGTTTGAAATTGCCTGACATTTAAGATTAAGTTTCTCTGGTATAAATGATCAGGCCGGCGGTTCGGTCTGAACGGGGATTCAATTAAGCTCTGGCAGACGCGCCTCGGCAACATTTACGGAGCGGTAAATCAAAACGTCCACTCCTGTCACGGAGATCCGGAGATTCGGAGATTCAGTTCGGTCCCTGAACGCGTCTGGGTGTTTCGGAAACAACGCCGAGCGCGGATCGCGCCGGGGATCCGATCCAGCGGAGAGGTTCGGGACTTGGAGCGAGCGGCCGACAGCTGCTGCTGGGAGGGGAGTCCTGGAAGCAGGTCCTGGAATAATGGAGCGGCTGGAGAGGAAACGCTGCCATGTTGATGGATCTGAGGGAGGGAGGTGTTTGCCACCAGGCCGCGTTACGTTAATAGTGCGAGAAGTCATGAGATTTAAAGCCTGAGACTGTTTGAAGGATGAGGAGGGTATGGAGGGGAAAAAAGGTAGCTCTACTAAAATAAAGCAAAAGATATGATTTACTTTGAGAGTCTGCAACATGGAGCAGTTACTCATCCTTAAATATAATCATAAAAGACTTCTGGACAGCTTGGCAGCAGTTAAAGCAGCAGAGCCGTCGGTGATCCCCTGACGGAGGTAAATACTCTGCCTGCAGAAGTTCAGAGAGAAACTGTGAAGTGGAAAGTTTTACTACCCGTTTTTTTTCTTTTTTTTGGTTGTCCAATTATACAGCAATGTTGTTCTCTTAATACAATACATATTTCATGTATTAAGTCCAGAGGAATGTGATGCACGTTGAGGGGGGTGTTGGACTTTCTGTTGGAAAAACTTCAGGCAAAGAAAGCTCAAACCGGCTGCCGCATTATATTTAGCTTTATGATCGCGCTGGCATTTTTATTATTTCAGACTAAAACTTGTAAACAAACTCCGTGCTGGATGTTTACTACGGCTAGAAGCCGACCGAGGCGCTAAAAATGTTCAAAGCAGTTTCAGAACTGCTTTTTCCCGTGCACCATCACCAAGAAGCAACATTTTCCGCGTCGCGTCGGACTTGTGATCCAGTCAGACGCCTGAAATGATCGGCTCCTCTAAAACAGTCTGTCTTCATATTGGCCGTGTGAAAACTCTCACTGAAGATGCTTTTTCAGGATGAGAAAAGTATCAGAGACAGAAATGGATCCTTCCAAACGGCGCATTACGCTTCACCCAAGACGCCACCGGCTATCAGGGCGCACCGGCGCGTCGGCGGCGGCTCATTAGCTCGCCACGCTAGCTCCTGCCTCATTATTGTGCCTTCTGCTTCATTTTATTGAATCCCGTCGCTCATTTCTCTTCTTTTTTCCCCTCCGCACTGGAAAACACTCTTTTTCAGCAGATTCCTGCGAACGCAGTGGGAACAAAACAACAAAAAAAAACCGAAAACCGCTTCACTTGGAAACCTGATGGAGGATTATTTTTCCTCCAAGCTAATCTGTTTTTGAGGAAATTTGCATGATCAGCTTTTGGGAGAAGCTGGCTTTCCTAATATTTGTTGTGGAACACGAGGGCGCCAGATTTGTCGGAGATAAACATCTGCTTTAGGGAAGGCTGATATTCATCTTCCTCATCTGGATTCCTGTAATTTGACTGTCACTGCGGACCGCTGCCTCCACTCGGGATCCTCCTCAAACCCGTCCACAGGAATTCCAATCGGGTCGCGGGGCTGGGCGGATCCCCCCCCCGTCAGTCAATAACTGGTGGTTGGCGGTAATAAGCGCTGGGTGGGCGTCGCCGCTCGCCGGCGCTGACGGTCCCGGACCGCCTGATTGACGACTCTTTAATCTTCGGGGGTCGGCTGTCAATCGGTGACCCGGTCGCAGTCGCAGTGACCTCTCTGACCCGACTGGGACCGGTTTCACGTCTTCAGCCCAAAACAACCATGAAAACATAATAAAGTCCTGGTTTTCCTGCACGGAGTCTCTTGATTGGATGATCCGGCTGACAGCAGGTTCAGACTGCAGGGAGGAATCGTTAGAATCAATCCTCAGTCTTTGTTTGACCTCAGGCGGAACAGGTTCTCTCTGATCTTTTCAGGAGTCACAATTATGTAAAATGATCCCGAGCGGCGGTTCCCAACATGAGGTCCCGGACCCCCTGAGAGGCCTGAAAGAGATTACAGGATCTCAAACAAGAGGCTGCGTGTTTTCACCTGATCCGGTCGCCTAAATTAGATTTGCTCAAGTTAAACGAAGCCAAAACACGAGAGTTTAGGAAACGAGAGCAGGACTGCGAGGCGGATTCTGAAGGATTCAGGGTTTAGGTCCCACGAGCAGAAAGACCCCAGCGATGAACACATGAACCTAAAAGAGCTGAGGATAAAATATAAAATACATTCTTTTTCTATATTTGCTCTGCTATTTCTGAGACTCAACAAACTGCACATAAAGATTTGCCTTTAGTCAAATCAATTATGTCTGAAATCAGATTTTAAGTCCATAAAAAAGCAGTAATTCCTCTAAAATGCAGAATATGAATAAAAAAACACAAACATTTGGCAGATTTTGGACTGAAAATCCAAATCTAATATCCTCTGCTCCTGATTCTTCTTGTACATATTCTTTCATGTCTTAAATATAGATGAGTTCACTTTTAAATTATTTATGTGAAAAAAGTTCAAGTGTTACATTACAAGCGGATTATTTATTTTAAAAAGAGGAAAAAAATGACAATATAAATATTTCAAAATGCTGTAAAGACGTGAGGCATCCTGCCTGCAGTTCAGTCCCCCAAACAGCCCGAGACGGAGTGTAAATCCAGAGTTCATCCTCTTTTTAATAAAGAAACTAAAGTAAAGGTGTTTTTGTGTGAATGTACGTAAAGGAAACCAGTTGAGAGTCTCCGGCCTGAGACGTTTCTCTGCTCTCTGATCGGCATGTTGAGAGTCGGAAGACGTCAGCGGGAAGATATTCGACAAGCAAGATGTATACAGAGTGTTGAAGCAGAAACAAAAAGGAGGGGGGAAGAGCGCAGCGTCGTTCGTCTTGGAGGATATAAACACGCAGAGCTGCTCCATCGACGCTCGTCCGCCGCGTTTTAAACACTCACAGGGACAAACCTGGCTTTGTTTTAAGTGTGAAGATGGATGTGGGGCACAAGACGTCCCGTTTTAAACATTTTATCTCCGGGTGGGGGGGGGTGGAGGGGGTGGAGGGGTGGAGGGGGGGTCTTATCAGCATCACTGAGGGACCTGGGAAGTTCAGAGGTGAGCGCCGTTCGCCTCAGTGTGGATAAAACTCAGAAAGATATACAGCCTCATTAGACGGAGAGCCGGGGTCCCCGAGACGGACCGCCATCAATCCAGACACATCAGCAGATTGGTGGGCTTCACAGGAGCTGCAGCCCCCCCAGAGCCCCCCGGCCCCCCCAACAGGCTACCTGCATTATGACCAGATGTGCCAGGAGCGCATGACGAATGGCTGCGTTTCACCGCGGGTCAGAGGTCAAGCCGTATCCCCTCCCCGACCCTGGCATTAGACACAGACGCATGATGTCAGTTCCCGAGCAGCGAGTCCAGACCCCCCCCCCCCCCCCCCCCCCCCCCCAACCCCCCCGGCATACCAGAGCCGCCCCGGCGGGGCCGCGAGCCCGCCGTGACCGCCGGCGGCGAACCGCGTCCCAGATACACACTTCAAATGATCCGGCCCCCGAGGATCCCAGCGCTGTACTCCGTTCACCTTCACCTGCCAGTCTGCCGTTCCCCGGGAGCCCGCCGGCCCCCCAGGGGCCCCCCGGGGGCCCCCGCCGGCCCCCAGACCCCCACCGAAGCTGCTCACCTGCAGAGACGCGGCGGAGGTCGGCGCTGCGCACGGCGGCATTGACCTTCATCAGTCCAGCAAATTCCGATTTCCAGCCTGATTTAATAAAAACCTGAAGCAGGCAGACAGGCTCTTCTGTCAGGATCCGTTTAAACGACGTTTTCCAGTGAAAATCTTAAGTTTTGGTTGCATTTTAAGTCTCCACTGCATGAAAACGCAACTTTTTTGAATGCTGCTTTTGGAAATTTGAAATTATCACATTTTCCCTGCTTATATTGAGTCCAGTTCTGACGGGGTTTCTTTAAAACGTTGACTACACTACAATTAAACATCATTTTTCTGTGATTTAAGGCAAGAAAGCTTCAATCCGTCACACATTTCAGCAACAAAGCAGTTAAAAATAAATTAAATTAACAAACACGTAAAGAGAAAAAGGAAAAAGTGGAATAAGATTTACTTGATTAATGACAAACTACTGGATATATGTTGGAAATCATTCACAAATTTGACGTGCACCATGCTTCACTTGCACATTTTGACTATTTAACTTCTGCATTTCTGCATGAAATCATGTTTTGCATGATTAAATAGCTGTTTTCTACTGACAGAAAAACAGAACAATCACTGTCTACACTTATTTCTTGTAACTTTTGAATTTGTATCACTTTTTTAATTTTTTTATCCCGTCATATTGATATTTTACTTTTCTCTTCAATTTAATCTGTTCTATTCTGCAAGGAGGAATACTGCAAAGAATTTCTCTAATAAAGTATTTCTATTCTATTTACATTGTTTATGAATGAGATTCTGAATTTCATGCATCAGCAGCAACTATTTAATCATGAATTATGTTCTTCTCATCGATATTTATTAGTTTGATGGATAAAACGCAGAAGCTAAGTGATCGCCGGTCCAATATAAGGCGACAATCCATCACAATCCATCAATCTGAGGCTTATTGAAGGCTTTAATGTGGAGCCACAGGACGGATTTATGCGTTTGACGGAGCTGAATTTGCTCATACAGTAAAACAAAGGTCCATTCATGGCCGCATGGCAGGAACCTCACTAATATACGGCCTCGTGCGTCGCCCATCACCTCCAAATTAGGGCTTGTGTAAACTTCCTGCTGTTTTATACGCTTCCTGGGGGGTGAAAGGTCAACTGACGAGCATGACTAATCTGAAAATAAATCAGTGTCTGAAAGCCTTCTGTCATCGCCGGAGCGGAATTCAATTAGCTCTAATTCATTGTGTAAATGCCTCGGCCGCCGCAGCTGTTACTCATCTTGATGTTTTTAAAGGCCGGGTTTGGAACCTGCGCTCCGCGGACGCCGCATTAGCCGGAAATACGTCCTGAGACGACGCCGGATTAAAGTTTTACGGGGTTCTCACCTGTCAGAGGGATTTCAGCTTCTCCTCCCGTCTGCAGGACGGAAAAATCAATGAACACAACGAGACGCAGGTGTGAAGACGGTGAGAGGAGGAGCCGATTAACCAGGAAAGAGCCCGGCGTGGCCCGGTTCTGTGGCCTCGGGGAAACAAAACATATCTAAACCGTCACATTTTTACACGTTGGTGCATCTAAAACACGCTTTTCTTCACCACAACTTCTTTCTGCTGAACGATCTGCGTCCAAACCTCAGACCGAAGCCGCGATTTTCCTGGACGGAAACATTTTCAAAAGGCAAAAAAACACTGAAATGGACGGTTCCAGGGCCAGAAGTGTGGTTTGTTGTTGGACTTTAATAATATGCTGTAGAGCAGGGTGTCAAACATGAGGCCCGTGGGCCAAAACCAGCTCACAAGAGGCTTCAGTCCGGCCAAAACCACCCAGCAAACTGTAAAAAACGTCAAAGAAAAGATTGATTTTGTTGAATAAATCAACACAGAGAGACTGAAACCGTCGATGCAGCAGCTCCATCATTCTGTCAGACCAGAGTCACACCGTGCTGTCAGGATGAATTTTAAAAAACATGAATAATAGAGCAGGTTTTCTGGATATTTCACTGTATTTTGTACCAGAAGGAATCATTAAAATCAGCTCTGATTTTAGATTTTAGCCATTTTCTAGAGTAATTGTTGGGTATTTGTAAAAACATGGACATTTTCCTCACGCCTCTAAACTAAAACACTGCAATTACTAGAAAATAAATGGCAAGTTGCAGTAAATTTCACGGAACAAAATCCAGTAAATGTCTCTCTGGATTTCAAACTGTAAAAAATCAGGCCGTGGATTCATCATGCAGGCCTCTTCTGGCCCACGGACCATATGTTTGACCCCTCTGGTCAGTACCTCGGGGAACTGGCTGGGATGTTCCTGCAGCTGGTTGTTCACACATCATGTGACTGGAATTCTTTTTCTTGGCAGGTCTCGGACAAATGCTGCGTGATTTGTCACAATTTTCAAATGTTTAATATGAAAAATTGAGTATAAAACCTCACATTCTTTTTTTTTTTTTCCATCTTCTGTTCTTCCAATGCATATTTGTCTGGTCATACAAAACATGTTTTCACTTAACGTATTATAGAAAATATCATATAAACACCAGAAATAAAGGAAATGCTGAGAAAACAGAACACAAACACAGTGAAATCCTTACCGCTTTTCTGCATTTGAATCAACAATAAATCACTAAAAACGTTATTAATCAGTGATCTTCGGTACTTCTGATGCATCACGATGAGTTTGATGATTTCCGGACCTTCTCCCTCTCTCTGCAGTTTACAGTGAAATATTTCAAAAATGATTCAGTGGATTTCTGAGACACCGAGTCAGGCCTGTGTTTCCCCGCAGGGCGGATTGTTTCAAATATCCTTTTCCTCCTGCTGGGGCCAGACTATCGTTTTATTTCTGTCCTTCAGATGTGGACAATAAAACGGCAGAAGAATGATGTTTTCGACTGGATGTTTGTCTCGCTGTCGGTATTGTTCTGCCTCCAGAACATGTGGAGAGAATTTCTTAAAATATTTCTTCTCACTCAGTGGAAGATGCACCGGGTTCGACCGAATGTTTACCTTCAAGATCACCTGACGCCTGATTTCAGAGGAAATCTCCAAAATGCTTCGTATGAAATTCTTTGGATTTGGCTTTGAAGCAGAAAACATGGCACTGCCACATGCACGGATCCCAGAACCAGAGGATTTACGGTCAGACGGGTACGGTTAAGAACAGAAGAATGCAAAAATCCGGCCAAAGGCTGGAGAGGGGAATCGAACAGCAGGACGGCAGACACGATAACTGAGAGGCTGGCGCTGCGAGAAGACGAGACGGACGAGAAAAACCCGGCGGTAAACACAAGAATCCTGGATCACGCTACCTGCTCTTCATTTCATTGGCCGGGTTGAACCCTGAGTGGCACACTGATTAGCGGAGGTGAGACGCTGTCGTCTGAATAACTCCCAGCTCTAATTAGCATTAGTGCTGCGCTCGCCGTAATAAAGGAAGCGCGCTGAAGTGACCGCCGCCGGCACGGCGCCGACTTCCTCCTTCCCATCAGTTCATACAGGAATAATAAATTAAAGGAGACCTCGATATCTAATAGTTTGGGCTAATTAAACTACCTCCCAGGAAAGTAGATCTCACAATAACCACGGCTTTAGATGAATTTTCTCATTACAGCAGGGATTCTGGGCTTCCTCTGCCGAAGCTGAACCGCAGAGTGACGGTAAAAAAAAAAGCAGATTATCCACTTCTCTGATCAATCTGAATCTGAATCAGTCAAACTGCCAGGAGTTGAGGATGTGACTTCTCTTCACGTAAAGCAGGCCGGCGGCTCGCCACGAGGAAGAGGCTCATTAAAACAAACAGTCTGAGGATTGTAAACATGTGTGGACGGCGGGTGAAAGAGGCAACGCTTACCAGCTGGAAACAAACACAACAAGACAGGCTGTGTGGAGGCTTGGAGTTTATCTGACAAATTCAGTATCTTCAATATCTATGCCAGTTATCCAGAGGACAGGTGTCCACAGAGCTGATGTTCCAGCCTTCAGGCTTTACCCTCGGAGCTGCGAGTTAAATTCTCCGGAGATGGCTGAGGAGACCTCGATCTGCCCTCCTCTTCATCTCGGTCCCACAATTCAATTACAGCAGCATCTGTCACCTGTCATTCTCCATTTCCTTGATTACTCCTGCACCACAGCCCCCCCATAGACTCCTAAAATGGTTCAAATCAATAATCAAAACCTGAAGACTCGCCCCGTCCGGCCCCCAGGCTTTCACCAAATGAGTCGCAAAAAGAAAAGATGTTTAATTAGTTCGACCGCCTGGCCATCAGGGGACCATAGCACTAATTGGCCGAGTGAAAAATCAGGATTACTTACAGGTAATCCATCCAAGGCTCTGATTGATCAGGTCAGCATTAACCTGTGGACTCCCCGAGGGGCGTGGGAGGCCGACTCCGAAGCCACGAGAAGAGCGATTTTGCTGCGTTGGCATAAAGTGTGTCATCGCTGACGCACGTCAGCTTATAAATAATTAGTCGGTTTTCTAAAGTCGGCGTTATAACAGTGAATAGTACAGAGGATGAGTGTGTGGATGAGTGAGCACGCTCACACTGACGCTTTGTTTTCACAGTGAAGGAGCTTCCATAAATATCACTTCACAGGACAGTTTAGAGCACGAAGGAAGTGACTTTACCAGAAACTGAAAATCAGCAGTGGACTATAGTTATGGTAATAGTGGATTTACCTATTGCAGTTTTAGCCACAAGCACAACTGTGGGATTCAGTGAAGTCTCCACCAAGTTTACAGTTTTAGGCGACATCAGTCAAATAAGCAGCATTACAGGGAGTGGACAGGAACCAGGGATGTCCACTCAGTCCCTCTATTTATGATTTATTCATCAAACCAGGAGCAACAGCCATCAGACACAATAATAACATAAAAGGAATACAAACAGAAAGATATCCCTGTATGCAGATGATCTTTGACTCTTCCTGCAAAATGCAGACTTCAGAGAATGAGTTAGCAGAAAGATTACTTACAATTTCAGAATACTCTTAACATCTCTGCCACAGTCAGACTGAGTACATTTCATTTATTTTTCATTCATCAACAGAAAACTGGCCAGCTGCTAAAAAATGTCTCGTCATTCATGCCATTCTGCAATACCTTTGGTTTAAATCAATACTGAAAGTGGAATTTACAGCAAGCTGATTTGAATCTTTGTTTTTCTTTGTGTACTCAGATTGCTTTAGAGGAAGCACATGAGTGGAACAGCAGAAATATTACAGTCAGGCTCCAACAGATGAGAGATAAAAGATGCACCGCGCCAGAGAATTAGGGCTTAAATATGCCTGTTGTGCTGCAGTAATGCAAAAATCTGGAACCACGTCGCTGCCAGTTTAAAGTGTCTTTCTGCCTGTGAAGTCTTTCCATTTCTTCTTGCTTTTAATTGGAGAGTCTGATTAGACTGTCAACAGTATGAGATAAATTACACATCAAAAAGGCAAGGCCAGTGTATTTGTGTGGAACATCTCAGGTTAATAAAAACAACTCTTAATGACAACTCTGCCATATATGTTCATTTTTAATGACTTTGTTTCTTTTTCTTAATGATTGTGTGCTGTGTTTGTGTTTGGAAACTTTGTAGCTATGTGTTTGCGGTTATTTTCTTTCTGTGTGGTTTTTTTTGTGCCAGTAGAATATTCTTTAATTTCTCTGTTTGTTGTTTGATTTGATGTTGTTAGTGATTGTTTTTCCGTCTCTGTGTTTCTATGATATTTAAATACTCTGATTTTCCGTCATTTCAGATTCAGTATACGGCGGCCCTCGCTGAATTGACAGGTTTTAATTGATTGTTCTCATCTATCCAGGCATACTGAGCCAGTCATGCACATTATTAGAGAATCTTGAAAAGGAATGCAAATGCAGTTTATTGTTTATGGGGTCAGAACTGAATGTTCTCTGGTAAATTTATGTTTCACTTTTCATTTACCTTCAACGGGACAGATCTGCTTTCAATGTCTTGTTTGGTTTGAGAAAGTTTTTTCTGGGAAATAGATCACAGATGTGGAAGCACGGGGTCTGTGTTTCACATGTCCCGACCTCGGCGGAGTCGGTTCAGACCTGCTCTGTAACTTTGGGGCAGTCCTGGCAACGCAAGCAGACGAGGATTTCCTGGGTAAAGCCGGACGGGGTCTGGAGGAGGAATGCAACGGGCCACAGGCTCCTCACGCCACGCCGGACCAGCTGATCAACAAATGAAGTGAGTCACGCCAATCAGCTCTTTGGATGTGACTAATCCAAAGAAGGCTTTTTACCAGAAGATGACTCCAACATGACCGGAACTTCGGCTGAAGTTAGAACGTGAATCGGTGGTTAAACTGCCCCACTGCTGATGTGTCACGCAGACGTGACAACAACACAACTAAGAAACTTCCACAGATTATTTCCTGTAACGAGTAAATTTCCTCCAGCAAGAAGTCGTCAGGTCCCCATGGAGACATCTCCCAAGATGCAGAGGCCTTCTGGAGACTGGAAGACTGGAGACAAAATACAAAATCTACGAGTACTTCTGTTCTATTAAAGCAGTAACGATTGATTTGACTGACGTAGCTTTACTCCTTTTTTCCACAGTAAGTAGTAAATATAACTTCCTGTCACTCAGTTCCTCTACGACAGAGACTATAACTGTAAAGAAGTGGTGATTTTGAGAGGAATGGCAGCACCGTGACAGAGCTTCGTTTCCTTTAACCCGTTGATCCGGGCAGTTCTGATCACACCTGACGCAGAGGAAGACCAGTCTGAGAGGAACGAAGCTGAATCACTGGAAAAGACGAAGGCCGACGGTGAAAAATAACCTAGCACGTGTCGGAGCGGTGAACTGTGGAACTCCTTGACGTCCAGCTGCCAAATGGAAAGCGTCTGCCGAGCCTCTCCGCCGGCACACAACATCTGTTTCTTCAGATTGTCTCGTGTTGTAAAACACGACTGGAGGCCGGCGAGGCGTGTTTCTTCTCCGGTGAGTTTCGCAGTGAGGATGACGAGCGGATCCAGATGATGGCCAAACCAGGCCGCTCGGGGAAACCCGCAAAGTGTGAGTAAACGGTCGGCGTCGGGCTCCCAGGGGCCCCGTACACTTCAGCTCCGTCCGTTTGAAAGCAAACACTTCGTACGCCGCTCAGACTCCATCGTCCGCCGTCCCCGGCCCGGCCGGCGCTTCCTGAGTGTGTTTACCCTGAAGCAAAAACAAGACATCAGCAGGAAGAGTTAAAACCGAACTGGCTGACAGCCGGTCGTCGGAGTCGCTTCGGAATTCATTCTTCTCCAAACAAGAAAATAAGACGCAGAGGTGACGCACGTGGATTTACAGTCGGACGTTAACGATTCACAGGAAGGCTGTCCGAGAATCAATAAACATCCACGTTTCCCAAACAGTTTGAACGTTAATCAAGTGTTTCTCACATGACGGATCGCTCCTCTTCCATGTCAGCTCTCAAACCGCGAGTGTTGCTTCATTACTCACACAGATCTGGATCCACGGAGTCCCTCCTGGATCCGTCTTGGTTCCACAGTCATTGTTGAAAACTGTCTTTTAGGACAAAAATGCACATTTTTGAAGAGATTTTTCCCCTTTGGTTTGACATTACATGAGCTCCTTGATGTGTTTGACAGAAGAGGCAGATGTTCATCTGAAGCATCACAGTCACTTCATGTCTCGGATCTTTTTCATCTATTTCTTCATTATTTCTACAGAAACAACTGAAAGCGTCTCTTTCCAGCTCAGTTTGGACTTTTGGAACAGTAAATCCAGGAGGAGTCATAAATCACTGGGTGTAGTCCTGAAAACCATCAGTGTGTCAGATCTGGATGAACACACACAAACAGAGGCGTCACGTTCTGAGCTTCATCGCATTCTGTGCATCTTTTAAAGCAGCTATCATCAGGCCTGGAACGAGTCGCTGGTCCACGTCTCGCCTGTCACCTCCACTCGGCCTCCCCGTGAGACCGCTCCACCTGCAGCCGGGCTGCACCCCGAGCAGAACGCCGCCGCTCCCACGAGAATCGGCGGCTCCCATAACGAGCGGAGTGGGAAAGCGTCAGCCGGATTCCAGCCCCGCTCGTCTTATCGCAGCCCGGGAGTGATTCGCTGGGAACGCCGAGGAGTTTTTACCAGTGACTTTCTCACCGGGGTCTGGCCTTGAGGGAGCCTGGTTTGAATCCTGCTAATGAAACAGGCTCATAGCTGCGATGACCGAGCGTCGTCAGAAACAGGAGAATCCGTTCAGCACTCTGTGAGGAGATTTACCAGCTCGAGCATCGGTTTACATTGGAAATGCTTGAATATATGAAAAAGTGTTGCCCTGGAATTTCATCACTTCATGATTCACTCATAAAAAAACTGAAATATTTGTGATTTTTTTTCTCTTTAATGGCAGTGTCCTTGGCTTATGATTTGATTAACAGTCTTGACTCGACTGCTTTGGGTTAAAATGCTCTACTTACACCAGTTGTGGTGATTTTTCAAGTGAAAGCGTTTGTTGGGTTTTTTTTTGTGTCTGAGCCACTGAAAACTCTGTTTTATGAAAACGCTGCCGCTCTGTCTCCGCAGCATGCAGACTGCATCATTTTCAACTTTTCTGCCATTGATGGGTAAACAGTTCAGGGTAATCCTGTTCAAAATGCAAAAAACAATGATTAAACCTGCAAAAGGACTGAAATCCTTTATGAGTACAGATGAAATCTAAAAGTACCACCTGTCTTATTTGTTAACTTCAATGCTGTGTCCTTTAGAGTCAGAAACTGACATCTGAAGGGGAAAAAATGAAAATCCTAATATGTGAAAAGAGTTCATCCATGGCTGCAGAGGCCGGTGTTGAAAGTAGCAGAAACCCTGGAGAGTTCCTGACGTCACCGTCTTTCAGTCTGTGAGGTTTTTATTTTATGAAAAACTTGTTTGATTCCTGGAAGCCGGACTGAGCAGGAGGTTGTTTTGGAGGCTCACGCTGTGTAATTGGCTCTCCCGCTCTGCGCCGAGGCATCTTACCTCTATCTGCCCGTCCATCTATCCCGTCCTCCTCCCCCTCCTCCTCCTCCTCGGTATTAAACTCGCCACAGGAGCCTCGCTGGAACAACCCGGCCGCTCCGGGATCCAGCGTCTGTGGTTTGACCCGATGAACCATGCGGTGACGTTTGAAGACTCCCAGTCGAGTCCCGAGGCTCGGCGCCGGGTGGTCGCTCGCCGACGTGCCCGAGGCTGACGGACGGACGGACGGCCGTGACTCCCCGACCTCGGCCTGTTGCTGATTCCAGATCCTGCGAACATCTGGAGGTTTGATTCCTACTCGGAACGACATTCGTTTGCCTAATAAATCTCCAAAGGAAGATGCTTATAAAACACTTTGTTTTCCCTCGAGAACTCGATGTGAAGATGGAGACTTCAAAGAGGATGTTTTCATCTGACAGGCAGAACTTTCCCTGCTCTGGCAGATTTCCCTGCGCTCTCCTAAACTCTGCATGTTGAGCTGTTTAATTTGCCGCAGAGCGGGAGGACCGGCGTCCGACGTGGCGCCCGGTTCGTCCCGTCCGGCCCGGCAGCTGCGGGAAGACGATAAGCTGGAGGCCATCACGGAGACGAGAGACGTCTGCTCCGCTCAGGCCGCCTCACGCTCAAACGTGCTTTAAATACGGCAGATTTCATGGTTTTGATCTCAACGATCTGAAAACACATTGTCTTGTTTTCAAGAGCACTTCAAAGGCTTCGGGTGGAATGAGACTGTTGCATGAATTCCTTCAGGTTCATGTGTTGAATCTCCCAAACTGCACAAGCGAAGAGCCGGAGGTGGAGCGACGGATGAGCATCACGTTGGAAATGCTGCCACCTAGTGGAGAAATACTGACTTACAGCCATGGTCTGGTGTCCAGATGCAGATCACAGGTCAGAAAAACTCTGGAAACGAGACTTTCTGTGGAACAAAGCTGCATGAGCGCAGTGGTGCAGTGGTTCACACTCACCTCTCAGCAAAACGGTCCCAGGTTTGAGTTTGACTCCCGGTGTTTTGTTTGTACAAACAGTTTTTATCTGGCTTAATACTCCTGGCACGTAACGACATGTCTTTATTGTTGCGATTCACTTTTTTTTTTGTCATCACATTTCAGTTCAGTTCAGTTCATTCGGTCCAAATCGATCTCCAGTGGGCCAGATTTGTAAAATATTGAGAAAAGAATCTTTAAATTTGAAATTTGAAGTTTTTCTTTGTCATTAAAAACAACATATGTAATGAAAATATCCATATTTTCACAAAAACCAAACAATTAGCCTACTCTGAAAAACTAAAAAAAAAAATGTTCAGCCAATTTTAATGAAACCTTCTGGTGCAAAAATATAGATATTTTCATCACTCTATGCTACAGCAAAGAAAAAACTTACAGTTCAATTTAAGAGGTCATTATGGCACCATTTTACGTGTTCGGCCCTCTCATGATAGAACTGCAGTGTATGAACTAACATGTGCTTCATGCAGCCTTTTAAAAATTCAAATGAGTTTTGATTCAAGTCTTTCAATCAGAGCCTCTCCAGATATTTTTTCAGTTCTGAGTTGATTTCCTGCTCCTGTTTCAGGCACGTGTGAATAAACTGCAGCTTTACAGCAGGAAACATGGTGCCGAGCATCGTTCTATACCCACACCCACCAGATAAGATGGATTTCACAGATTTCTATCAATTCTTACAAGAAATACCAAACAACTGATGCAGATCAGGCTGCGAGCGCTCGGAGAATAACTCCCAACCTCTCTGATTAACTGGAACATGTCTAGACTGCACTGATTACATAATTATATCCTGTATTTTTGGATTGGAACAGATTATGCTGCTCGCCGCGGTTATCTCCTCGTGCACGGGTGATTAGTAAAACAGATATTTGCATGACACAATGCTGCCAAAAGCATCAGTATTGATGATGCTGATTGCAGGGCTGCTGTGCAGCCTGCGGCCACTTGGTGGCGCTCGCTCGACATGCAGCAGAGCTCCTGACATTTGGAGATAACTGCACAAACTTGGTGAAATATGACTGACTCATTTTTCCTGACGCGCGGTGATAATCCGTGTAAAAGACCCGCTTTCCCCCCCTATTATTAAATCTGTGCCACGATCAGAGAGGAGGAGAAGCAGCATCGTTGAGTGAGATTAAAACTTTAATGCCATTAAACAGCAGATTGTGGGAAGAGAAGGGGTTTGGGAGCTTCTGCAGTTTCCAAATGAATCTGAAAAATTAAACAACTCTGTCAAAACTCTGTGACACAGAAACATCCTGATCACAGGTTTTTAAATGGTGCAGTTTTGCACAACTGCCGAGCAAGCTGAAAGGGATTTTATAGATTTTTGGATTTTAGATTGTGCTTTTTTTAGGACATTTCACTGTTTTGCACCAGAATGTTTAATTAAAAATGTCTTTATGTTGAGATTGCAGGAATTTTCTGTTGTAATTGTTTGTTTCTTGTGAAAATAGAGTAATTTCCATCACATGAAGTCTGCATCACAACAAACAGGTTTCAATTTGGAGGTTGATGTTGCATTATTTTACCAATCTGATCCACTCAAGACGAAATACACTGAGATTAATAAGTTTGCTTCCCCAACTTCAAATCTGCCTTCGATCAGTTAAGTGACCACATTCAGTAAACTTCCTGTTTCTTCCCAGATAAGCTGTGGAGAGCCACATAAAGTATGAATTCAGCCATATTTATCTCATTTCATTTTCAAGTGATGAAATGCATTAAATCCGGGCGTGTAGCATCAGCAGAAGCCTCCCACACAAACCAATATGTTGATTTTCTACATCATTTGAGGGATTTTCCTGTAATAGCTGAAACATTAAGGGGTGATGTGAGGTGATATTCTCTCATTTCTGTGAGACAAATCACATTCATCCCACTTTCCTCGCCCTCCGTCAAGCCGTGACCCGATCACACCCTGGAATCTCATCATCACCGTCATCGTTGGAACATTCGAGGGGATAAATGCTGATCTGTCTGTCCTGGAAGGAAACTCCTCGCCGCAGAGATCTTTTTTGCTTCCTCATCAGTCAGCGAGTGTAGCCGGAGCTCCGCACGACATGCTGAGAAAGAAAAAGAAAAAAACAACACACACTCTCTGTGATCAACGCATGCATTTTTAAAAAGACACTGCAGCAGGAAGTGACAAAACCAGTCCCAGGAACGCTAAGGCTAATCGACTGGAGGAGGGAAAGCAACGCAAATCACATCTACGCTCTCAAATCCACTCAAAACCACGCCGAGCGCACAAAAGCTTATTAGGACGAGGAGCTCTTTGCCCAAAACGAGTGGGGGGAAATGGGTGGCTTCGACGCAAACAGCCACCAGACGTCTCACACTCCGGCTAAATGAGCAATCAATGGTATTGATGTACACACACACTCTTAAGTACACAGTTTTTATCCAGACTGACAAATCAAGTCGAGTTCCTCTGCATCACCAGCTTGTCGTATCTTCTAATTTTTTTTTTCTGTTTTGAAGTCGGAAGACAAACTCCGGGGGTGTTTGAAAAGCGCGAGCGCAGCTTCAGAGGCTGCAGCCGAGTGCGAGTTGTGGGAGTTTGCTCAGGCTGGCGGGGATTAATGAGGCCGTCCTCCGGTTTGCTCAGGAAGCTCCGGCGCCTCGCCGGGTCGGCTTCGGCTCCTCGTCCTGAACAAATAGG
Organism: Salarias fasciatus; assembly: GCF_902148845.1. Taxonomy (NCBI): domain Eukaryota; kingdom Metazoa; phylum Chordata; class Actinopteri; order Blenniiformes; family Blenniidae; genus Salarias; species Salarias fasciatus. The sequence goes on along the minus strand of NC_043761.1, from coordinate 3,243,106 downwards.
CGGGATCAGGCGTAATGCGGCGACAGTCACGGCGGGAATTAAGAGTGAGCCACTGAAACCGGAGATCTGACGGTTTTGAAATAATGAAAGTCAAACAGTATTATGGGTCATTTAATCATGAAAAGAGGCCAAATTCACTTAAATCCAACATATTTCATCTGGATAGCCAAAAAAAATCTTCAAATAAATGTACGAATGTATGAAAGTATCAGAACCTGAAGTCAAGAACTTGACCAAGTGTAGGAATTCAAGACTAACAGGAATCTCGACCGTTTATCTTAGAGTTCGAGGTCTTTTCGAACGGCTCTGAACAGCCGGAGCGCCGCGTCGGTCCACATCTCCCTCTGGTGCCGGTCGGCGACCTGAGCCGCCGTCTGGGCGCTGAAGACCAGAGTCAGCACCGTCCTCTCGAAGTCCGCCCGGCTCAGAGGCGTCCGGCGCCGCTCCAGCTCCGCCGCCAGCCGGCGGACGTCGGGGAGCGTCTTGGGCAGGACGTCCTCGCAGAGGACCTCCAGCTTCTCCACGCAGCTCAGGGAGGCCAGCTCCTCGTCCGGGATGAGCAGCGAGCGGCCGCCACCTCGGATCTCCATCCCGGCCAGAAGGATCTGGAAGAGGTTTTGGTTCAGTTACGAACACGATGGACCGGGAGCCTGACAATACAAATGAATGTATCAATGAAAAACAAACTTTAAGTCAAGATTTGGATAAATCTGACCTCGAAGAGCAGATTGGCGTCGTCCACCGAGTGCTGGAATGTGGGGTTCATCAGCGCCGGCGTCCCACGCTTTATCCTGGATGCAGACGGAAACAGCGCTGAAACGCACAGGAGCAAAGACGAGGATCGAAGAGTCAGATGACGGCCGGGGATTTGAGAGCTGAGGCTCCGCGACGCGCACGTGTGAGGTCCAGAGGCGGGATCGGCAGATCCATTACTGCTCAAACATCTGAGCAGCTGAGGAGGCTCGGTGGTCCTGGACCTGAATGCAGAGGTTAGACACCTCAGTGTTTGATCAGCTTCATTTAGAGAGAGAGCAGCCGAGCAGATTCTCCGTTCTGCAGGTAAAGAGGAGGTCCAGCAGGTCCAGCAGGTCCAGCAGGTCCAGCAAGTCCAGCAGGTCCAGCAGGTAGAGCAGGTCCAGCAGGTCCAGCAGGTAGAGCAGGTCCAGCAGGTCCAGCAGGTCCAGCAGGTCCAGCAGGTCCAGCAGGTCCAGCAGGGGTCGCGAGAGGATCCAGAGCCGCCACGTCTGTTTTTCCCCTTTCAGAAACACCTTTAATGCCGCGCTGCCAGACACCTTCAATGCTCCCGTTTTATGGTTCTTCAGTGTGAGACTTGGACGGCGGTCGGGAGCGAGCCTGATCTGGCGCCGGTAATGAAGTCAGGTGAAAACTTCCTCCGAGCTGCTCCAGACACCTCGCTCTGCTTTCCACTGCCTCACGTCGGTGCTTGGCTCGGCTCAGTGTGTATCACACACACACACACACACACACACACACACACACACACACGCTGATCCTAATGAGGTGTACAGTATAAACACGGCGCTTCATCAGAATCTGGATCAGATCCTCCCTCCGCCCGGCGGCGGCGGCCGCTGGTTCCAGGTTGGCTGAGCGGCGGCGGTCGCCGCCGGCCCGCCTCCCCGTGTACCTGCCTCCCGCCTGGGGGGGCGCCAGCCCCGGCGCCTGGCTCCGTTTAGCAGTCCGGCCGCCGCTCGGGACGTACGGAGACCCCGCGGCTCGGCGCCGTCGCTGGAATAATAAACCCCACATATTTGGTGCATCTGTGTAATCCGCGGCGTATTATCTTGAACCTTTCACCTTTCCCAGCGCCCGAAGCCAAACAGACCCAGAGCCAGGATTCCACAGATACAGAGTCCCAGAAGGAAAAAAAACCTGAAAAATCCCCCAATGGAAGATGGAACAAAACTCCTGAAGTGTCTCGATTAACTCAACACATCATAAAAAAGTAAATAATCAGAGGCTGCCTCGATCGTATGATCAAAACTGGACATAAGTTCATGTTTTCATTGGACGGTTTTCATGCGTTCTTGGTTTGATGCCTTCGCTCTTCAGACTCCTGATCCCGAAGGAAGCGTGTGTCCCTTCAAAGCGATACGGTCTGAGCTTTTTTCCCACGATCCTTTGCTTTTTCGTCGGCCGCCGAAGATGAAATGATGAAATGAGTCTTTTCACCACATCGTGGAAACATCCAGCAAATCCAGAACTTTCAGCGTCAGAATCAGTGTTTTCAAAGTGGCTTAACGAGGCTGCGGAGGGCGCCGGGTCACGTTGAGCCAACACGCCGTCACAGCCTCGTTCAGCTAAATCACACACTCCCAAAATGCAGATTTCTATACTTTCAGAATGGAAGACGGTTAAACGGGTCCAGTTTTATAATGACTTCTGCACAAGAGGAATATTTTCTTTCTAATGAGCCAAAATAATTAAATAAATAAACTTCATTTGCAAAAAAGCCTGACATGCAACATCAACTCTCTTTACTTTGCTGCAGCTGTCGTGACTTCCAAACAGCGGCACTGACATTTATTTCCCTTGATCCAACGCTGACGTGCACCTGAGAGCCGCCGTGTAAACTTGCGGCTGAGGATGTTACACTCCTCATTGACTGAGCCACTCCTGGAGGCTTTATTATCAGGAGGAGGAGGAGGAGGAGGAGGAGGAGGAGGAGGAGGACTGCCTGAGCAAACATTAGATTAGATACTGAACCGACAGGCGCCGCGACTTCAATGGGCCGTCGCCGAAGTAAACAGAACGGCACTCGGGGGGGAAGAGCGGCGCTCATTACAGCCGGGGTTAGGCTGTTAAAGGATGGCGGAGCGGCTCCGGGGCCCGCCCGGCGCCCATTTACATCCAAAATTAATAATCTGCAATTTACATAAAAAAGGCCGTCCTCCACTCTCTGTCATTGTTTGCCGTGACACAGCCGTCCTCTGGCGTTTTGGAGGAGATCTCCGGTTTATGTTAGCGGCACCGGCGAGAGCCGTTTGGAATAAAAATGCGATTGTTGCTTAACGCTCAGACGGCGGGAGCGTTCTGTCACCGCCGGAGAGGAAGACAACCGGGGTGTGTTTTGCTTTTTACGGGGCCAGATGTAAAGACGGTCGATCGCTTACTTTTGTGTGCGTCTTTCAGGGTATTTTAAAGTCTCGCCTGTACGTCAGGAACGTATATGAGAATTATGTAATCTAAAGGATTAAATAATCTGACTTTAATCAACATGTTTGATGGTTTTCATCTTGAAAAAAAAAACAAAGCAAATGTCCCAACAGCTGATATTCCTGGAAAACGTCTTTGCTACAAGGATGGGCCAATCTGAACAAATCTGCTTTTTAAAAGAAAAAAACTGGGATTCCTCCAGAAATCACCGGTTTATCTCGACAGGCTTCCTCATCCTGCACGCCCACTCTCTGCATTAATCTTCTAAATGGAGAAAGATCCGCTAATGGCGCCGCGAAACCCTCGAAACTGCTGTGCTTCGTGGAGACGAAGCAATTTCTTGAAAGGAAAATCAGATGGACAATTAAATGGTTATATTCCCAGTGGGTCGCGGGGAAATTCGCCCGTGATCCACGGTACAAAAAAATGGTGATAGACCGCTGCGTTACGCAACGCCTTCTGGCAGGAAGGCGAGAGGAGGCGGCGGGAACATCTGCAGAGCAGCTGATGGGGAGATTAGGAGCAGGTGCACAGGTGCCGCTCCAGGTCGAGTAATGATGGGAGGCAGGAAATAAAGTGAAGCCCGCAGGATAACAAGGTCAGGACTGACAGGAAAACCAGGCTCTGGTCCCAAACATCACCTTCTTCCTCGGGCATTAACCTCTGTACACCAGCATAGTCATGATCTTCTATGCTAACGGCCGGTGAAGGAGACGCGTTGGACTCAGGCTGGATGAGACTCTGGACGCCCCGACAGAGCAGGATTACAGAGTAAACACGGAGTCGCTTTACAATACGGCCGGCGGCCTAATTACAGGAGGTTAATGGTGCAGAAAAGGAAGTGGCTGTCGCAGCGACGGCACATAAAGTCAGGGGACCCGAGACAGTTTGGCTGAAACGACGACATCTCCAGCCCGAGCAGCGGAAAGACCCTGCAGGCGCTGCTGATTTCACGGGGAACGCAAACAGCCGCTGTCTTTTCCAAAGTCCTCTCCTCCTCTGGGCCTGGTTCTGCAGAAGCTCCTCCTTTCCGATACCCCCTCTTCTTTGTTTTTGCTGCTGTATAAATAAAAAGGAATTGATTTGAAAAGACGATATGTTGATTTTTTTTTTTCTCCCCGTCAACTTCACCCTTTTCAACACAACTTATTCAGATTCAAGGAGTTCGAAACGTGGAAGTGGCCTGACTTGAATTTCAAACGCGAGGCTGCAAATAAAGAGAGAGGAACTTATGGAAATGGCCAAATTCTGTGCAAAGACGAGCGGCGAATGCAGCGTTCAGTCGACTTCTGCCTGTAAACACAATACATTTATGTCCCGCTGCTCAGGCTTACGCAGCACACATGTGACGCAGATTTATTATTTTTTTACACATGAAATGAGCCGAGACACAATTCATGGTTTTTCCCGCTGTTTATATTTTCTCTTTGAAGCTGAGCTTTTTTTTTAGATTTAGACGTCGTCTATCAGAACATCTCAGCTTTCCCTGCTGCTCGTTCTGAGTGCCTCCATTTGCCATGCCCCCCCCCCCCCCCCTCGCTCCTCCGCTGCTTCATACAATCAATGTTTGGATGGGCAGGCTTCCCCCGGCGTCGTTACGCCGAGGCAGGGAACTTGTAATCTCCTGCTAACTGCTCGCGAGGAGATGAGGGAACAACAACGATCCATTAATTAGCCGGGCTAAATGGCCGTGCTGGCTGGAGGGACGTCTTGATGGGAGAAACAGGAGATAAAAAACCAACAAAAACACAACAGATCTGCCGACGCCGCGGGCGTATTGCATAAAGGGGGTGAAAAGGACACGGAGGAGGAAAATATTCACAACATTTCAAATGTAATTCGCCTCCTCATGTCGGTTAATTCAAACAAATTACAATCATTGAGTATTTGTTGTGTAAAGAGAGAAATCTCAGCACCGCTGCCCCCGCCGGGACTGCGAGCCGAGAGGAGATGAACTGCAGCGAAGCCGAAGCCGACCAAACGCTGCATGTCGGACGAATGGAAGAATCGAGACGGGAGACGATTTGCAGGAATCACAAAGAGAGGAAAGTTAGCATTTCAGCTGAAATAACTTCTGACGTCCGTTTACAGAAAGACGGCGATGCTTCGGCACTGTGGCGGACCAGAACCGCCCTCCTGACGCTGTACTTCCTGTGTGAGGACTACTTTGAATAATACAGTTTCATAGCTGGTCTCATTAGCTGGTTTCTCAATTCAAGCTGAGCTCATCAGTATTTGTTGTGCTCTTCGTCTCTGTTTTTTTGTGCGTGGATCAAATGACAAACGGTAATGTGAAAGAAGCTGCTGATGGTGACAAAGCAAACACGGAATAATTACCCAAGTATACACTTCCTGGCATCTCTGCGGAGTTTCTGCGCTTCAATCAGCTTCAATCAGCACATTGTTTTTGTTTTATTTTCGGTTCTCATCCACTCCGGCGGCAGGCGGCTGCCGTCAACAGAAAGTTTGAGGCAGGAGAGACGGCGTGTGAGTTGGAGGAGCGAGCCTGTGAAGTGGCAGGTACTTCGAGAAATTAGAGGGAGTTTGTGAAAAGGAGTGAATCCCGGATTCTACAGGCAGGCTTCTCACGAAAGACACGCAAATAGCAAGACAAGCTGACTCATTATGTGCTTTCCACTGGATTTTATGGAATCTAACATGATAAACTGGTGACAAGTCCGGAGTGTTTTAGCCTTTAGCCAATGCTAAGGATAAAGAAGATGGATGGAGTTATGGTTTCCCAGAAGGAACGGATTGAGGGTGAGATGGGGGGTAATGGGGATGGCTCGGTGATTAACACCCTCGGCTCATAACTTCCCCAGTTCGAGGCCAGGTTGGGCTCTTTAGGCGCCATATTTGAATATTTTACCGATGAAACCGTCAGTTTTCCTTGGATGGTCTGGTTTCCTCACACAGACCGAATCGTGCATTGGAGCGACTGTTCTCTTGGAAAACAGCAACGATTTTCTCAGATTTGTGAGTTGGTGCCAGGCTGTGGCTTTCTGTGGAGTTCTGGCCCAGAAGTCATCCACCGGTTCGGAATCTGGATAAAGCCGCTTAGAAGACGGATGGAAGACGTTCTGAGTTCAAACTGTGGACGATGGACCCTGTTTTTCTGCTCAACGCCCCTGAGAGACGCTCGATTCCAGATCATCATTGTCTGGATGTATTTGGAAGACGGATGGATGGAGTTAAGCTCGGAGTTTGTTCTGCTCCCTCCGAGCCGCCGCATCCATGAACCCCATCGGCACGCTGCTTTTAGAAAACCGGAGCAGAAAGCTAGTACGGTATAAAACAAATCAATAATCTCCCAGCTCCTCCGTGCGACTGGTTTTATCGCCTTGTGACTTGTCCAAGGATTTCTTGCTATGTGAAAACAGAGAGGAATTTCCTGAGCCGGTCCCTCTCTTCACTGGAACTCACACTCTGCTGCTCGGTATGTTAAAAAGTTCCTGATAAACACATTCTTTCACGGCGGCACGCAGCAAAACCAACTCCACGGTCCTTTTCTCTCTCCCCCGAAGCTCATAGCCTGTAAGTAAAGTCTTTATTCCTGCTCCTCTCTGTGCTTAAAGTTGCTGATTTTTTCTTGGTGCAGTAAAATTTATGGAGAAGTGGCCGGAACAGGTGCGTCCACCTACCTTTCCCGTAGTGCTGACTTCCTGCCTCATGGATGCTCGCAGACAGGTACGCAAAGACCAGGAGAGCCCGCCACTGCATGGTGTCGATCCCCCCGCACACACTCACACACACACACTCATGTCCTTCACACGAATCAACACACACACACACACTCTCCTCCCGACAAGTGCCTCAAGGGATGCAATCACAGTCAGAAATGAGCATCGCTAACGTGGGTGAGAGCCCTCCTCTCCTCATCTCTCACACACACAATGGCTTCAAGTCAAGGATCATTCCTTGATTTACAGTATTCAGTAGCCTCCACCCTCCCTGTGTGTGTGTGTGTGTGTGTGTGTGTGTGTGTGTGTGTGCACATTCTCCTCTCAGGCCAGCCAGCCTCATCTGGAAGTCGTCAGCGTGGGGGAATGCCTGCCCTCTTGGCCGGACTCTCATCTCAGCTACTGGATGACTGCTCCGCTGCTTCGGTAACTCGGTAACTGTTCAGTCGGCTGGATAACTGGCTGATTGAACAACTGGCCGAGAGACCGAGCGGCTGAACGGCCCGCAGACTGACCCGGCGTGATGGCGTCCGGTGAGCCAGAACCAAACAAGTGTCCTGGCAGAGGGCGTCGATGCCTTGATGGTCCAAACATCAGGTACTCCAGTGGTCTTTTATTCGGACGTTTGCCTGTGAACTAAACTTCTTCCGTATGTCGTCCTGAGGAACAAAGCTGATCCAAATGAGCATTCATGTCACACTGGCCTGGCTTTCCTCCTGCCAGATGTGGATCCAGACAAAGTCGGAGTCCTCTAACCTCGTCCTCATGTAGTTTCTCAGCTTCAGTTCCCTCAATTCCAGGACAGTTCATCAAACGAGGTCCTGTCCGTCAAATCGACGGCTTGATTGCAGACGGTCTTTTTTAAAGACATTCAGACAGATGGAAACAACAGCAGACGCTATTTAAACTCTTCACACAACTTATTTAATCGTTGACAAGCCTTCACTGAACTTTTTCCTAACTACCCGTCCACCCATCGGTCCGACGTCCGTCCCGTTGTTCAATTTCAGTCTTGCCGATTTTTACTGAAATCCCGGGTTGACTGAGAGGAACTCCGACGATCGGCCCGTCTTCACAGTGACTGTTTGATTGCAGGTTGCCTGAATCAAGCAGACAAACATGAGATCCAGACGGCAGTCGGCCAGTGTCAACAACAATAAGAGCGCCGCGTCCAAACTCTTGTTTTTGTCCTCCATTTCACTTTCTGCTCAATATTGCTCATTCTCTGCAAAAACAAACACGCTGCCACACTTCTGGGCACCTGTGTGTGTGTGTGTGTGTGTTTGGGGACTCCAGTTTTCACATGCTTCGCATTCTTGCCTGAATCTCAGAGGATCTACGTGCTAAAATAGGATGGAAATAATATTCCAGGGATGGTTTCTGGGTGGGAAAAAAGTTAAAAAGAAAGGCATTCATGCTCCGGCAGCAGATTAGATTAAAGAGCAGCAATTAACTATTCAAATAGATGCTGATGATATCAAACTGAAATGTTTATTCTAAGAATATAACATTGATAAGACTTTCCTGATCAACACTGCGCTGTTTGAATACTGAGTGAAGTTTTTTTTTAAACATCTACATGCTGTGCAGCAATCTGTTCCGTGTGTTCTGTTTTCATCTCTCTCTCCATGCAGGTAAACATCCATCCATCCATACGTTAGTGTGTCCAATCATTCATTCATTGATTGGTCCATCTGGAGATCCAGTGACCCATGCAGCAATCCATTCATGCAACAATCTACTTTTCCACACGTTCACCCGTCCCTGCATGCAACCGTCCTCTGCAACCGACCCCTTCATGCAACCAACCGTACACACACACACACACGCACAATGTGAAGAGTGCATCAATAGCGATGATTAACAACACTATGGACTTCGTTATGAAACACCGGCCTTAATCTTGTTAATCCAGTGACATTCACAGGTGTGATTAATCCGCGGATCGCTCCGCGCCTCCGGTTTATGACTTTGCTTTATTGCTGCTGTACGTCTGATTGGAGATTTGCTCGCAGCAGATGGGCAATCAGGCCCCGATGGCGTTCCCCCCCCCCCCACCCACCCTATTGCACGGGAACCGCGGAAGAAAGTCGGGGCGGACGAGCCGTAACTCTTGTCTGCGTGTGTGATTCGCGCGGGGAAGGTGACGGCAGATGGCGTTTTGAAGGGCAGAGCAGAAGTCATAAACATTCGTCCGGGCGCCCGGTGTCCTCTGTGTTTGCCTGCAAGGTGCGGAGATTCAACTACTGTAAAACAAGAATGATGGAGCTGACCTCTGTGTGTGATAAGACACAAACACCCACCTCAGACGCTCAGCGGCCATAAGGGGGCAGTGTTTGGACACAGAGATTCCTGCTGCTCCTCAACTGTTTCCTGAATTCAGAAATAACTGAATCCAATTCAGATAAGGTCTGGGAACATAAACGCAGCTACTTAGCACAGATCAAAGGGTTCTCTGGGTTCAAACCAGGTGCTGACCCTCCAGACATCCTGCAGTTTAATTGCTTCTGAGCCGTAAATCAGTGGAATGCCTCTAATATGCTAAATGATGCGAGAGCGGCGCGTGCATGAACTTTCACGGGGCTTCCTTGAGGAACAGAAAACTGCTATCAAGCTCAAAGTCTGCAGCTGCTGCGTTATCTCACAATGCTGAGAGTCACGATGGTAAGTAAACGCCTCATCTGCATGCGCAAATATGCAAAACGCCGTGATTTGCACTCCTGGCGGTTCGGGCGTTTCCTCCCGGTGAAGGTAATGCGACTCATGCAAAGAAACGTCTCGCCGTTAAAACTGGCGTTATACTGCATACTGCTGCTGACAGACTGAGACGGCGGCCGCCCGGCGAGCCCGGCAGGGGGCCGAGCGCGCTCATGTAAAACACACTTCCTCCAGAAAGAGGGCCTCCAGCTACGAACCGAGCCGCTCAGTATCGGTAAGATGCGTACGGCGGCTCCACATCTGCCGCGCCGGCAGCGTTTTTGAAAATGACTGCTGATTTCCAAGCAAAGTTCTGCTTAATTTCTTCAGACTATTACTGTAAATCAGAGTGTTTGTGCTCGTGAAGAGTGAATTTAACACATGTTTAATTGGCACACACTCTTCATTATACAGCGGATTAAGCGAGTAATGTGAGGAGCTGGAGCATCACATCCAACTCAGCCTTCTGAACGGATGCTGTTGTTCATGTGTTCATTCTCTGTCTTGTTTTACTCTCGGCCCCGGAGCGTCTCCACGCCTCAAAAAGAAAACCTGCCTGACGGATTCATCCAACGAGGCCACCTGCCTCACCGCGACAACGCCGCCATCAGTCGTCAGAATAAATAACAAAGCTCTCGACAGCCGAGGAACGAATCGCTGTCGTCAAAGTTCGCGTCGCTAATATTCCGCTCGGTTCTCCTCCCGCGCCGTTTTCGCTAATTAATCCGTTAAAGGGGGCCGATTTGTAGTGAAAAACAACGCTAATGACTGTCGCGGTGCTGAATGAGTGCGGATTCACACGTCGGGCTGATTTGGAGACAAAGGTCAGATTTAATTTCACTTCATTCATCCTGACGGCTCAGAAACGTCTCCTGCGTTCCGCGCTCGGTGATCAACAGGAGATGAAACATGAAAATAATGATCAGAATTAACCCGAAAGGTAAGGCAGAACTGGAAAAAAAAAAAAAAAAATCATTATTCATGATTGCAAACGTCATGCAGTTTGTGCACGGATAAACAAAGGCTTGTTCACCAAATGTTTGCATGAATTCAATTCAGTTCATTTCAGTTTTATTTGTAAAGCACCAGATAAAACACACGGTTGCCTGAAGGCAGTTTTATTAAGAAAAAAACAATAATTCCTAATGAGCGAGCAGAGGGAAAGAAAACATTTTATTTTACTTTTTTTACAGGAAGAAACATGCAGAAAGTTTTCCATTTTCATTTAAAAATTTTGTTTTATTGCATCTGTATTCACATTTCCCTCTCAGTTGCAGGAACCAAACCTTCTTCTACCACAACTCACCTCCAGTATATTTTATTTAATTTCATGGCCTAAGGGATCACTTAAATATACATCCAATTTCATTATTTGGTTATGTAAAAAGCAATAAAACTCTAATAAGTTGACTTATGACTCTAAATATTAGTTAAAACTGGATTAAAGAGGGTTGTGAAAGTTGTTTTTTCTGTTGTTGTTTCGGGTTTCCTCCCATAATGACGCTGAAGTTAAGCTGAGAAAGCAACCTTTACGCCCTCCGGGGTTAAACCGGGAGCTGCAGGGACAATTAACGTGACGTTTTAAAGAGCTCCGGGTCACCAGAGCCGGCAGGTTCCGCCCGAGGAAAGATTCTCGTCTTCCTGCAGCCGCTGAATAATAACTGGAATAATGATGGATACGTGTAGCTCATTTCCTGGATAATCAGCGCAGCGCTCTCGCTCGAGTGTGTGCGTGTGTGTGTGTGTGTGTGTGTGTGTGTGTGTGTGTGTGTGTGTGTGTGTCGGCGGTCCTCTAAACGCTAATGAGCGGCGCTCGTGGAGTGATGGCACGAGGCAAACGAGCAGGCAGGCCGACATCCGTCAGGACTGACTTGCGAACCGGACTCATAATTCCCGGCGACGATCACGAGCCGCCAACGACTGATCAGGACGGGTTTTCAGCCGCCTGGTGGCGGACGAACCCCGGAGACGAGCGGAGCGCCGCCTGACCCCAGCTGTCCACACCAAAAGGTGTTTGGGTTCATGTGGAACCTACGAGAAGCTGAAACTCCTCAGAACCAATCGAATCTTCTTTGAAAGTTTGGACGAAAACTTGAGTGTAAACACGGACAAGTTGAGAAAACTACTCTTTTTTATATTTTTATTTTCTCAAGGTAAATAAGATCCATCTCTGAAACTTGATTTGAGATGTTCCAGTCTGCGTTGCTGATGATATTGCTCTGTTGGTTCTGCTCTGAAGAGATCAGCGCGGGATATTTTCATATAAACTCAGCACAGGGACGCGAAAAAACCTGGAGAAGTTTCTGAATATGAACAGGGATTAAAGTGCAGGCGAGTTCTGAGTTATTGAGCTGTTCAGGAAAACAAAGAGCGCCGAGAACGGCGCAGCGAGAAAACTCGGTTTGGAAGGACCCCAGACGACCCGTCAGATTACCCAGAAGGCCTTTCCCTCTTCTGGAATATTAAACAAAGGCTTGACTCGCGCTTTTCGTGAGAGGCGGGGCTTTGCTTTGCGTGCTTCACTGGAAGGAATAAACGCCAAAATAAAAGCCGACTGTATCTCAGACAGTTGAAACAACGGGACCGGAGGCCGGCTCTCACCTGCGGCGACTTCTGCAACCTTTACGGCCGGAGATGCTCCTGCACCTGCACAGAACAAAGCCGCCGTCCGGCCAGGCTGCGGGGCGGACGGCTGGGAAATGGAGCGCAGATGGCCCGACGTGTGTGTGTGTGTGTGTGTGTGTGTGTGTGTGCTGACCGAGGTGGGAGGTGAGGCGGAGGAGCCGGACTGAGGTCTTCGCTCTCGGCCTTTAGATGGAGGGAAACATCAAAGCGGACCGCAGGTGGCCGGGAGCCGCGTGAAAACCGGGAACGGAGAGAACGCCTTCCCAACGGGGAGAAAGAAAAGAGTAAAGAATGCAGATTACTGACAGCCGGACGGGGAGGGGATGGATTAACCAATCACAGAGAGGGAAGGTGGAGACGGTGGAGAGGTGGATGCTGGGGGAAATGCCGAAGCGACGACCCTGAAGGAGGTCAGGTCTGCTGATGGAGACGCACATATCAACAGGTGGAGGAGAGACGTACAATATCAGGGTTTCCCCCAGGAAAAAATGAAAGCGTAGCGGCCATCTGCCCCCCCCCCCCCCAAAAAAAAATAGGGCGTTCCTAATGACATCATCGGTTGTGTCAGAGTTGTAAACAGAGTTGTAAACACGTCGAGGCAAAGTCATTGTAATATAAGGCATTTTATTTAGAGTGTTTTTACGAAATTAACTTTTTGTAAATGTATATTTTACTTGGGATAAAATGCATATTTTGGAGCAATAGACAGACATAAGTATAAAAAAAAGTTTTATAGCGGCTGGCTCGGAGCTCTGTGTATCCAGCGTGCTGCTAGCTCTGACGGACCGCAGGTCAACTGCTAGCTTCGGCCTTTTAGCGCATTTAATTACCTTTTAATAACTCACTAATTCCAACTCACGCCTTTTAATTCTCTTTAATCGTATGTTACCTCTGACGTTTAGCAGTGCTGGAGTTATCTTAGCGGGGCTGCATTGCTGCATGCCTTGCCTCGTTAGCAGCTAAGCTAACGTCAGGCTAGCCTGATGACCCACGTCTGTAGCTTCTCCGTCCAGACGCAGACCCTCAAAAGACTCTGTAACGGCTGTCAGAACACACAGAAACGACGCAGGGCGTTAGGGTTTCGAGAAGGTGATGAAAGTAAGTGAAGGAGGAGTAGATGTCCGAAGCGCTGAAAACCGTGTGATTTTTACGTTGGGCCACTAGTGGGTGCTGTTGTCTGTTTTCAAAGTGAAACCACACCCACACCCACACACACACTCAGAGACGTTCATCTGCAGTCAGGACAGGCGGCTGTAGATAAAGCGTGATGGGAGCAGCAGAGGGGAGAATAAACCATCGAGTCTCCACGAAGAGGCGTTCCTCAGAATCCAAACGCAGGACGTCGGATTCGACCAATACGCCGTGTTTCATTAGAAACTGTCAATATAGTGACAGCGAGAAGAAATAAGTGTGGATCTGATGTGTTTGTCCTCCGGATACGTCTCATCCCGGGGCTTGCGACTGGATTTAGATCTTTTTTTTTTTTTTTTTTTCCGTATCTGATTTCAAAACAACATCTGGAGGGAGCGAGCTCCGCTTGAACCTGCCTCTCTCTCTTTATTCTGCTTACATCCTTGTGACAGTCAGCCAGTCACAAAGCCGAGCAAATCCAAATCTCTCCCTTGTTAAAATCTCACACTCCGATTTTTCCTTCTTTTTTTTTTTCCTGCTCCTGCAATCCTCTCAAAGCCGTCGGCCGCGGTGCAAAGTGCCTTGTTAGATCAGATCTGTTGCCCTTTATCCTGCCAGCCAAGTCTGGATTATACAATTAAACTCTCCAGTTTTGCATTTCACAAAGCTTTAAGCCCTTCATCAAAGCACAAACAACAGGCGGAATTATGAGAACGAACGACGGGAACAAAGAGCAGGAAGAAGTTGAAGCGCTGTGAACGTGTGGAGGAACACGTCGAGGTTCATCCCTCTGGTTCTCTGTTGTCCTGTTTTCGGGTTGTTTTCTGCGGATGTGATGGTTCCTCTCCTCCGCCGGCTCGCTCATCCGTCTCATTAGCTCTCAGAGCTTCCTCCCTCTGAAGCAGCCGCGCTCTGCTGATTCCTTCGCATCCTCCAGACCGCAGCCGGCGACGGCGAGCGGCCGGGGATCCGCCTCTCAGCCACCGGCGGCGGCGGCGGCGGCGGCACACTTTACTTCACGTCCAAAAGTTCTGTCTGGTGGATGTTAGGGAAGGAGGAGGAAGCGGGAAGCGGGACCACCCAGAGGACCGGGATCACATCCAAATGTCAAAATGAAGAGATGTGCCAAGATGATTCAGGGCTCCGTCCCTTTAGACAGAAGTTCACATCTGATGCACCGCAGAGAATTACTGCAATGAAAGGCAAAACCTCAGACAGTGTGTGTCAGAAGTGACTGGAAATGAACCGAACACGATTAAAAATGTAATTTTCTCTCTGGCTGTCGATATGGTTTTGCTATGAAGGCTACTAGAGACTCAACAAACACGTCCTCCTCTTCATGCAGCTTGACTTTTTAACAGTATGAGGTGCCGTTTCTAATCTGTAAACGTCTTAGATTAAAAAACAGGACCAGAATCGGCCGTGGCTGTGAGTTTTGCGTCGGTCCTGTGATGAACTGCTGATCAGTCCGGGGTGCAGACTGCCGTCAAACACGGCCAGCTCCGCCTTCCGTCCATAAAAACAAAGAGAACGACGCTCGGCCCGTTGTGCTCCCAGCGCCAGGAATATAAAACCTCGATTAGAACCTCAGCAGCAGCGTCTCTTTTCAGAAATAATAAGAAAAAAGTCTCCTTGCCAACAAATCAATGGCTCAGAGCGACTCTCTCTGCTGTGGAGTCAAAACTAAAAACATGCAGAGATGATTTAGGATTTAATCCCTCTGAGCAGAAGTTTACATTTGCGGTTGTTCTATAGAAAAATGTTCTTTAGGAGGAGCACACGGATCGTTGAAGAGAAAACGTAAAAATATAATAAATCATCTTCTAGTTATAAACACGTCATTCTGTCCCTTAATGGTTAAATATTTATCATTGTCTTATCGGATCAGTGCAGATAGAAAATGAATTTCGATGGTTTGAGCCGAACTGCATCAGCAGAAAGAGTCAAAGTGGAGGAGAGGCGGCCAAAAACGCAGAAAAACACTCCAGAAAATCGAGATCTGAAAACAAAAACATCTTTTTTACAGCAAATTCTGTCACTTTACAACAACAAATGTAATCTTTATTTTACTGGCTTTTCACCCAACGCAGCGCGCCGCCTGATTGTGGACTGGAAGGAAAATGATACACGGCTTTCAATTTGATTTTCTTTTTTTTTTTTTTTTTTTTTTTTTTTTGCAAATTAAAAAACTGAAAAGCAAACAGACTGACTGGAGGAGGATTTAATTAGCTTCTGCTTCTTCCTGCTCCTTTTCAACCTGCATTCAGCTTTTCAATGAATTCATTCATTTGTTTTTATTCGTCTTTCTGTTTGGAATTGCAAAAAAAAAAAAAAAAAAAATGTTTTGCAACTCCAGATCACTTTTATTTGGTTGAAAATTACAAAAACGTCTCTTTTGTTAGAACGGCCACCCACCAGCTAATTCAAATATGCTGTTTGTGGAAGACGTCATGATTCTTCGTGCCAGTGTGAATCTGGTAATCCATTCAAGTTCACAATTAAGGATGGAAAACAAACAACAAACATAACCTAAAATGAATGGATTTTATTCCAAACATGAGACAAAATAAGGATTATACACAGGGCTGTGGACGATAGGAGCTGGTCTGGGGTTTTTGGAGCAGCTTGGAGGTGAATCTGGTTCCCTGGTCCAGACAGACTGGAGCTGGCTCCACAGCCCAGAGGAGGCGGCGGTCTTCAGGGGGTTTTGAACACCAGCAGCTGAGCCGATTTCTGTTCCGCCCAGGAGTTCGGGAGCCTTTTTCACACACGGAGACAGACGCAATCAAACACCGCCGAGGGGAGGCGCTTAGATCTCTGCTTCAAAGTTCATCAAACTTCAAATGTCTTCTCTTCTTTTTGAGTTTGTCCAAATTGGACGGATTCTGCTGAACTTTTTATAAAGGTGGCGACCAGATCCGGTATTTCATCGAATCCAAGAAAATGTTGGGTTAAACAATGAGAAAAGTCCTGTTTTTGGAAGTTTTTGGAGCTTTGATGAAAGCACAACACACCACAAACTGGCCGTATTGACCTTTTATTCGTTCAAAGTCTGTAGTGAAGGTGTATAACTGGCCAAACAGCACATATTTCATAATTAATTGGTGATATTTTTTCCATAATGGATCAAACTTATCACTGGATTTCTGTAAAAGATAGAACATTTTGGAATCACATCTCATTCAGAGCCGCTCTGCCAACAAAGTTTGCAAAACATGATCCCAGTTTTTCCATTTTTATCAGTTTTGATTCAACTGAAACCTCCAAACCAAACTTCCAAAACGTGTCGAATCTTATTTTAAATATATGAGCCAAGCTTCCGACATTTTGGACATTTTTCAAATGAAAAGCTTCTTTTGCGTTTTGAGTGTCCGTTTACATGGAAACGGCTCGTGAGGCCCGGGCGCGAGTAGCTGGACCAAGACAACCGTTCAGAAGCATCAGAAATGAAGTTCCTTTCATTCTCATGTTGAGTTCAACAAATCAGCCACATTCATGTTCCTCTTTATGCTGATGAGACGTCACGTTATGTTACAAACGCAGATGGCAGAACAAGAGAGTCAAAACATTTCCAGCTCAGTTCAGTACATTTTACTTCTTTGCTTCTTTTCCCTTTCCTTAGTTTTTAAAATTGATTTTATATTGTTCACAATGGTAGAAACTGATAATCTAGTGGTTAAATGCCAGGGTCAAATGGTGTGTAGTATACATACAGACTCCTGTGATGGAAATTAAAAGTATTTATAGCCAGATTCCCTTCAGAGAGGTGAAAAACCCATTTGGCACAGTTTGGGTCTCCAAGTGGCCAAATAGAGATTTCGCCTGTTACTATCCAAACTAAAAACTTTATAAAGTCCATGTAGTTTGTTCTGTTCTCATGTGACTTGGTACATTTGTAGTTAAGAAGTTGCTGAATGCAGGCAGTAGCATCTTTAGGAATTGTTCATTGCTGTCATGGTGTTTTCCACTCTGTAACCTTAGGGGGGAAAAAACAATTAGGCAAGAATAGAAATTTTAGTTTCTCTCCTTTAACTTATCAAGATTTGCTCAGCCATGTGAAAATACGTGTGTCTGACAATGGAATTATTTTCTGTGAGGTCTTAGCTGTCATTTGAGACCAAGATTATGCACAGTGTGCAAATAATTGTTGAAATATTGCTGATTTCATTTGGATACGTCTGTTTAGGCAAAGCTTGCTTCCAATAACAACAAGGTTTTAAAAACATATCATACAGAACTGACACAGTCCATGTTAAACACTGGATGGATGAACGGAAGCATTCAGCTCAGTTAAAATATGACCAGACAGAGCAGATGGGGTCAAAGGTCATCCTCTGTGGCCCACAGTATCGGCTCTTATCTGTCGTTTTCCAAACTTTCACTGCATTTTCATCTCTTGTTAAACTTGGTGTTCCAAGATTTTAAGGATTTCAGTTTTACAACTTGAAATTTGCTCTTTCCTTTTCTCTTTAAAAAAAAAAAAAAAATCATGCCTGCCAAATCAAACTGCTTCTCCTCCATCAAAATATAAAACCAATCTGCTTCTTTTGCCATCGATCGGAATGGATTTTAACGGCACGCTTGAACTAAAAGCTTGTTTCTAACTTTAACGTATCACTTCCTGTCCAGGAAGACGTCCTACTGTTATCAGGAGAAGCCAAATTCACACAGAAATGCAGAGATGTATCCCCTAAAAGTCCTCAAAGTAATGAAGCCACATATTTTCTTTGTCAGGATAATCTCCTGAATTCATTTCAGTCTTTCTCTGCCCTCACTTTTCTTATCGGCGCTCAGGAGGCAATGCCCTAGATGTGTCTCTCCTCTGTTCCTGTTATTTATCTCTCCTTGCTCTCTATCTGTCCATCTTGCCGACTCATAAGTTATTCCATTATGTCCCTCTGTTTTTCTCCCCTCCCCCCCGAAACGCCGCCTTTATCTTTTCTTTCATTTTCTGTCAGTTTCCCGTCCCTTTAATCGTTCCTCCCGGCGTCGTGAGGATGTTCCTCCACTGCAGCCTGAAGGTCAGAGGCGACGCCTCGCCACATGGCGCAATAGCTGCCGACGGACGCCGTGCGCACCTGGATCCAGATGTGGGGAAACCCTGCAGATCTGGTTTCAGTGGATAGTATTCTCAACCATTTTATTCATTTTTGTCGTTGATTTGGACGAAGAGGAGCGTCATAAATGAAAAATATCCCAGTTCATACCACCTGTGACCACTAGATGTCGCTGCACGGCAGCCACCAAGAGGCTCTGTCCCAGGTCGACCCTGAGGTCGTCTCTCCTCCACCGCCACGACCCCTCCGGGTCCCGGGGTCCTTGTTTTCTCTGCCCGCCGCCATCAGGCAGGCACACATTGTGCACGCTCGTCCCTCATTTGCATGAGCGTGCACGTTGCCACATGCCGCCGGCGAGGGATTTGCAGGCATTGTCTATGAATTCATGTTTTGAGTGGAGCGAGAATGAGGCCACCAGCGGGGCGGTATGGATCTCTCTCCACTGCTGATACTCAACGGCGCTCCGGGGAACACTGACCCTGACGGATCCCCATTGATCACCTCCCTCACAGTAAACAAACAAACCCACACACACACACACACACACACACACACACACACACACTCCGCCACCCTGTCGTCCTCTGCAGTGTCTCTCGGCTCATGATGGACTCCCAGGCTCATGTTCGGGCATGCAGGCAGCGCCGGGCCCATAATCCTGAATCACCCGACTGGGGTTTGCTTCACGCTGATAAAACTTTACTACAGTATATAAAATAAATCACACAAAGAATATTTATTAAATCCGTGGGCATTATCAGCTCCCACGGCGTCGGAGTCCCAGCAGGATTCCTTCGCAATAGAAGAGGAAAGATATTGGGTTTGAAATGGAGCACAGGAGTTTTTTTCTTCATTTATTTTTTTCTTTATATGTTCCGGTCAATGAAGTTTATAATGTTGATGATGCGTCTTGAGTCAAATGTGTTCCTTATCATGGGCTGCATGCAAGGGCGGGGGTTTTATGTCAACGTTGTGGGCGAGAAAGATCCGGAAAATATCTCAGGAGCAACTTCGACTGGGAGGCACGGGCATAAACTTTGAGCTTTACGGCTTGTGTTATGATGAAAATTCCACATAACAGCCATTTTACAGGCAATAAAACGGAACAAAAAAACCCCACAAAACACTGAGGTGGAGTATTTAGATGAATGAATACGTTTCTGATCATTGTAACAAATCAAACTTCCCCATGTTGGTGTGAAATTCAGCCGGTGATGATTATTTTGAACAACTGGTTTTTTCTATAGAACGGAAGAGAAAACAGAATGCCTGTAATACTGCAAAATGCAGTTTCTGTGTTTGATTCTTTTGAGATAAGGGAGTAAATAAAAAAACACAGGAGACGGCCAGGATGAAGCAACGCCGCCAGGTGACGACAATCAGGCACAGGTGAAACACATCAGGGTCCAGAGCAGCAATCAGACACAGGGAAGCAAAGCAGTGGAGCCTGAAATGAGGAAATCTGGAACGTTCCTTCCAAGTATGAAAGAAATAATGTAAAATAAGTTTAAATTTGAATACCGATATGTGCAATTAATGTAATTTCTTTATCATTCCATTCATTTCAATAGTTATACAGTCAAAAACACCCGATTAGCGTGTTCTTTGGTTGCTTAATCTGCTGCACTAACACCAGACAAGTTTAAGGGTAAAATTGTCTCTTTTCTACGATTTTATGGAAAATTTAAAGCAGTTTTCTGTCAGGAAAAAACTTGAAATTTTTGCAAACTGAAAATCTAACCTCATGACGTAACGGTGAGATTCCAGTGATCTTACCGACGGGCTCCTCTGGGTTTCTGCGCCTTGCATCGATTCAACCCTCTGACTTTACAGGTAGGCAAACAGCCTCCCTGAAGGCGCAGAACTTTGCCCGTGACATAAATATTTAACGGCGTGGAGCACAAAGGCAGCGCCTCCTCCTCCTCCAGCAGCCCGCCGCTCTGAGCGCCGCTACCCGGGAGGACGAATTAGCATCGGCGCAAAAACTTTCTCCGTTCAAACCGGATCGGAGGAGAACTCCAGATAAACAAAGCGTGCCGTATAATTAAAGTCCGAGCCGCTCCGCGGCAATTAAGACCCGGACGATCGGCTTTCCTTGACGACTTGATACGGACCTTTTATGTTTGGGAGGGGGGTGACGGCACAATGCCAGACTTCCACCGCCTCTATTTCTGGCACACGGAGGAAAATATGGCTTCTTTATTTTCCACAGTTTCCTGATTGCAAATGAGGTGACAGTGTTCTTTGTATGCTCAATTGCTCCCCGGGTTGCGTTTTCCCTCCTCTCGCCGTGACGTCTCCCCGCAATCAAGATGGATCAGCCTTGCAGCGAGACGCCAGGCGCTCGCATTATTCGCTCTCACTTCTCTCTCTCTCTCTCTCTCTCTCTCTCTCTCTCTCTCTCTCTCTCTCTCTTTTTTTTTTTTAGTTTGACAACATAATTACCAAAGCCGAGGCCCCGCACAATTAAAAGCGGTTTCTGACAGCGAGGGCTGCAGTAGGGGGAACGCGGCGGAGACGAAGGTGCTCTGGCAGGGCGGAGAGCGCCATAAACTCTCACCGTCTCCGTAGAACTTCCAACAACGACCCGGCGGTCCCGAAATAAAACCCCTCTCACGCTGAACCCTCATTATCCGCTGGTGTCAGCGCAGGGAAACGGAGGACGCAGACTAAAGAGGGTCGGTTTACAGGAGGCTGCAGCAACTTTTTCAACAGTTTGTGTCTGAAGGACCGTCAGCCGAGCGTCTGGAGCCAGATGGTCGAAGCCTCCATGGATCCAGACGCTTCTCGTCAGACACCGTTTAATTCCCTCAGACGCTAATTTTAAGTTTACCTGCATTTTTAAAGTGAAGTAAAATCCTTGGAGAGGAGGTGGAGACTTTCTGCTTCGGGGGCTCGAGGGTTCAAGGTGTGCAGCGATACTGCTGTAACGAATTTGAACATACTGTTCAAACCCGAAAATACGTTTGATGTAAAAATGAAGATATCTTGTTTTTTTCTTTATTATAAAGACTACAATTTAAAGCTAGGGTTGGCGATTTGAATGAGATACATTTTTCTAAATACTGGTTAAAATGATCTTTATGACCCGATGGGAAAATATTCATAGCGTGTTTTTAAAGTAGTTTGGAAAATATCCGCTATCTACAGCAGGAGTAAAACGGGAAAAACAGCAACCAATCGTCTTGACGGGACACCTTTTTTAAAACCAATCAAATCCCTTCGCCGTTCGACCTGCCCCCTGCGCGTACATGTCAATGGCGTGCACTGACCCTGGTTCAGTGCGCGCGTAGAAGGACGGAACGTCGTTGCAGAATAGCGGAGACGAATGTGTTGGGGGTTGACTTACCGTTGAGTGCAAATAAAGAAAAACGCAGAAACGAAGCGCTGAGGACAGGTTACGCCAGGAACGCGGAAGCGCCGTGCGCGCCGCGAACGTCTCCGCTCCCAACGGGAGCTCCTCCAATGGGGTGGGAGCTGGGCGGAGCTAGCTTGGCGGAGCCTTGGGGAGATGCTACGTGCTAACGCTAGCTTTCCAAGATCGCCAACCCTAGCTTTAAAGAATTGACATTTTATGACAACAATTCAGAAATTGTTTTCAATTATTTATTTCTTCTTTTTAGGCAATTTCCATAATTCCAGATATTCATCCCACTGTAAGTTTTCTATACTGTAACAGTTTTTTATACTTGGTTTTCATTTTTGGTCCTTTGTCCAGCTGCAGATATTCCTGTATTTGCTTTTCTCACCGCGTGCCTTCGTCATGGCGTTCGGCTTCCAAACGTTTCCACACATCCAGCAGTGAAAACTCGACATTTAACCGTCTGCCACTGGAACGCTGAAGAGCTAGTGACGTTTTAGTCGACAAATAATCGAAGAATAAACTTTGAGGGTCCCTTTGAAAGATCTTCCGCTGCGCAGCAAGGCGAAACGAGATAACAAAGTTTATTTATGCGTGATTTCGAGCAGAGGCGCCGGAGACCCCCGCTGCAGGTTGCTGTCTGCCTCTTTAATGGCCTGGGCTGTGGGCTCCATCCCTCAGCGACATGGGAGAGCATGAGATTGGATTGATGGCTGATAAATCAACCTTCCCTCCCTCTCAGTGTGTGAGCTGTGAATCCAGCTCCACTCCTCCCGAGGAGCCCACAGCGGATCATCAGGCTGCTCTGCAGCTGCTCTCAGCTCGGCTCCACCAAGTGCCGGAGCATCTTTCAGCTCACTGGTTTGGGCTTTCTCAGCTGTCAACGTTCCTATTTTTGGTTTGCTCGCACCGTTTTCACCTTATTTCCATCAGCAGAGGAGGCAGCTGGTTCCAGTAGAAACCCAGTGCGCTCTCCTACCTGCACCGCATTAAATAACCTTTAGACGATGGAAATACTAAACTTTAATGTTCACTGCTACTCCTTTTACAGCTAATTATATATTAAAGTTGTACTTACTGTATGATTCACTGCAACCTAAAGGCCACAAAAAGACTTTTCATCTCCCTACTTGCTCATGTAAATGGCAGACTTCACAATAAACCTTCTGGAAAATTAGAAAAAAAAAAAAAAGGGGCAAATCCTGCATCCCGTTGGATCGGTTTCATCCAGCCAGTCTGAGACTTTAAGGAGTTTATGGTCATAGATGAACACTGAGCATGCCTGCGTTATTATTGCTTCATATGAAAAAGTGATGTGAGTCTGGATCAGTCTCATGTTTTTGTGGTGAAAGGCATTTTCTCTACTGGCTCGCCACAACTTTTCTTTGTAGACTTTGTTGCAGGATGACTCCTGATTTGCACGAAAATTTTTGACTTTGTCACCAATAATCTCCAAGTTCTTCATGGAAACTTATCCAAGCCAAGCATTTCAATGTGCACGGTGTCTCTCATGGAGTTATTGTTTGTGAAACAAATGAAAACTCAAAGAAAAGTGTGTGTTTTTGAGAGCCATCCGGGGCGTTTCCAGACTCCGCCCATCGCTTGTCTGGGGTCGGCTGCAGGATAAAGCGGTGCAGAGGACGGCGGGACGCCGCCGGTGTCCTTCAGACGCAGCGAACCTCGATGACGTTCGGTCTTCAGACACCTTCAGGCGCTGACGTGTGACGAAGCGACGGCGTTACGTAACAGCGCCGCTTAAACCAGGAGCAGGTCAGTTGACTCAGTTACCAGAACATAGAAGCCCCCCTCGGGGTGGGAGGCTCTCTCACACACACACACACACACACACACACACACACACACACACACACACACACACACACACTGGCCCAGGGGGAATAATGGTCACCTGTAATGCTGCTTTAAGTCTGACTAATTGTCTCCCCGCATCTATTTTTATGGAAAATCTGTTCAACCCCTTCTGCGAATACTACATGAATCAAAACTGTGATTTTTCTTTTTTTCCTTCCTTCCACCGTTTGCTTTTTTAATGAAGAAAAATTACCAACTTGTGGCTGCACAGCTTGTTAGACAAACAGAATGACTGGAGTTCCCGTTGGGCGACATGGCTCCAGCCTTTCCAAACGAGCTCTCCATCACACGCAATCAATACTTGTCGGGTTTCTCGGCGGCAGCGGCGGCGTTCAACTGTTCCAAACTTTGCGCCGTTCTGCTAAACTCTGCAGATTAATCAGGCGTTTCCTGCCAGCGGAGTCGGTCTTAACAAATGATTTAAATACTCTCCGGCTCGGCTCTTTTCTCTTTTTTTCGTTTGCAGTCGAACGAGGAAATAGAAATGAGGGAAATCCTGGAAGCGTTTATGGACAGTTTGTGAGCCGCAGACTCCACGCCGCACTCATCATCGGCAGATTTATTCTGCTATTCTCCGATTACAAAGCCGTTTATGCATGAGGTGCTGCTTCATTAGAATATTTGTGCTATTTCTCTCATACAGTTTGGACGCCTGGAGCGGTTTTTGTTCAATACGTTGCAGATTTTCACAGAACGACGAGCTCTGACATACATATAAATTCTAATATTTCGCCGCTGGAGGTGAGCGGAGAGGAGCGACGACGTGGTGTTTGTTTGTTTCCAGTATTGACGGAGACACCGAGTTAGTTTCATAATGAAAAAGCACAGAATGGGAACCAGCTCTAACCAGTAATTAAAAGTTGTCTCTTCACAGCATGAGCTGTGGAAACTGACACTTCCACCTTAAATCTCACAATCTGACCGTTTTCTGATACTTCCAACGTCTACGCTAAACCCAGCTGGTGATTTAAACCCGTCGGTGTTGATGTATCCATCCTCAGGACCCGGATTAAACAGCAATTAAATCCAGATTAAACCCGAGGCTCAGCCTCTGAGCGACACACATCAACAAAACAAGCTGGTAGCTTGGTAGCATTTCACCGTTAACTTGAAAAACAAATCTGAAGACTGATTACTGATTAATTTTGTAAAAAGTAACTTAGTTGCTTCACTGGTTGCTTGATTTTAAAAATCACTAATTAGATTGCAGTTTGCGTTTTTCACAGTAACGTCAACAATTTATCTCCTGACACTTTAAATTGAACCTGAACATTATTTCCTACAAAAACTAACATGTTTTCTGGAAAATAAAATGAAGACAGTCTTTGGTGACTTCCTGAACGAGTCGCAGCATCAGATGGAACCTTCTCTCTGAGTTTAACTGAACTGAGCTGCGACTCCAGATGTTTTGTGGAACAAGATAATACTTTGTCACCAGCATAAAGTGAACAACAAAAACAGTAATGCAGAGTAACGTTAATCTGATTGCTGGTTTGGAAATAGTAACGCGACTGATAGACTTGTAGTTCTTGAGACCGGTCTTGGTCTACAACTCATGCAAGATGGCAGAAAAACACATTTTTTTTGGTCTCGGTGTCGAGCTAAACCGGTCTTGGTCTTGACGACAAGTCGAGTGTTTCATTATTTGCTATTCAGTCAAACTTGTGACATTAAACTCAACATCACATCTTTAATTTTACTACGTGATTTTAATACCAATCATGTCGCCAGGGCTCCATCCATACATCTTCTACACTTTCTAAACTCTTCACTGAGCCAGTCATCTCTAACTGGGTGAAGGTGCCTCGTTTAACCCTTAATTTACCAGTAATCTCTCGCTCTTCTTTCTACCAGTGGACTCTTGGTCCTGTTTGAAATATTTTCCTGCTTCAGCAGTCTCAGAGTTGCTCTCACTCACCGATACACACTCTCTCTCTCACAGCAATGACAACAGCTGCCTCCATCTCCACCGGGAGCTGAGCGACTTGCTCATTGACACTTCAACATATGGTCGGGGTAGGATGGGGAACTGAACCCACGACCCCGCGACTGGGAGACGAACTCCACCGACTGAACCACAGACACCCTGATGTGCTATTTAAAAAGCTGACGTCGGAGCATTTTATGACTTAGAAAAGAGGAAAACAGGCCGAGCCGAACACAATGCCGGCTTTATCCTGCTTTATCCGACTTAAGG
Source organism: Salarias fasciatus (assembly GCF_902148845.1). Classification (NCBI taxonomy): domain Eukaryota; kingdom Metazoa; phylum Chordata; class Actinopteri; order Blenniiformes; family Blenniidae; genus Salarias; species Salarias fasciatus. The sequence goes on along the minus strand of NC_043761.1, from coordinate 3,217,309 downwards.
TCACGGAGCTCCGGATCCTGCTGACGGAGGACGGAGACGGGTCCCGTCCTGGAAAGGTTACCAGTCCTTCAGTACCGAAAGTAAGACACATAATCCCCGATGTTCACACATGTGGACACACCAGCTAATCTTCAACATCGTCCTGAGTTTGGAAGCTTGGAGAGATCGAATCCCGGCTGCACCGCTCGCGCCACCGCCCGCCGTCTCCGCACGCAATCCCCAGAGTTCGGCGGCGCTCCAGACGCAAACGGCAATAAATCACCGGCCGTGCAGAGTTAATGGAAGTCTGGTGAGAGGTGAAGGTGGGCAGCGGAGCCGTGCACAAGGAATTAACCGAAAGGGATGAAATGTCAAACGGAAACAAGAACATATACATAATGAGATAAAAGGGCGCGTTGCCTATGTTAAACCTGACCTATACTTGCTTATTTATATCCCACCTCTTGGCTGTTTATGCTTTACTGTACCTGCCCTCGATGAAAACATCAGCTTGTCCTTTGTTTTAGCATTCATTAATGCAGCAAATCTCAAAAAGCTTCCCGGTGCTCATAAAAAAAAAAAAATTACAGAAACTTGTTCGTCAGAAAGTGAGACACAAAAACTTTCAGGAAGAAAACGACGAGAACTTTATCTATGGCGAAAAATGACAAGTGGAGGGAGAAAAGAAGAATGACTGAACTAGAAGAACACGATCGCAGTGTTGAGAGATTAAAATAAAATAATCCTTTTACACCAGTGATGAGCTCATTTCAGGAAATAAACGGTTAATGTTTCCATGTTCGATGGAACAGTGCAATTTATGGATACTGACCCAGATTTCATCAGAAATCAGCATTTCTGTATGTTGTTGGTCAGAAAGAAAGATAAAAGTTGTGATAATTTAGTGGACATGATCGGAAAAGCTCAAGTTGCTGGAGAGAAAAATTACAGAAATCTTAAAAAAAAAAAATAATCAGGATTTAACACGACTTCTGCTTGAAACTTCTCAGAAACCCACAATGCAGCTGTTCTGAGTCCCAGTCCAACTCCTCTCAGTCCATCTGACTTTACAAGAGAACATTTTCAGGAGGAAACGGAAAACTTTTGTTGCGTCGTGGATTCTCTTGAACCAGGCGCCGACCTCCACCGGTGAAACATGAAGAGAACGCTGAAGTGCGGAACAGCTGTAATTACGGGAAAATTCCAGCAGGGGGTGATGATGTTTGTTTCAAAAAGAGCCCGGGTCTCATTGGAACACATTGAAAAAAGCCGATTTCCAGTGTAAATAAACATGTAAAGCCCCTGGTTCCAGAACATCTTCTGGTCTCTGTCACTGGTTTCTACAGCCGAGTCGTCTGGACCTGACTCCGCCCCTCCCTCCGCCCGCTGCCGGTGACTCATCCTCCCGTTCGGCCACCTGTTCGCTCGCCACCTGCTCCTCCGTCAGCATGTTTCCTCTCCGACCTTTCCCCGTCCTCGGTCAGAGCGCCAGATTGTTTCGGGAGGCTGCAGAACATCTGTGCGGCTCCGGAAAAAACAAAACCGCGTGCGAGTTCGTTCGCCATCGAGTTCTAATCTGCAGCGACGTGACTTTTCACTGCCAGTCGTCAGTTTGGGGCGAGAAGGAGTTCACCCGATCGGGAGTTTGTGTCACGAAGAGGGAGACGCCTGTTTGTCTCTGCTCTGTTTGGAGTCTCAGCCAGCAGCTGCTGTTCCGGAACCGTCTGTGGATTTTGTTCCTCGGCTGCGTCCAAACGTAGAGGTGTTACGGAGACAAGTCGCTTCAGGCGCTCTCCGAGCGGCGGGCTATTTCCACTTTCTGTGCACAAATTGAACTGCGGCAGCTTCTGCCAGATACTGAAGTCCCACTTTATGCAACTGGTGCAATTTACCCCAAATCTTTGGTTGACTCTGGAGGAGGTGTTATTAAAGCTGAAATTCTATTTTTACCAGACTGGCTCTCTTCCTCCTCCTCTTCCTCCTGCTGCTGCAGCCGTCTGCCTCCCTGCTGTATGTTATCTCATCTTAAAGCGCCGAGCAGTGATCAGGACCAGGAGATTGAAAGCAGTCTCCATTTCCGCCCGGGGAGCCGCCGGCCTCCGGAGCGAGCGGAGAGGGGGGGGCGGGGGGGTGAAATTCATCTTTCCGCCACCCGCCGCTCGAATTAAAGCTCACACGTCGCCGCCCTCCTCTTATATAGGAGCCGTTTCTCTTCGTGCCGAGTTATATGGAAGCGTCGAGTGAGATTCGTTTCTGTACTTCAGTGATCGGAGAGCTAATTACGGCTCGGGTTAAAAGTGTGTGTTACTTTCAGTCGTCTGCTCTCTATAAATAAATGAGGATTTATCATGAGGTCAACTTTCCAATATCGATTCCAGCGATCGCAGGTTTGTTGAAGAGCCTCAAGATAAAGATGCAATTAAAAAAATAAATAACAGGAAACTCCAGCCTGCTGTTGGGTTTTGTCTTGTAAAGAGAAGAGCCAGATGGCAGTACCGCGAGGAGCTAACGTCACATTATTTCAGGAGCTAATGCTCTCAAAGGAGAGCGATTGTTGGGAAACAGCGTCTGGTCCCGTCTGTCGGAGTCAGACTCGGCGAAGACGTCGCAGAGAAGCCGGAAAGAAACGCAACGAAGACGGCGAAGACGTGTTGGAGATGGAGGTAAATGAGAGAAAGTCCTTATCGTTTGTCCTTCTCGAAAACAGCTAAGAAAACAGGTCAGAAGCGACGCTGCTGGATTATCTAACTTATGTCGAACTCATTTATTTTCCCCGCCATGTCTTCTGCTGACCGTTATCCAACAGAGTAATACCACTGATGACCTGTAGAGGCAGTGTGAGCAGCACAGCTTGACATCAACCGGCGACAGAACAAAGAAGAAAACAGAAATCGACTTTCAGCAAAATAAGATTCAAATTGCTAAAATCAGAGTGAAAACAAAGAAATTATTTATGTTTAGGTAAAAAAGAACCAGCCTGAAAACATTTATGCTTTTTGCAAAGAAGCAAACGGAAATGAATCAGAGGCTCCGATGTGAAATGAAATGTGGACACAATGAGTCAGACTGAGGAACATCCAAAGAAGGATGAAACTCGCATGCAATGCATGCTGGGGGATTTCCACTCAAGCACATACTGCATCATTTCTTCTGGGTGCATCAGTCTTTCTTTAAATAATCTGCAGACGAGTCCAGTAAGACAATAAGCAACACATATTATACTTTAATCTGGGGAGGATTGGAAAATATTTGGAGAATATTCTACTTTTTGAGTGTATTCTGAGGTTTAAAGCTGGGATTGCTTTAGTTATGTGCGATCAGTTTTTCTGAACTGCCTCCGCAACGGAATATTTCCCGAATCCCTTCAAATCCACTGTTTCCTCATTTGCATATCATCCATTAAAAAGTGATTAGTGATTTCATAAGGCAGCAGCCCTTCACTAATAACACTCTGAAGCCTCAGCGGCGGTAACAAGAGCAAAGCTCTACAAAATAAATGTGATTGAATTAAAAGTTCTTCTTGTTTCTTCTTCCAATCCGGCGGCCAAATCTGCTGGAGTCACATCAAACCTGCGGCTCGGCGTGAAGCCGACGCGCCGCGAAACAGCTGACTTGACATTAATTGGCAAGCAAAACGTTTCATTTGTAGCCTGCGGACGGCCGCTTCCCCTCAACTCACAACAAAAGAATCGCTGCACATCCAGCTGTTAGTCATTTCCCAGCATCCATTGTGCTCAATAAAGGCAAAAACACTGCGCGGGATTGATATTCATAAAGTGCACAATGTAAGACTGGGGTGAGGAATAAAGGTTAATAGAGTGCACATAATCTGCTCCCCTCAGAAGACGGTGATTGAATTACCCTCCGAGCCTCCAGCTCCAAACAACAAGACAAAAGAGCAAATCCAGGTTCGGGGATTTGAACCGACGTCACTTGGCCTAAACAGACTGTCTGGGCGTTATATTTACAGCGCCGGATCAGCGTTTGTCCTGCAGAGTCCCGCATTGTGCTTCCCTCTAATTCAGCAGGTCTGAGAAGAAGAAGACAGATGCAAACAAGCCTAATCAGTTCCCGAGAGGCGCCGCTGCCCCGTGCTGTCAGCGGCCATTAGCCGCTGCGTCCGGCGCCGGCGCCGCCGCAGCGCCGCGATG